>NC_056736.1:418992643-419152643 GCF_019279795.1 Protopterus annectens
ATGTGCTATAGTCGTACTTGAACTGGGAATGCCTTTACATTAGGCGGCAGCTCTAACCACTACACTATTGGTGTTCTGCTTCATTTATATGTATACCCATGGTTCATAGCTACCCTAACATACGCCTCACCACTTCACTTACACAGCAGGCATCCATTCTCCTGCTGGGAAAACCACAGTACTACACATGTGATATTCCTTATTCCCTACTGCTCTGGATCCGTGCTGCATGTTTACTCACTCCTAGGATATTCAGAACTCCAAAGCTTATAGTCCTGGCACATACATGTGTTTTATTGTCAGGGTGTTCATGTGGTGATCCGGGTTTAGGTCTGTTCGACTGGTGACTGGAACTGCCCTGTACCTGTTCAAATGTCAGATGTAGCACATGGACAGAGTTGGTCCCAATTTTAATATTCTACCTGTGTTTACAGACGCAGGGGTTTGGGCACCTCTGACCAGATTATTATGTTGGCACTACATAATATAGGGCGGGGGTGTTTCCACTACATAATACAGGTTGGGGGGTTTTTCCACTGGTGTTTCCCTTCATATTTGACTATTTCATTCATTCATATATACGATGAATATTATTCTGGACATCACTTATGACTTCACTACAGGTATGCAATAGTACTGTCAACAAATGTGACAGTTGGTTGGTGTACATATGTGTATGGACCTCTGTAATACTCGGGGACTAATTTCAACAGTGACAGGGACAAGGCAATGACAAATCAGGGACAATCACGGACACTTCTACAATATTAGTACTATCAACTTGAAACGTGTTGACCGATTCAGAGACATATGTATTAATACTTATTTTCTGCAGTTAAAAGCGTCTATTATTCTTAACTATTGCCATTAGTCATTCAACTGTCATTCAACACCTTTCCTCCAAAGGTCACTGGTTTTGTGAGTGATTAAGAGGCTGGCCAGTTATTGTGCAAATGCTCTGATCATTGGTAGGGTTGCCACATTTTCATATGTACAGGATGGGATATATTCTGGACACACCAGATTGTTTAGGCCAACACATACCCACGGTCAGTACAGGGTTTAGAACATTCATTATTTTCCTAGATGAGAGCCTATTCCTGTAGCACTTTAGTTGCTTATTCTGTTTCTTGTATGATTTACTTACTTTACATCCAGAAATAACTGTTTTAGGCAACTGCTACATGAAATATGGTACATAATTATTTCCTACAATCACAGGATATTTGCCATTGTATCATTCTTGGTTAGGACACACATACCCAAACAGTGACTGTCTCTCACACAGTGGGTCAGGAGGTACCTTGCTTACATCAGTGCCTTAATCACCCTATTTCCAAGTGCCACTATGCGACTGTGTACAATATATTTTCTCGATAATTCATGTGGGGAGGCGTGCATCACGGGTGTTTGATCCCGGGTAGTAGGTTCTGCATGACCGGCAGGAGGCTGAGCAGTCTCATGAACCACTACTGCACATACAACTTGTGTCCAGATGTCTACAGGACTGGACATCGAGTCGTTATACCAAGTCTGATGTTTACTCAGGATACTTATCCCATGAGGGATATACAAAAATTGAACAAGGAAACAACCTTCGATTTTTTTTGGACGTACGAACATGTGATGGGATTTTACATGCAAGGGATACATAGTTTGCAATCCTGACACTGCCTAGGGTGACACTGCCTACTACATATGGGTGGTGGTCATTATGTGTAGATATGGCTGCGCCAAGCTAGTAGCCCGAGTATGGCTGGATTTGGTGGACGTTCAGGAATGGGGGCGGGTTGTGTGCTGTAGAGGGGATGATGGGTATACAATTATGCATCCCGGTGTGCTGCATTTGGATGGGCCAGTTCCATCCAGACCATTCTGTGGGTATGTGCCGGTGACGTTTCTGTACATGCGTATCGCACATTTTAATGTTCATATGTTTGTGTGATTGTGTTCTGGCCTGTCAGGTTGTATTGCGGATGTGTATGCTTGTTCTTTGTGTTTCTTTCTGATTCACCCACTGCTCCCTCATACACCTCCAGTTCACCTATTGTGCATTCATCACAGTCTCACCTTTGTGGATTATACCATTATCCATCCCTCACACACATATTCCTGACACTCCATACATCCCTTCTTTGGTTGATGGCCCATGGCACGGTCAAGGGAACACATTGCATACAATGTGAGGACTACCCTTGCATGTTTCACCTTCCACATGCTGTACATCATGCACATAGGTACACGCAAATACTTATCTTTCATGACATGGTAGGTACACCCGGGTAATACCCGTTCAACTTTGACACATCCTGACAAGAATGGCTTAAACCACATATAGGCGGATTTTGGCCAAATGCTCTGACCATTGGTAGGGTTGCCACCTTTTCATATGGCCAGGATGGGATATATTCTGGACACAAATCAGATTCTACAGGATAACACATACCCATGGTCAGTACTACGGATAATACTTTTGTTTTATGCCTACATGTTAGCTTATTGTTGTAGCAGTTTATACGCTCCTTCTGTTTCGTTTATTTGCTTATTCTATTTCTTGTAACATGTGTTATGTTACATATGGAAATAACTATTGTGTGTGACTATTACATGCAATGTGGGACATAATTATGTCATACGGCCGCAGGATATTTTACATTTATAATGGTTTTGGTATGGACACAACTACCCAGCTGTGTGCTATCCCTCACAATGTAGGACAGGTGGTAACCCTGACCATTGTGCTACATGTAGCTATTGGTGGCACGTTAACATGATGCGTTTCACTTCCACTTGGTATTACTATCTACACTGCATTAGAATACGGGCACACGGTTTTAAATGTCATTTGTTCGTGGGATGGAGACTCGATATTCGCTAACGTGCATTTGTGTCTGCTTCTTAATTTTGTGTTCGCAAGAACTATCTTGCATGCTTTGCATACGTTTCAGTATCCACAGAAACTAACAGGTGTGATTACTATTGCAGGCAGATTGTAATATTCCAGCATTTTAGGTAGCACGTCAACAGCTGACATTTCCACGGCTCCGTGCGGCACTTCGAAACGCTCCATGCACTTGCGCTAATTTCCTATGCACGTGGCTGTGGCGGCAGTGCGCCTTCATTAATATGCATATGGTGCAACTGCACCATCTACATGCCGCACAGTCATCGCAAGCCTAACGCCGGCCTTGTGCCGAGCTTCATGAATCACGAGGATTATGTTTTATGCAAGCAATAATGCCCGACAAGGTATGTCTTACTGTGGAAATAATGACCTTGTACCCCCTCAGCTGACCTTCTACCAGGAGAATATCTACAGATAGCTGCATCAGTAGTAGCCTTTCCTATTTCCATCCTTATAAATAGAACCATTACCAAAGGAACAATCCCATCTATCTGGAAAGTCTCCCATATTATCCCACCGCACAAAGGGGGCAACTCAACTGAACTCTCAAACTAACGCCCACTAGCTTTACTCTCTCCTTTAGCTAAAATAATGAAAAAATGTATCCACCACCAACTACTAGACCACCTACTGCAAAATAACTTACTAGCTAAAAGTCAGCACGGCTTTAGGCCTCACCATAGTACCACCACAGCCCTCTTTTCCTTTTCTGACTGTATTAACAATAACCAAAATAACAAAACTCTATCCTCAGCACTCTTTACTGACCTATCAAAAGCCTTTGATATGGTCAACCATCAGCTTCTTTTGAATATATTTAAGTCTCTCTCACTAGATACCATGCTTTACAATGGTTTAAATCCTACCTTGAAAATAGGCAACAGTCTGTGCTTTAGGAAAATAATCTATCCTCTCACCTTCCTATTACCCTAGGAGTCCCTCAAGGTTCTATCCTGGGCCGTCTCCTTTTCTCAGTTTTCATCAATGATCTTAATCTAATAATTCCTCAAGCTACATGTATCAAATATGCTGATGACTCCACACTAATATGCTTGGCTACCACTACACCTAAACTCCAGTTCATTATCCAAACAGTGCTTAACATGGTAGAAAGCTGGTTCTTACAGCACAGCCTCCTCCTGAATCCAAAAAAGACAAAACTATTGCTCTTCACTCCCATACAAAGGTCCCCCCAATTGACTTCACAGTTATATCCAATGATGGCATCGTCATATCTCCTGACCCAACTACCAAGCTCTTAGGGATAACAATAGACCATAATCTTAGCTTTGACATACATATTAACACAACAATGAAAACAGTTAACAGAAAATTAGGCTCCCTCTATAGGATTAAATCCTTCTTTACTCCAACAGCTAGAACAACTATTGCCCATACCCATCTAATTTCCACCCTCCTCTACGCCTCTCCCATCTATACCAACCTATCAAACAACAACCTTAACAAACTAGCTACCTACTACAACAGTATTGCCAGATTTGCTACTGGTTCTTCATTTAGAACTCACCACTGTCAAAACCTAAAGCAACTAGGTTGACTAGAACTACATAATCAACTTCAGATTCAACAACTTATTATTGCCCATAAGATTCTCTGTCTTCCTAAAAATATTCCTATACTTACTAGCCTTCTAACCCCCTACAGTAATATGACAACCCTTCGCTCAGCCAATAAAGTACTGGTATCCACAGTCAAATCCAAAAATAAGGCCGGGGATTCTCTGTTCTCCAACAATGTTGGCAAATCCTAGAACCTGCTTCACAAGGAACTCTCATCTCTCTCCTCAGTGAAACTGTTTAAAAAACAACTCAGAGAATACATTAATAACCACTGGTTATGCCCATGTAGTAACCCAGACTAATCATACCACCACTTTCGCTGAACCCTACCTATATAACCATTTCCAGTTTAATTCCAACTCTCTCTATGCCTCTGAGAGTAGACCCACCTAAACTAATTCAGTCTTTACAACTTTCTCTTACATAGGATCCTCTTCAAATTATGTACTGGTATAGTTTGCAGCTTGCAGTATTAACTTGTTTTCACATATAAATATCTATAAAGACATTCTTTATCTTTCTTATTAAATGCTACCTTAAAGTTGCTATAGAATAAATAGGATGACTCACTGTTAAATAGTGTACCAGGAGCTGCTATATTTGTTAGTGTGTTTTCTTTTCTCTTTCTTATTGTGTACTACTTTAAAATTGTTTTTGTTCAGTTTCGTTCTTATTATCTGCTATTTTAATAGTACTATTTTTCTATATAATATTTGTATTCTTCACCTTAAAATA
The DNA here is from genome assembly GCF_019279795.1 of Protopterus annectens. Taxonomy (NCBI): domain Eukaryota; kingdom Metazoa; phylum Chordata; order Ceratodontiformes; family Protopteridae; genus Protopterus; species Protopterus annectens. The sequence goes on from NC_056736.1 coordinate 418,997,864, forward strand.
GTCTTCTTCTTCTTTTGGCTTTTCCCAGTTAGGGGTCACCACAGCGGATCACCTGTCCGCTCATGAATGGCAGTGGAGTTTTATGGTGTCGAGTTGCCAGCCCGGCACCCAACCTTCCACAGAAGGCACACTCATGCACACACTCACACCTAGGGCCAGTTTAGAGTGTCCAATCCACCTACAGCATGTCTTTGGGATGTGGGAAGAAACCGGCGCACCCGGAGAAAACCCACACGACCACAAGGAGGACATGCAGACTCCGCACAGAATGCACCCCAGTTGAGGATCGAACCGGAGAACCTTTTGCTGTGAGGCGACAATGCTAACCGCTGCACATAGTACTGTACCTACATTTGTTACAATTTTACTTATCTGTACCTGAAGTTGCTAAAAATTTTGCTTATGTGGAGCTTTTCTCCCAAGGCCTCTACTGAAAATGGACATATATCCAGTTAGACCAGCCTAGTCAACAAATGTAAAATAAAAAATAAAATAAAATAATGCCTGCCCAGGGGTGTTCTGAGGCCTGATGTCACAGGCTTTCATTTATGTGAAGTTATTATTTCTTCATTTAATCTTATTGTCTACTATGTCACAGAATAACTCTTCTTAAATTAAAATATCATCCATGCACTCCTTTATCATGTATGTTAGAGTTCTAAATTTCTTTCCTGTATTGACAATTACAGTGATGAAAAGTGTTAGTAAGCTTTGATGTTAGAATGTGTTTTATATAGTGTAACTTTATATGGGTAAGGCATTCCAAATTTGCAATCTGAGCATTAGTTTTTAAATAAATGATTACAATATCACCAAAAAGCCCAGTGATAGTATATCCTCTAAGGGATGAAGTTGTTTAATTGGTTCATAATCTTAAAATGTAATGTAAGAAACAAAATTAGTATTTAAAAAGAACTGGTACTGCTTTGACATATTTTATTCAGCAATAAGAATTCTCCCTGTTAGAGAATAAAAGTGAAACGTAATCAAGATTACTCACTTTTTAAAATATATATGTTTGTATACACCACTACTAAAGTAACAGAGTTTATGAATTAACTACTGGCTCTCATGTAGACTCCCTTTGATTTATTTATTTAACATTTGTTGACTGGGAAAGTCTGAATAGTTCAGATACTATTCCCAGTGTAGGCCCGGGGAGAAATGCTCTGGATGCATGTCATTGGAATGTGGGAGAAAACCGGAATACACAGAGGAAACCCACACAAATGCAGGGAGGACATGCAGACTCCGCATAGAAGGCACACCAGCTGAGAACTGAACTAGAGAACCTCTTGCTGTGAGGTAATAACATTAACCACTGCACCGCCCAGTTTACAGTAAGAATAGCAACTACAATCCCTTTACAATAGATTGAAGCCAAACATTTATTATAAGACAGTAAATATCAATAAAACTGCATATACTCTATATAAAATCACACTTTGCTACTTTTGGGTAATATAGGCAACTTTATACTATGTAGGAGAGTTATAATCAAAATATTGCCTGCTGGTTCTCAAGGTGATATTAATTTACAAAACAAATTAGGGACATATCTTACTAAAAGTAGAAGTCAAAGAACTTGACTCACATCCTGGCCAGTCTTAATACTCTACCTGTACCTGTGTTTAAATTTCAGTTTCTGATATCCTTGCATAATGTTATTACTTGGTACAGGTTACACCTATAGTGTAGAAACATGGTTGTCCATTATATAAAACTGTATAAAATTTATTTAAAAAGAAACTTTTAAAACTGCACTCTTTGCAAACTTCTGTAACTAGATCTGTTATATGTTGATAATAATGAAAAATCATTTAAAAGAAGTTTAACTTACTCTCCAGTTAACTGCAGTAATATGAGCTATTGGCTGCTGTGAAGTGGGTACACTGATACACGTGAATATGCTAACAAGAGCAAAGATGTGCCAACCATGTCTTTGTGTCTTCACGTCGTACTCATGTGGAACTGCTCAGCTAATTACCACTTGCAGCTGCAAGCTATTTAAATAATTAAAAGGCAAGCAAGAGAATCCGACAGCTGCTAACTGCCAGGGGACTGTTTTTCTTCAACATGCCCCTAGAAGTTACCATAGTGCAGAGGAAAGCCCTGCCAATATGACCAGGAAAGTGAAAACAATCACACTTACACAGACTATTTAAATAAGTATATGGTGGGATAGAGAATAAGCCACTGGGAAATTGTTTTTCTTGAACATACTCACAAATGTTTGTTGCTGAGGTAAATATTGCACCTACAGTACCAAAAAAATTAAAATGTTCAGTCATGAGCTATTTAAATATGTAAAAGATGGATAAGAGAGCCAGTCATTCACTGACCACCAGGGAATTGTTCTTCTTGAATATGTCTCCAGAAGTTACCATATTGCACAGGTACACTCTGCAGCTACAATACCAAGAAAGTGAAAACACTGTCACTCACAACCTATTTAATTAAGTAAATGACTGGCAAGAGAATCAGTCAGCCACTCACTACCAGGGAATTGTTTTTGTTGGACATACTTCCAGAAGTTGCCTTAAGTGTAGAGGTAAACCCTGTATGTACAGTATCAATAAAGTGTAGAAATTCATGGAGTCCACTGGGTGGTGAGTATTTCCTTAGGTATCCCAAGCCTAGAAAATAATAACGCTAACACCAGTGATAGGTTTGGAGAAACATAGTCATGCAGCAGTGGTGGGATTCTGGGGATGGTGGGCTCTAAAAATGGCTGCTCATATCCTCAAGCCTCATCTCCTAGACCACCCTGCAAACATGTGGCATGATTTCAGCAGGGGCTAGGTATAGGCCAGCAAAAACTCCCTCCAGCTGCAGTATGATAACTACGTGGTTACCCTGCACTCCATGTACAAGTTGTTGTCCCAGTAGGGAGAGCCTCCTAGTGAGGGTCACACTGGGATGCTGCCAGATGTATGAAACTGTAGATTGGGACATTTGGACTAAGTATGGGGGGGGGGGGCTGAGGCTAGCAGTGGTAAGAGAAAAGTGATTTTTGAAGCCCAGGTGAGGGGCTTTCTTCTGGCATTCAGGGACTTCAGCACAAAAGTTCTTTAGTTTTGTCTATTTTTCATGTCTTCCTAGTATATTACTATGTGCTAAATTCAACAACGAAAATGCATGTAACACTATTAAGTGCCTGAAGGAAGACACCCACGCAAAAAACTATAATACGACCTGTTTTAATCGGCAAAACACATATCAACGGACAAATAACAACAACATTTCATTCATTCTTACTAAATACTATATATTTATTGTCAACTAAGTGTTCAATGGGGCTGCTATTGACTTCAACCAATATACTATTATTAGTCTGTTCACTGTGAGGCTCAATTAATATTGTTCCCTCCATTCCTGGTTGTAAGAATGCATCTGTCCCCATCCTTGTATGTTCTTTCTCCGTGTATAAATATATTCCCATAGCTTAGTAATCTTACATGTAGAAGAATATAATTGTTTAGTATAATTGACCATATGCTATTAATTTCATTATATGTATGTATATTCTTTTTTCATTTTTTTTATTTCATTATTTATTATTTATTCTGTATGTAAATGTTTACAGTGGATCAGCAGTATAGGGTACGTTTACAAGGAGATTATATTCAGTGCATAACACTTGAATAGGTACAACACATTATCCAGGAACTATTTGGATTGTATCTTTTTAAATGGATACTCAGTTGTGGCGCCAAAAAATGTATAAATTAGCCCATGTTAATTGTTTTGCTGATTCTGATGAAGTCCACATGTTGGGTGGATGAAAGCGCTTGATCCATATGTTATTTGTTATTTGTCTGTTGATATGTGTTTTGCCGATTAAAACAGGTCATATTATAGCTTTTTGCGTAGGTGTCTTCCTTCAGGCACTTAATAGTGTTACACGTATTTTCGTTGTTGCAGTTTTCCACACTATTTTTTCATCTGTATGTACTAAATTCATCATTAGCTTTCTGAAAGGTTTGTCTGCTAACAGATGATATACTACTTTCTGTCTATCCTTATACTGTACAATAACTCAAAATACAGGTGTAAAGTGGAAACACTTTAATCAGCTTCTTCTACAGCTCTATGTACATTTCCCTTGCTTGATTTGAAGTGCCATCTTCCTGTTGTGCCTTTTTAAAGTTTGTCCAATTTACCCAAAGGTTGGCGAACTCTGGAGTTTCCTCACGGCCACTGTCTCATGAGACAGAAGCCACTGCCTCTTCTTCTACCGGTACAGACAGTGGAATCTCACTGTGTAATTGTTTTTCTATGAAACATGGCTATACCAGCCTTTTTTTGGTGTCGGCTGCTATCTCTGCCTTACTTGTTTCTTCTTGTTTTTTTCCTTTATAAACAATGCATAGAACCTGGTTTCTTCTGTTTACGGCTCCCGTATTCTTGCTTAAGAGGAATATCATCAGGGCTGTGTTCAAGGTTATCTTGTCTCTCTCATAAGGTTCTCTCCCAAGGTCTCAGTGTAATTAAATACCACCTTCTCTGTGTCTTTCTAATTGATGTTGTTCTCTGCATCACAATCTGAGCAACACCATCTCCCATTATTTTTCTTCTGTTGGTTGCTCTCCTTGTGTCTCAATCTGAATGAGCACAACCTCTCACTTTCCTTTCCTCAGTATGCTGCTTTCCCCATGCATACAGGTTTCTCAGAACAAAATTTATCTCCAGTTCTACTTGTGTCATTATTTGCAGATACCTGTTGTAAAGTGTCTTTCTTCCTTTACTTGTGTTTTCTGTCTTATTCTGAAAACACTGACCAGTTGATACTTTTTCAACTTTTACTTCACACAAGTGATGTCTTTCTTATAGGTTCATAGGTTCATAGGTGTGTACTAGGCTAATGGCCCTGCAGCCTTTACAAGCCTAGCCATAGGATTACCCTGGCATAGTGCCACCCAACCTTAGTTCCCAGTGCCTCTGTCAAGAAGAGCCACTGGAGTTATCCCCAGGGTGAATTTCCTGTTTTCCATCCACTCATAAAGATTTCTTTTGAAGAGGGTCAGTGAGGTGCTCTGTTTGACATGTATGGGAAGTCTGTTCCATAGCATGGGCAGTCTCTGGGTTATGAACCCGTCCCTCCAGCATGTTCTGTTAATTGTGGTAATGAAGCTGAGGTCTCTGGAGCATGTGGTGCAGAGGGTTTGGGATTTCTTTAGATGTAGCATTTATAACAGAGCTGGGTCAGACATGGCTTTGTAAGTCAAGCAGAGATTGACTAAGTAAGTGATATGAGACAGAGAATAGTTGGAGTTTTTTGAGTCTGTCCATATAGGACAACTGTTTAAGGTCTAGGATCATCTTTATGAGGTACATTTGTGGCCTCTCCAGTTGTTGCAGATGTCTTGTGAGGTACATGCCAAATGGGATATAGTACTCGATGACTGGCCTAATGAGGGAAGAGTGGAGGAAGACAATGACCTCTTTTTTCCTGGATGCAAAACCCTTAGTAATGAGATGTGTCACATAGAAGGGCTTTCTGACCACAATGGCAATGTGGTGATCAAAAAAGAGGTTGCTTTCAACCTGTGTTCCCATATCTCTTATAATGCCTTCTGTGTTCAGTGGACTACTAACAGTGTGGTAATTTATTGGAACCAGGTTTTTCTCAAAGGGGATGATGATACATTTTTTGGCATTGAGCTTAAGGTCATGGTTCTGACACCAGTCGTTGGTCTCAGTGAGGGCATTCTGTAGGATATCAACATCACTTGGGGAGTTAATAATAGCTCCCAACTTGCAATTGTCTGCGAACTTTGTTAGCCAGAGTCCCTTTGTGTTGGCCTGGACTTCAGAGATATAGATACCAAACAGGAGAAGACCCAGGACCAAACCCTGTGGGACTCCACTCGTGACTAATCAGCAGTCTGATCTGGAGTCAGTTACTTTCACACTGTGGGTTCTGTCTGTGAGCCAGTTTGTATCCCACCTATCAATATAGTTGTTGATGCCAAGCTTAGTGGGTTTTTCCTATGATTCCTGGGTGGGGAATGGTATCAAAAGCCTTGGCCAGATCACGATAGGCTGTATGAGCTACCATTCCTTCATCCACAGTTCTGGTGACTGACTCAAAGAAGTCCACCAAGTTGAGCAGGCGTGATCTACCCTTCACAAAACCAAACTGTGTGGGATCCAGAGTTTTGAGATTCCCAATATCCTTGTTTATTAGGTCCATGATGATGTGTTCCATAGCTTTGCATATCAGACTTGTCAGGCTAATAGGGCTATAGTTCCCTGGGTATGTAGTCACTCATCCTTTGTGGAGAGGGATGACTGTAGCAGTGCACCATTTGGCAGGGACAAAGCCTGAGGTGAGGCTGTGATTAAACAGGGCACACAGGAGGGGGTGCCAATTCACTCTGTAGTTCATGTAGAATACAGCCAAGGATATTGTCAGGTCCCATAGAAGCTGTATTCTTGGCCTTGGACAATGCTGTTTTAACCTGTGCAGCAGTAATACTGGGTGCCTGGCAATCTACTGGCATTGTGATTGGCCCTTTGGGGGGCTGAAGTTGGCACTGAATCTGTCGGCCAGTATACTGGCGATATCTGTTGGCTTGGTATAGGAGGTACCATTGTGCAGTAGATCAGAGAAAATCTGGGTATTGCCATAGAGATTCTTTACAAAACTATAGAAGGCCTTGTGGTTGTCTTTATTATCTTCTGCAATTTTGTTTTCATACCTAGCTTTAGAGGATTTGATAAAGGATCTCAACTTTTTGTTGAGACAGATAAGGGAGTTTTTCCAGTCTTGGGACTTCACCTTATTCCACATCAGTTTCCTCCTTCTGTTGTTTGTTTATGGCAAGGGACCACCAGATTGGCTTCCTTTTTTGGAGGAGAGTGTCCTGGTTCTATTGGGTATGATGAGATCCATGCATTTGTGTACATGTTCATACAGTGCATTGGTGTATGATTCGGCAGTCATGCAACTATTCTCCATGTGCATGGGTGCTGTGAAGTCAGCCACCTCTGTTTTTAGGATCCCAAAGTTAGCTTTGGAGAAGTTTTTCATGGTGGTTACCTTTGCTGGGAGGGTGGGAGGGATGTGGATTTCCAATATGACGTTTGTGGTCAGATCTAACCAGGGAGGAGCTGACTATTGTTGTAGAGCAATGGTCGCCCATGTTAGTAAGGACCAGGTCAAGGATGTTGCTACCTCTATTGGGGTAAGAACAAGCTGGTCCAGGGCATTGAAATTAATGAACTCCAGGAAACGTTGGGCAAGTGTATTGGTACATGAGTAATTTACCCAGTTAATGGAGGGGTAGTTGAAGTTGCATAGTAAGAGAGTGTTAGGTTGGACCATAATATTCTCCAGGGTGCTTAGGAACGTGGAGTGCAAGTCTTGGGACATGGTTGGGGACCTATAGCAGGCTACGACCTGAATCTCTGTCTTACCCAATGTTAGCTGCACCTGAAGTATCTCTGATGTGTTATGTTGGGCTACCAGTCTGGAGGTGTGCGCTTCCTTTATGAATATGGAAACACCACCGCCTTTGGAGCTTCAGTCCAACATCTGGGGCTGAAAGGTGTGGAATGAGTTATAGCCTGGTACTGCTTTCTGATGCCTTGAACCTGGTCTCTGTTACAACACAAATGTCAATGTTCTCCATTTTAAGGAGTGCCTTGAGCAAGTGTAGTTTGAGATTTAGACTTCTAGCATTGAGCAACATGACCCTCAGACTGCATTTGTTTTAGCTGTTACGGTGGTAATTTGGTCTTTTGTCACCCCTGGACTTCCGGATACTGGCCAAGGCTCTTGCCACCCTTATAGTGCCATTTTTAGGCGGTGTTCCAAATGCAGGCCATCTCTTGCAAATCATCGAGGTCTGTCAGTCATGTCATCCCAGGCAGACAGATACTGGATCCCCTTAGAATGACACCAGAAACTTAGCCAATTGTTGAAATCAATCATTTTCTGCTTGTACTGTGGTATCATTCTGGGTGATGATAGGATTCTGCTCAGAACTAGAGTCATACCTGCCTGGGCTACATAATCCGAGAGCTTCTCCATGTCTCTTTTCATATAGTTCAGGGAAGTACATCTCAGGTCATTCACACCCACATGTACAACGACAGTCATATTTGTACCTGTTGTTGAGCATCCTGAGTGCATGCATTATGTGTCAGATCCTGTCATCTCACAGCCAGCTGACTGTTACTTTCTCTTTATTCAGCCTAGTGAGTGGGACATCAGTGTGCTTCACTATCGAGTCACCTATGACTAGTGTGTTGGGCATGCTGTTTTGCCTTAGGGGCTTTGGTTGAGTGGCACACTCTTTAGGAGAGTTATGTGTCTCGTGATTAGTATTGTGTTGTGGTGGTTGAGTGCATTTCTGCCTTGGTAAAGGCAGCCTTCTTATCATTAAGTTTCTCCTCAATGCTCACGTGATGCTTAGAATTCTCTATTTTGGGGACTATCAGTTTTAGCTTGACAAAAAGTTTAGAATTCTGTTCAGGTTGTGTAGTTTCCACATTTATTAAAAGTCTTTCTCTTGGACTACACCCCTTCAGTTAGTGAATCCTTCTCTTTAATTCTATTAGTCTCTTCTGCTCACTGTTTTGAAGCACTTTAATGATGCAATATTTTCCTATATAACTCCCTTCTTTCTAATTTCTATGTCCATGCAGCTATACATAGATCAATATAAATATTCAGGCATGGGCAATAATGCCCTTCTAACTTGACAAGACACCAGAACAGTCATCTGCATAATAAGTGTTCAAGTTGTACTTAAAAATATCTAAACTAGTGCTTACTTTAATATAAATTGTTAGTCTATTCCTGAATCAGCTATTCTGTCAGAGAACCAATTAGTACATCTTAATTTCTCCAAGTCTTTTGGGTTTCTAAAACCATAATGGAAAAGGACCCCATTCCTAACTCAAAGTATGATTAAATTTCATGAAATTAGTATTAATTCCATCTTTGTTAGCCAGAAGTTCTCTTTGCAGCACCGGAAGTGTGCCTAGTATTGATTCCTTCTGTAGTTCATATGGAGTTACATGCATCGGTAACATAATTAAGTACAATTGGAAATTCTTTTTTATAAGACGCATTGCTCCTACTACTATTGGAACTGTCTGGATATCCTTCTTCCACATTGACCTCATTTCTGCTTGCAAATCCTGATATTTTATGACTTTCTGTCTCTATGTACATAAGACATGGTAGTCACTGGGTATAGCAATTTCAGTGATCAATGCTACTTTTGTCTTCTTTTCATAGACTACTATAGCTGGTTTTCTCACATCTGTTTTTTGAACTGTTGGTAATGGGTGATCCCATGTGCTATAAACATAATTTTCTATAATGCTTTGTGGCTCATGTTTAAAATGTTTTTCAGATACTTACAATATTATAGTGTTTGCACAATCTCCAATGCAAGAGACTTGCCACATTATTATGCCTTTCAGTGTACAGTCCTTCTGCCATTAATATATCATAGCCAGCAAAAAGATGTGCGACTGTTTCCAATTCTGTTTTACAAAACCTACATTTGTCTGTTTCTCCCACATGTTCAATGGACTTTATAAACCAATGTGTATGCAGCTCACTATCAGCCAGTATTGATCTTTCATCTTTTGGTTTAAATTCACCTCTCCCTACCCATTCCTGGGTTTGATCATGATCAGCATGAGGTTGTTTCAAGAGTTTTCTATACTTGCAACTATATTTATGCATTTTCTACATTTCTTGCCTTCTAATCTGGTCCTTCTCCTTATATTCTTTCCTTTGCGTTTTGGCACATTCAGTTGCTGCCTGAATTTTAGCTATTTCTGGTTTGATTTCCATTCCCACTTGACACCAATATGATTCTACTAAACTAAGCAGGGAAGTCATCTTAGACTTATTTTCCTCATGTTTTAAAACTTTCACTATGTTTGGGTCTTGTGAGGTCAGCAGATATGTATGCAGTCGTATAATTGCACATCTATACATGTAATGTAAAGATATGTTCCTGACCTAGAGGGATAGTTTCCTGACCCAGAGACTCCCCAGACTCTGGAACAGACTGCCCATACATGTCAAGCAGAGTGCCTCTTTAACCTCTTCAAAAAGAACCTTGACGATTGGATGAGAGATAGAAAATTCACCCCGGGGATCACGTCAGTCGCCCTGCTAGACAGGGGTCCAGGGAAGTAAATATTGTAGGAAGAAATAGCCAGGGAATTGTTATGGCTAGGCTTGTATAGGCCCTAGGGCCAATAGCCTAGTACCAACCTATAAACCTATAAACAATTTTGAGGAAGCCCATACCTCCTTCCAAATGGGAATACATAGTGTTAGTGTACACTGATTTTTATAAATCATTTGATAAGCATAAAGCATCCTTCTTGTTTTCCTGTCTAACTGATCCAACAACTTTTTGGACCAGTCATTCACTCCAAAACTGTAAGTTAGGACAGGAAGAGCAAATTGGTTTATAGCATAGACTTCGTTTTTAGATGTCAGCACTGTTTTCAGTATTACTTTAGTCTTCTGAAATATTCCTTACTGAGTTTTATTTGCATTTGTCCATGTTTTGTTGTTGATCCTTCATCAGTTCCCTCCTGCTCAAGTTCTTTATATTGAATTCTTGTCCAAGGCTGATGTTTTCTTGGTGCTGCAGCTTTTCTGCTTCAAAGGTTCCTTTTACACATTTATCAAGACCAAATGACATTCTTATATCATCAGAAAAAGTTTTTACCACTCACAGTTGTGCTTTCAGATCTTCATCTAATGAAATATATAGTTTTAAATCATCCAAAAATAGAAGATGAAAAGTCTTTATACTTTGTTGTTTTCAGGGAATAATTTATAGCCATGGCCTAATCTGTTAAGTAGACAGCTTAATGGGTTAATGGAAGACAGAATAGCAGAGGTGACAGGGAGTCACCCTGGAATATCCCCTCTAGATTTTTATCCCTGGAATAATAATTTGTCCTTTATCATGGCTTAATTGCAAAGTGGTCTCCCACCATTTCAGGGTCACTATAATGTAGTCGATCAGTGTAGGGTGTATCTTATACATTTTAAGCATTCTTTTATCCACGAATGTGGAATGCTATCAAATGCTTTTTTGTAGTCAATCCATGCCATACTTGATTCTTCCCCTTCTTACAGTTCTCCATTATGACTTTATTTAGCAATAGATGATCATTTCTTCCTTATGACTTTCTTGTATTGCCCTTTTGTTCGATTGTCATGATTGAGTTTTCATCTAAATGACTATAAACTCTGTCAGCATCAATTCCAGTGTATAGTTTATACGCAGTTGGAAGGCAAGTTATTGGTCTATAATTTTTAGGGTAGCTCGGAGGTTCACTCTTAGGTAGGAACATTGTCTTTCCTGTTGTTAGCCAGGTTGGTGTCTGTTCAGGGTGTGCATATACATACTTCTTACTCATGGCTAAATCTTCATGCAAATATGGTAATACCTTTAACCAGAAGTTAGGTAATGCATCTAGCCTGGTATTTTCCAATTTGAGGCTTTTCTTAATTTTGTTTAAATCTCAAAGGCTGTTACTTCATCCCATTTCATATCTTGTACCTTTGAATTTCTTACACTATCTTTTACTTCTTCTATCCATTTAGCATCTTGTTATGTTCCACAGGAATGTCATAAAGACTTCTCCAAAATGTATCTATTTCTTCTTTTTTGGGTGGTCTTTCAATTCCTTTTACCTTGTTCCCAATTCTCTATAAAACTTTTTGAGGTCTTCAATAAATGGGTCTACTTTATTCCAGCGAAAGCTGAATTGGTCAAACACAATTTGCGCTAACCAAAATCTCGATCTCTCATAGTTGGCAGCCCCACTGCCCGCAACATACTACCTACCGAAACACAGTAAAAAACAACACATACACACACTAACCAAAACCCTACTTCTAACCCTAAAGTAAAGCATCAAAATTCTACTTCTAACCCTACACTAAACCCTACATACACAACTATCTATGCACTATCCTTAACCCCTCCCTAACCCTAAGGTCCGTAACTACCGCACACTTACCCTACTGAGCTATATCCAAACAAACTAAATATTCCACACACATACACTTAACAAAACCCTACACTAAACCTTACATACATTACCTATCTATGCACTTACCTTAATACACACCCTAACCCTAAGGTCCGTAACTATCGCACACTTACCTTACAGAGCTATTTCACAGATGGGCCAACAATGCAAATTCAATATTTCCACTTTCGTGGTTTAGTGCGTTTGACGTACTCGCGTTTCGCTCGTTATGTGTCGCGCAAATTGTATTCCACCGATTCGGCTTTCGCGGGAATAAAGTAGACCCAAATAAATTGCTTATTTTGTACTTTTCCTTTATAATTATCTGTATATCTTCTAAGTTTTCTGTCTGTGCTGATATTTTTAGTTTATTATTTGCAATATTGCATGATAGCTCCTGATCCATTATAATATTGCACATTGTTTTATCACATCTATCTTTCTGAGTTTTTTGTTGATCTGTTTCCTGTTCTATACTCTTCTAACAGTGACACTTTTTATCTTAACTGCTTTATAGTTTTCTTTATTTGATACTTCCATTATGGTATTCAATTTCTCTCCATTCTTTTCCTTACTACCCTATGTTGTTGTGGTAGAATTTTATCTGTTATTAATTTAGCAGCAAAGTAATATATCATATTTACTTCCATTATATCAGATGGATCTCTATGGACAGTCCTAATTACTGTGTTTATTTGTTTTATCAAACTTCTGGCTTTTTGGGTTTTATTTACCTACTCCAGTCTATTTCTTTCATTGATCTTAATATGTCTGTCTATATCTATTAAATCAAGCAACTCCTCTCTTAGCTCATTTTGTTCTAAACTGAGGGCACATTCTCTATTTTTCTGTGGGCATTCTATAGAAAGTTCTATAGCATCTTCATGTGGCACATTCTCTTCAATTTCATCCTGTGCCATCCGTTGCTCTGTCATATGGGGACTCACTGGCCTATCAGTCCTCATCATTGGCTGCTCCACAGTTGCCATTGTTTCCGCTTCCTTCCCTTGCTGTCCAGCTTCAAGTGAACGTTTATACTGGTTTCCTGTGGAAGGCTCCAAATATCTTCATATGGCAACTGACTGGTTGCTTCCCATCCCACTGTTTTCTCCTTAATTTGGATGTCTGTTGCTTTATCCTGCCGTGGTGCTTTCTGAGTTAGATTTTCAACACTGAATCTTTTACTTTGCAGATACTCCATAACCTCAGTTTCTATTCCTTTAACTTCTCCATTACTAATCTCCTTTTCTACTTTTCCTCTTTGTCATCATATTTTTTTTTTGTATTGTAAAGTTTTCCATGTCTAGATTCCTTTCTCTGTATTTCTCTTCAAATATCTTTGGTGCTACTCTTTTTGTATTCATTAGTTTTTCTTTCTCCTTTGCATAAATATTACACCACATTAAATCTCTTTTTCTTTCCCATGTCCATGTTTCTTCTTGAGATGTCTCCTGATCTTCCTGTTTCTCCTTACTTTGGGGACACATTCCATCATGCTGTAATGTGACCTGTGTTAGACCTTCTACACTAAATCCTTCACTTCTCAGATATTCCATAACTTCAGCTTCTATTTTTTTTAACTTCTACTTTACTAAGCTTCTTTTCTACATTCCCTCTTTGTTATATTATCTTCTTTATTGTGAAATTTTCCATATCTGGATGCCTTTGCCTATATTTCTCTTCAAATACCTTTAGGGCTGCCTTTTTGGGTTGATTAATGTGGCTTTCGACTTTGCATAAATATTGCACCATATCAAATTTCTCTTTCCCATGTCCATATTTCTTTTTTATACTTTTCAAAAATCTCTAGGTTTTTTTTGTTTATATGTTTGCACTTCTTCAAATGCTGCTTTTTCCAAAGAGATCAACGTGTCTTGGTCTATATAATGTTTTTCACAAATCTGTTGTATTAATGAACACATATTTTTATTTGAGGCTTCTGACAGTTTTTTCTTGTGGAAGTATTTTTCTTTCCTCTAATTTATCTGTTAATCTTTTTGTATAGCTTGTATCTGGAAATTCTGGGCTTTTTTGAATAATAGTAACAATACATAATTTCTTTCTTATCCTCAATAGTCCATTCTATTGTCTTTATAGCTGTTTTTGGCCTATCAGTTTTTGTGATTTTTGTGGACTGCTACTTTCTTCAACAATAGGTGGGCCATCTACAATAGGGGGGCATACTTGGGCTGTCTGATGATACTCTATTACTCTATGGTAACTTTAAACATTTTCAAGGGTAGTTTTCTTTAAATATTATACATGCTTGCATAAGGTCTACTCTTAAGTATCTATGTGAGGCACTGTACAAACTCATCTAATTCATTTATTCATAATAATTTAAGCTTTTTCATCCATGAATGCCTTTAGAATATTTCCACTATGCTCTTTCTAATTTATACATGCTAGATTTCTTACAAGGTTTCATTATTATGGTAGCCTGTCAGGAGAGCAACGTTAGTTTCAGTGATGCTTTTTCAATGAAAATGTTTCGCTGAAAGCCCTTCCAATGACAGTGGATAATTCCTTTTTCTCCACTGTTGTGCAACTCTGGAGTAGGTATATTTTAAGTTCATGGGGTCTGTACAGTGTCTCCCCAAAAGTGGGGTGCCCCCCCCTGCAAAAAAACTTTACTCCAAGTTTTACCAGAAATGCTTTTGGTGACACATTTTTTTGAGTTTTTGACTTCATGAGGGATGGTTTCGGTAGATGGATATGTTCCAGCATATTATTATTCCATACTCCATTGTTGGTCTAATGTAACTGGCAGCCATTTCATCATTTCTAATTTTCTAGATTTTACAAATCTTTTTATATAGTCTATAGTTTTATAATTATCAGTAAGCAATTGGTTGATATGATCAGAAAAACTCAAAGCTGGGTCTACCAATATAGCCAGGTCATTAAATTAATACACAGTTTTAGTCACTGTTATTAAGGTTATTAAATACTCACCCATCTATATCTTCTAAATCTCATATGCTATTTTCTGTACGCATTTATCAGCATATTTTTCTCCTCTGTCTAAATGGTCAATTTAGTCCAGTTCTTGTGCAGACCTGCCCTGTATGTAACAGATGTAATACTTTTAGCTATATATTTGTCATCTACATGTAGACCATAGAACTCCTCAGATGAAAAAAAAATAGATCTGAAATATACAACCTAAACAAGTATAGGCCTTGGATAGACCCCTGTGGGATGCTCTGACTGTAACTTAGAACTTCACACATCCAATTGCTGCCACATGATTGTGTTACAATATCACTTTAAGTGATAGTTCTTCTTCTTTGTATAATCTTAGCCATCATGTATTACATTTTTGGCTTTGTAGCACCTTGATTTTTGTTGGACTTTTACCAGTGAAAGTAATAGTTTCTCCCACCTTTCCCAAGTTACACAACAGTGTATCGGTAGGCTTATTGACTTGCTGGTTTCCCTCACCAGACTGGTAAGGTGGTTTATTGAAAGAGCTACACTGTTTCCACTATTTCTATATGTATTTCCCATGAGAAAAATCTTTTCCAGTTATCATATTGCGTGTTAAACTGGGATCTACACAAGCAGGGTGAAGTGTATTCCTAAACACATTTTGTATTTCTAGTTGAGTAGTGAGATATTGATTCTATCTCTGAATATAGGCAACTTCAACTGCATTATTAAGAAGGGTCTTCTATTACACAATTATTGTGAATTTATAAGTGTAATTGTGCTTCCAGAATCTTCTAAGACCCTGCAACTGCCCCCCCCCCCATTTAAGGCATTGCACTCAATTAACTCTAATTATCAAAATAGCAAAATTCTGACTCTATTATTGTGGATAATGCATCACATTCCATAGGCAAACATCACTAGTGGCATGTTTTTCACTGGTTTCAGTTTTCAGAGGTGTAGAAATGTTACCATTGCTAGTACAAAATTTAGCCATGGCCTACATTTAAAATAAAGTATGTCTAAAGCTGATACTTTCTGTTACCAGAATTTAAAACATGCTTTATTATAGGTGTAGAATACTTAGTTTTTAAACATAGCTCATTGCATAAGAATCGTTTTACAAGTGCAACAGAATTTTCAGTGTCTATAGTCAGTTTAAAACACACACTTTTATAAAGAAGCAGGCAAAACCTGTTTACATTTATCAATTTTTATCAATTTTTATCAATAGCTGTCATTGTTTATAGTATGATGACCCTCAAGATCTAACCACAATTTTGAGCAAACGTCCAAATCCATAAAAACTGAACACACTTTAACAAAAGCCTTTTATCGAAAAAACACTTTTGTTAAAGCGTGTTACAAAAACACCCCCCCTACTTTAATATTCTCCCTCCGAGACCGCACAACAGTGGGAAAAGGGAAATTTCCCTTACCCGCACCATAGTACAGACCCAGCAACAGCCATACTTACGTGAAAGTGCTTCTTCGGTAAAAAGCACTTTTGCGTAAGTATGCCTGGCTGTTTGGATTTCGGTCATTTGCTCAGTCAAGCAAAAGTCCTAGATCCATATATAATATATATATATATATATATATATATATATATATATATATATATATATATATATATATATATATATACATATATGATATTAGTACTTATTTCTAAGGAGGACAAGGGGGATCCTAACGCTGCTCCTTCCCCTAACCATAACCCTATACCTTAAGGTCATTAAAACCTTCCCATAACACTGTCACTACACAAGACAGACTCTAACATACAAACATACATAAACAACATTACATTGTCCCCTAACCTAACTCTTACCCTAAAATATACAAACTAGCTCACAAACACCCAACACCCATCCTTCACCCCCAACCCTAATCCTAACTCACATGCACACAAATACACACACACACACACACACACACACACACACACACACACACACACACACACACACACACACACACACACACACACACACACACACACACACACACACACACACACACACACACACACACACACACGCACACATGTTCTCACTCCACCAACCTCACTTACCTGTATCAACATTTCATGTGTTAGACATATCCACCTTTCAGCCATCTGTACCTTCAACATTTCCAACATTTGGCCATCTTCACTGTCGACATAAACATCAAACCTTCTGCATTTGTTGAGCAAATGCACATTTGGTCAAATGCAGGGAAACATATATTTATATATATATATATATATATATATATATATATATATATATATATATATATATATATATAGATCTACCTTACTAGATCGACATGTTAAAACAGCGAAAATGACTTCACCGATGCCAGAAGATCGACAAGCAGAAGACCGATGGAGGAAGACACCGACGCTGAGCACACTGCGATGGGGAAAGGATGTGTAAGTATGCGGTAGTGACGGAAGTTAGGGTGTGAGTAAGGTAAGTGTGCGATGTTGACAGTGTGTAGGGGTAGGGGTGGGATAAGTGAGTTAGGGTTAGGGCGTGGGTTAGGTAAGGGTGCGAGTAAGGTAAGTGTGCGATGTTGACGGTGTGTAGGGGTAGGGGTGGGATAAGTGAGTTAGGGTTAGGCGCGGGTTAGGTGAGGGTGTGAGTAAGGTAAGTGTGCGATGTTGACGGTGTGTAGGGGTAGGGGTGGGATAAGTGAGTTAGGGTTAGGGCGCGGGTTAGGTGAGTGTGCGATAGTGACGGACCTTAGGGTAAGGGTTTGGGTTAGGGTTGTAGATAGTTGTGTATGTATGGGTTAGTGTTGGTTTGTAAGGATTTTGGTGTGCTTGCGTTGTGTGTGTGGGTTTTGGATAGGGGATTTGTTTTGTTTGTTGGTATGATGTGTCGGGTGTATGCGGTGTCGTGTTTGTGAACTGTCGATCTTCTGGCGTCGGTGAAGTCATTTTGCTGTTTTAACATGTCGATTTAGTAAGGTAGATCCATATATATATATATATGTAATGCATACACATCTGTACATTTATAGGTAGATAAAAATATATAAACAAGTTCAGAGCTTGTGAGGGAATACCACTACATTTGGGTTGTCAGGGTTTTTCTCCCTATAAAAACATTTATATAAATTACTTCCATCTTAAGTCCCAAACAAGTTGTACCTGGTGAGATGAGTCCTTGTTGAGTTCAATATCAGGGATGTCATAGATGAATAATTTCTTCTGCATTTATATCTTGCATTGCTGCTTATCCTCCTTTTCTAAAAGTGTTACTATTACTCCTAAATTCACATCCTGTATAGCAAGTCCATAAATACAAAACTCCCCTCATGCCTACAAGTCTTATTGTGCTTTGTTAAGGTACAACTATCATTATATTTTATTATATTTCTAAAGTACCATGAGACTTTCACTTTCAAGTTATGGCAACTTCTCCCAGATCAAAGATCTGCCAATTAAAATCTTCATTTATAAAATGCTTGCAAATGGTAGCGTGATCTAATTTCTGTCCTTCTTTATATATTTACAAAACTTAGAACAACAGCATTTAAAAGCTTCATCCATTAATATAAAATGTTTAGTAAGTCTGGTTTCTTTCTGAATTATGCATGGCCATGTCTTATTTTTGTTTTTCTACAAATAATTATTATTTTTAGCAGAAAACCAAAACAAATATGATTCGAAAGATAAGTGGTCCAGTTAACAATTCAAAAGTAACAAAAATGCAAAGAGTGAAACCAACACGTTCCAGGGCTAAAAATATTTAATAAAATAGAATATAAAAATAATAAAACTCGGTGAGCACTTTCACAACATAAGCAGCTGCTTCATCAAACCAATTAAATATTACAATTTAGTGAAACATTTAAATAGGACAATGTCACCAATCATAGCAGTGAAAGATTTAAATAGAATAATGTCACCAATCATAGGCGGCATAACAAAGCACTATAACCAGTCATATTACTCATTGTTATTTTTAGTTTAATATCAACTTTCGTTTCACATATTTATTTACTTTTTTCCTTTATTTGTAAAAATGCATACATTATCTGTCATAATATCTCTTAGATCACTAACCTGATTTAGTATAATACTTAGAGCTGGTTCGCTATACTTTTCATTGTAGTTTATTTTTCTTCAATTATATAAATCATCTTTACATATTCCAATTGACATTTAGCAGTTCTGCAGGATTTTTTTAAATGTCATGTTTATATTAGAGAGACATTGGAATTTATTGTATTCTTGGAAAGAAATAGGTTCATATATGTGTACTAGTGTAATGACCACTCGCTACCTTATAAGCCCCCAGTGCAACCCAAATGTGACCACAGGTTTGATTTATATAGGAGTAATTTACTGACTGCATCAGTACAGACATATGTGCTCAACCAGGGGTGAACTTCTGAGTACCTATCCACTGGTTCAAGTTACTCTTAAATAGAGTTAGGGGGAAACTTTGCTTTGCATGGGTGGGGAGTCTGTTCCCCATGCAAAGCTTGTCAGACAGTAACAAATAAAATAACATTGGGGTGCTAACATAAAATAACTAGGCACTGGCTCCAGATGATGGTCACTGTTGACATGGCACCATGATCCTATGTGCAGAAATGGGAAAAGGGGACTGTGGATGGACGGATGGATGGATGGATAGTTTTAACATCTACTTTACAAAATGCTATTTCATCAGATCCACAGAAATGAAAAACTGCAAAAGTGAGGACAAATGCATTGAAATTGTGTCCTCTGCGTTGAATTCAGGAAATTAACTGAATGGAAATATTCAGGTGGCATCAAATGTATGCAATTTTTTATTAAAAAGTGCAAAGTATTACTTGTATGTTAAACAAGGTTTGTTTTTTTCATATTGCTTTAGTTATAATTTCCTGCATTATGTGGCGCTACCTTCTAAGACAAGCACTCTCTTATGGTTCATTATGGTTTGTTTATAAAAGGCATCTTTGATTAGAACTTTTAAGCAGTAATCTAGAGAGCTGATGCTTAAATTAATTACAAGAAAACAATGACCCTTCCTGTTCAAAGATAAACTATACTTTCTGCAGTCTTGCACAAATAAGAGTCTAGGTTAAGATTGCTGGGACTCTTACCACTGATCACCTGATTGCCTTCAGCTTGACAGGGCGTAGAAACCAAGTCTGCCTTTTTCACACCAGCCCACTCTGTTGTCACACCATGTATGTAAACAGGGGAACAATATAAATTCATATTGATGTAATGCTGTTTTATTTTCATCATTAATAGCCATAATTTTGAAAGAGGGAATTGTTTCACAACTGAAGTTCAACACTGAATCTTTTGGACAAATACATTATTGACACTGTGACTTTAGAAAGGGTCACAGCACCACAACATTGCCAGCATTAATAACAAACTCCAGCATTAGATCTGTGGATGGTAGTGAAAAGGAAGCAGTTATTATGAACTTATGGAAAATACTTGACATAGTCAGATATGACAGATTGTTTACAAAACTGGTTTTAATGATTTGGATGAACTAGTACTCCAGTGATTTGCCAAAAACTTGCAAAGAAGCGTCTTCGTAACAATTAATGTCTATAGAAGTGCACAGGCTTTACTTATACGACCAGAAGAACCCAAATAGTCTGTTTGTGGACATTTATGCTTGAGTCTATTCTTAAACTCACTTTTTTCTTCATAAAGCACATCAGAATCAGGGGTGTGCATGGGATCACACATGGGAGAGGACACATAAATCACTGCTTTCCCCTTCAGTGCTCAACTTAATGCTAACTTTGACCATTCTACAGTATATAGACAGTGTCTGCTCCAACTGGACTGCAGCTTGGGCACTAAGAAAATATTTAATGATCTCAGTTTGAACTTTTTATAATTATACAAGCAAGCTTTAACTAGAGCTTGTGTGCCACCCTAAAACTATCTGTCAAGGGGAGGGAGTATAAGCATGATAAATGTCTTAATAAGGAACTGCAGTTGAAGATTAACACTCTGAGGCAGGAGAGAAAAGTCATATAATTCTTATACATTCATGAAAAATGGGAATGCTATACATCTTTAAACTGGGCCGCAAGTATTACAATCCATCAAGTTATTAGCATGGAATTGTAAAGGCAGGGTCTTAAAGCCCCAGATTCCCTCTTTAAAAGACACTGATGGGACAGTTTATTGCAAACCCATTCATATCAATATAATTCTAATTAGACAACATGTGCAGATAGCTAGTGCTGTCTTCCATCGGGTTCCTTGAGCTACTACCTCCTCTGGAGATCCCACAAGATCTGCTTGTCCTGCTTCACCAGCCTATTACCTGTTTGGAAGTTGAAAGGCTATTGAGGCACTCTGTAGTGGAAAGGCACTGGGGTTGGAATGGTTTACTACAGAATTTTATAAAGTTTTCAAAATGTTATTGAGCCCTCCCCTGTTGGCTTTTTATATTCAAGTGATTCAATCCAAACTACCAAGACAAAGGCCATGATCTTTATGAAACCCAAGAAAAATCTGCTTTTACTGGGTAATTACAGATTGATTTTCCTTTTATAAACTGAACTTAAATTTTTGCCAAGATCTTAGCAGCCAAACTTGAAATGATTACCCCAAAAACTTGTTCCATAGAATCACTTTGGTTTTATTAAGGGAAGGTGGGAAAGACAAGATACAGTTTGAACTTGACTCAACTTATAGCGTCTAGTGGACATCAAAAAATGGGAGATGGGAGCCCTGTTTTTAGATTTCAAAAAAGCTTTGGATTCTCTGGCTTGCAGTATTATTTGGGACATGATGAGATGCTACACATTTCAAACACAGTTCATTGACTGAGTTTGGATGTTCTACCAAAACCCTTCTGCCCAACAGAAAGGCCTTACTGAGACCAATGATTGGTATCGAAATTATGGCCTTAAGCTTAATGCCAAAAAATGCGTCATCATCCCCTTTGGGAAAAACTCAGTCCCCACTAATTACCACATTGATGGGAGCCCACTGAACACTGAAGGCGTTATAAGAGATCTGGGGACATAGGTTGACAGCAACCTCTCTTTCGACCACCACATTGCCACTGTGGTCAGAAAGTCCTTCTATGTGGCACACCTCATTACCAAGAGTTTTACATCCAGGAAGAAAGAGGTCATCACCTCTCTCTACTCTTCCCTCATTAGATCAGTCATCAAGTATAATGCCCCATTTGGTATGTACCTCACTAGACACATGCAACAACTGGAAAGTCTGCAAAAGTAGCTCATGAAGAGGATCCTAGGCCTTAAGCACATGTCCTATATGGACAGACTCAAAAAGCTCCAGCTATTCTCTGTCTCATATCGTCTACTAAGAGGCGACCTCTGCTTGACTTACAAAGCCATGTCTGACCCAGCTCTATGAGAAATGCTACATCTACAGAAATCCCAATCCCTCTGCATCACACACTCCAGAGACCGCAACCTCATTACCACAATCAACAGAACATGCTGGAGGGATAGGTTCATAACCCAGAGACTGCCCATGCTCTGGAATAGACTTCCCATACATGTCAAGCAGAGCACTTCACTGGCTCTCTTCAAGAGAAATCTTGATGAGTGGATGGGAAATTGTTCACCCCAGGGATCACTCCAGTGGTTCTACGTGATAGATGCACTGGGAACTAACGTCGGGTGGCATGATGCCAGGGCACTTCTATGGTCTAGGCTTGTAAAGGCTCCAGGGCCATTAGCCTAGTACACACCTATGAATCTATGAAAGGTTTTCTAATGGGGCTCTCTCCAAACCAGTTCCCTTATTAAAAGGTATTAGACAAGGATGCCCCCTCTCATGTTTATTGTTTATCTTAACAGCTTCTTCTGTAGATAAGTTTCTACATGTTAAAACATAGTTCTTTTTGTTTACTCAAGGAGTCTTACCCACACACCACACAATTACCATCTGGTTTGCAGATGACTGTGCTGTCTGGCTAAATGACCCAAAAAGACAAGTCCCAGCAACGCTAAACTCATTGTATTTACTTTCTAATGAAAGAGGCCTCTTGGTAAACAGAAAGAAGTGATTATTTCTATGCTTCGGCAAAATCACTCAAAGATGGGAAAAGGTTTTATTCCCAGATTCCATTTCCTTTATTGATTAAGGTATGTACCTTGGTGGGTAGATATGTCAAGATATCAAGATATGCAGAAATTGACAGATTTAAATACAAAGCCCACTACATAGAGATTAGGTTAAAAAATGTCATTTATAAATGGAAAAAAAATGTAGGTTACATTTCTTAGATTAGATTCAGCTGGCTAAAATTTTATTCTTCCAAAGGTACTCAGTGTAATAAGACATTTATTGCATAATAGCTTCTCGGGTTATATGACAATGTACAAATGCTGATGTTGGATTTTATATTGGGCCAGTGGAAACATAGGATTAATAAAAGAAGCTATTCATTCCTGCAAGAAAAGGGTTTAGAATCCTCCATTGTTTGGGTATGGTAAAGTGGTTATAGGAAAGAGCTATGCTTTAGACAGACAAAAAATCCATTTAGTTCCAGTTCGAAATGTATCTTTGAGTACAACTAGATCCACTTCATATATCTACTGCATCTCACAAAATGTGTTTCCCAGGAGGGCTCGAGGTATGATTTGATATATCTCTTATTAGAGCATCCAAGCAGAAATATCATACTCTTATCTTGTTTTCTTCTATCTAGAACTGCCCCTTAGTCCTGGTTAATGGGAAAGTTAATAAGTGGCCTAACTGGATGGATGATAGAATATATTTCATCGCAGACTTTTGTGATTATTATCATATGACCATATCTTCCTGGGAAGCTATTAAAAGTCCCAACCTCTCTTTAATAGGAGGTTGATGGCAATACCTGCAATAAGGATCTTGAATTATATCCAGTGTAATAAATTATGGAATGAAATATAGGATAAAGGTACAGGAATGGTACCCCATGATGAGATCTTGGAGACAACTAAATGCCCCCACCAAGCTTAACTTCTTTTATTCCCAGTTTATGGACAGCCCTGTAACTTTGTTGCAGGACAATTTGAATAAATGGAATGAACTGCTGGACATTTCACTGTACCAAGGTGAATAGGAGGAGTGCTTTGGAAGAGCAAGATATAGGAAGTGGCTGCTATTAGCTACATTTACTAATATGAAAGTACTCTACATCTGCCACTTAATCCTACCTATTTTTTACAAGTGGACCTGGTTATGAATACTAATTGCTGGCATTATGACCAGACCGAGGCTCACTACCTGCATTTATAGTGGAGCTGCCCTAAAATTAGTTATTTGTGGGATATTATCATAGACGGAATATCCTGGGCACTCTGTGTCCTTTTATCTCCATGATCCGATATTAAGTTTTGGCTGTTGGTTATATGATGCATACCTGTTAAACTACCTGGCCAACTTTATTATGGATTAGCACAGTGGTTGCCACGCTATTATCAGCTTTGTTTTATAATTGGATAATGGGCAGTGGGATTATTGAGCCTTTTTGTGATTTCAACATCAGCTTAGCAAATGGTTTTGTAAACAGATGGACATTACTATATCGTATAAATATTTCAACATAAGCTTAACAAATGGTTTTGTAAACAGATGGACATTAATATATGGCATAAATATTAGAGTGTTTTACTTTTTAAAACATGGGAAAGGTAGGAAGTTTGGTGTACATTAATCATTTATATGTGCTATCTTGACAATGTTATTAAAGTCTTTCTATTTAGTTCTGTTATTAGGTTATTGGTACTTCAGGAATTTTACTTACTATCATTTTACTGTTAATATCTTATGAGATTTGAATATAGTAGATGATGGTATTTGAATGTTTTGGTTCTCAGCTTGTGACGATACTTTTCAGATATGTTGACAATATTGATATTCACAATAACAGTTTTTAATTGATAAAGCACATCAGAATCATTCTACATGCAGATAACATGATATATGTCTCCCAATAGTCACAAAAAGAAATTGCCTCCAAGCTGTCCAGACAACAGGGAGAGTGATATATGTGACTGCAGTACTTAGGGCTGTAAACTAATCTTAGAAAAATCAGATTCATTTTTTGTGATACCCAGAATGGCATAGTATGTCAAACAATAGATGGACCATCACACATTCTAACAAAACGACACTTTGAAAAATGTACAGAGCTATAAGAAACGTGGTATAGAGTTAAGTCTGTGCCTTCCCTATACAAATGTCATTTATTAAGCTTATTCTCTAAATGTTTCTCTCTTGCCATAGAATATCAAAGCAGAGTGACTTTGACAAAGGAGTATAATTCCCCGAAAATGCTACAACTCAGCACAGAAAAAGTCTGTAATTTTATTAAGTGTATGTAAGATCCAGCAAGTCTGCATTGCCCTAGTAACTGCCAGTTATCTGCCCATAATTCAAATATAGGTTCATACTAGGCTAACTGCCCTTGCAAGCCATTTTAAGCTTAGCCAGTTATCCCTTGTGAGACTCAAACCCTGTACTTTGTGTTTGCAAGGCAAACACCTTAACCATTAGGGCACCCTGCAAAGGGTAAAACAGTTTTTTTCTAAAAAAAATCATTAGAAATGCAAGTATTAGAAAAATAAATAAATGACGCAAAATAACTATTTAAAATATATATGCATTTGAATTTGTAAAATTATCATATTTCTTATTCTGCTATACACAAACTTTATACTCTCACTTGTATATTATTGGCTTGTTTATTCATATTAAAATGTTTCTAATAAATTCTACAACCTTGTTCAATATTTGCAATTAAGTGTAGATGTTTTAGCTCTTAATCTTAGTAATTCTACTTCGTTCTGGTATGCAATGTTAAAAAAACATGAAAAGTATTAATTTTGTTGCTTTCCGAGTTTTCCTAAAGACAATTACCAAGTGGTGTTACTACTACTAATGTTTCGATCATGCCAGGGCAACAAAATACCATCCTCAGGGATTCCCTCTTCTGTCTACTTTTTCAAATGGACAGAGAAGGAGCAATTTTAATACAACACCTTCACTTCTGAGTGATTGGTTTAATAAAGATATTTCATTTGATCTTCAGCAACAGAAGGATAGAAATATCACCTTCAACCAACAACTTTCTCTTTTTGAGAAAAAAAATCTTTTGAAACACTGAAAACTTCAGACAGAGAACATCTATTTCTTTGAGTGTATAAAAGCAACGATGGTTCCTAACAGCCTTCAGATTTGGAAATTCCCCTCAGAGCTGATGACTGGATTGGAAGTAAATAAATAGTTATTATTAGCTGGCAGGCATGGATGTAAACTCCTAGAACTTCTTATGAAATTAAACGACACAGGAATGGACAGGTTGTTGGAAGATTTACGAACAGTGGACAATGACATACATAAAGATTTAACTTTGGATGTTTATTATTATAAATATGAAGACATTTTTATTAACATTGATAAGACCATTCAGATTAAAAAAAATTATAATCTGACACTTTATTTTAGTAAATCACCAGGGTGCATTGATAAAAATGAGGCATTGTATTGGGCTAGTATGTTTAACCCCCCACTTGATCCAATGGTTCAACTTTTTGAAAAAAATTGTGAATATGATATTCACTCAATACTTCAGGATAAATTTTATAAAATCCCCACACAACCTTAGTTTGAAAGAAAGGGTACTATTGCAACATGTTAAACACAATAGAGGTATTATAGTAATGAAATTCGATAAGTGAGATGGTCTGGTAGTAATAAATACAGTTGATCATATTAGTAAAATGGATATGTTACTTATGGGGGATACATATGAAGAAATATCTATTAATGAGATACATACTGCATATTCTAAGATGGATAAGACTTTAGATGACATGTTAATACAGGGTCAAATGGCTAACCATAAATATAACATTCTTAAAAATGAGATCCCTATTGTCCCTGCAATTTTTGGTAGCCTCAAGACTTATAAGAACTTAGAAGACCCACTACTGCACCTTATCGTTGATGCGGGAAAGTCAAAAACATCACCCTTTTGCAAAATATATAGACTACAAACTAAATTATGTTTTTGTGAATTCTAGTTATTTGTGACAGGATTCATGGGATTTTTTTGTAAGATTAAAAGCCATTTATTTGAAGGAAACACTATGTTCCTAACCATTGATATCACAAAATTTTATTCAGTTATTCTGCATACATTAGGTCTTTCCTGGCTCTGTGATTATTTAGTGAAAAATACTGATATCTTTCGGCTTTTCCCAGTTAGGGGTCGCCACAGCAGAACTCCGGTCCGCTAATGATAGGCAGTGGATATTTATGGTGCTGAGGTGCCAGCCCGACACCCAACCTTCAAAGAAGGTACACCCATTCATGCATGCACCTACCTGCATATCTTTAAATGTCACTCGACTGTGGGGAGGACATGCAGACTCCACACAGAAGGCACTCCAGCCGAGAATCGAACCGAAGAACCTCTTGCTGTGAGGTGACAATGCTAACCGCTGTACCATCGTGGCCTACTTAGTAGGACATACTGATATTGGGGTGAAAGAAATAGGGGTTCTGACTTCTCTAATGGAACTGGTGCTGGAAAATAATTATGTTTATTTTGAGGGCACCTAATACCATCAATGTGCTGAGGTTGCTATGGGCACTGCACATTTTGGGAAGAAAAATATATTTTTTGTTTATCCTTTCTAAATTCTTGGGGTTTATATACCCATTTTTAGACTATATATATATATATATATATATATATATATATATATATATATATATATATATATATATTTATTTATTTATTTATTTTAATTTATTTATTTTTCTTCAATGATAGCTATGATAAATTGTTGGAATGAATACTGTTGATTATATTAGTTAAATGGATATATATATATATATATATATATATATATATAAAGTTGATAGCAATCTCTCATTTGACAACCACGTGGCCAAAGTGGTTAGAAAAACATTTTATATAGCCCACCTAATCATGAAGGGATTCACATCTATATCAGGGAAGGTCATCGTGCCTCTTTACTCATCCCTCATCAGGCCCATAATTGAGTACAATGCCCCTTTTGGGATGTACCTTACCAGATATCTGCAGCAACTGGAAAGACCCCAAAAGTACCTCACCAAGAGGATCAAAGGGCTCAAACAGATGCCATATGCTGCCCGGTTAAAGAAACTCCAGCTCTACTCAGTGGCATACCGCCTGCTCAGAGGCAATCTGTGCCTGACGTATAAAACCATGAGCAACCCGGAATTAATGGACATGCTGCACCTCAGAAAATCGAAATCCCATCGAGCTACGCGCTCGAGAGACTTGAACCTCAGCACTGAAATAAATAGGACATGCTGGAGGGACAGATTCATAATCCAGAGGCTCCCTTCACTCTGGAATAAAATCCCAGTCCAGGTTAGGCAGAGTCCCTCATTGACTCTCTTCAAGAGGAATCTTGATGAGTGGATGGGAGATCGTAGGTTTACCCCGGGTATCACTTCTGTGTCACTGTTAGACAGAGGCACAGTATACTAACCTCGAAAAATGGCATAGCAAAATTAATTTAAAATGGGTGGCGAAAGCCAAACAAACTCTGGCTAGGCTTATGAATGCCCTTGGGCAGATAGCCTAGTATGAACCTATGAACCTATGAACCTATATATATAAACTGTACTGCATAATTTTTAAGTTTTACATGGAATTGTTCACTGGTTTCTTTATGTTTTCTTGGTATACAGCCACCTAAGGATATGGCAAGGCAAGTTTTTGTGTCCCGCATTTATAGAAAGCTCACATATTCAAACATACTTTTACATTTTTCTAATTGCATACTCCATTTTAGAAAACGGCATTGACAGAGAGACAAATGGTCTGATTAGCTAGAATGATTTTGGACAACAATTTGTTTAAAATAAAGATGGGAAAATTGTGTGAAATGTTTTTTGTGAGAGGTTATCCACCTGATTTTATTTACAATCTACTTAATGAAGTAATTTATAAAAGGAGTTCGGAGGTCAATGAACCCATTTTAGGAAAGGGGACAGCCTATAACGTTAAAAAGTATGAAGAGAGCACGTAAGATCACAAAAAGTGACGGTTACGACTTATTATCAACATGGCATCTGTGGAATTTTGAAAAAATAAGCTGAAATTTATTTCAGTTGTTAGGGCACCCTTTAAGGTTTTAGGTGAAAAAACAAAGGTTCAAGCAAAAGTTTTAAAATTTTATTGGAAATAGAGTTTTATCACAAGATTCCCTAGAATAGTAAAAATAATATTAAATATGGGACTTATAAATATGGTGAATGTGCCCAATATAGATATATACAGGATGGTCCATCAGTATTTATACCCACTTTGGGAATTTGGGAGCTTAAAAACATTTTAGTTACCTATCAAAAAGAGTAATTTATATAGCATTATGCCAAAATTGCTTGGCATCTTATACAGGGAAAACTGAGCGTATGTTAAGAAAAAGAATATAATAGCACATTTGTAATATTAATTAATGGTCCTTTCCTGTTTTTTCTGATACTTGGTCTCTTATTTCTGGAGTTGGACCTTTGGGCAGCGGCGATACCTTCATTTATTATTAATATTAATTAATGTGGAGAAAAACAAAATTGCTCTTTCTAAACATATTTTTCTTTACCCAGATCCTTTATTTAGGTTTTTTTTTGTTTCAGGTATGATTAAAATTAATCCTTGGGGGGGCTCCCTTGAAAGATTAATTAGAGGTTAATGAATTAAAGTGGCAGCTTGCTTGTTGCCAATGCAAGGAATGAACCCAGCTTGACATAATCTTTCAATTTCATGTATTTTGAGACTTTATTTATTTATTTGTCTTTGTTTACTGGGAAAGTACAACTGGGTAATAATTATTTTCAGTGGAGATCCAGGGAGAAAAGCTCCCTTTGCTTACATAGCATTATACTAAGTTTCAGCTAAGCACAGAGTAGATACATTTCTATTTGCATTTATACACAAACAGTAGTTACATTTATATATTCTAAGATTTCACAGAGGTGGAAGTTACTAAAGAAAAAGCCCACATACAACTTAGTGGATTGTACAGGCAACAGATATGTATAAAAAATGATGTTATGTTGTCCTATCTTGCCTTCATTCGTACAATGATGGGTTCGGAGCCAATCTTGGCTCCGACTCAGCTGGATACATAGCTGAAAGATTCAAACTTGGCTTGTGGCAAGTAGGTATCCCACACTGCAGTGGTGTAATTCACCAGATCTCATTTGCCACTTTACGAGGTTAGATGCACTCATCTTGGCCGTGGCTAAGTTGTGACAAAATGTCTTTATATTTTTCAAATTTCCTGGAATACTGTACTATTTTATAATAGTTAGATTGGTATTTAGTTATATCTAAATTTCTTGTGCATTTCTTGCATTATAGTTGAATAGTTGAATAGTTATAGTTAGTTATAGTTTTATTCCCTTTGGTGCTGCCTTTGGCCGTCATTTCATAGGCCTAACTGTATCCCTTGTGGTGGTTGTTGTGTCTGTTGTAGTTTATTAGAAGTTCGTTTAAGTTAGAGAGCTCTTCGCCCATTTAAGTTAGAGGGCTTGTAGTTAGTGTGTTTATTTGTGTAGAAAATAGGGCAGTTTCAGTTAGAGGCCCTATTTTACTCCTTTGTTGTCTCTCTCCTTTTGTGTTTCCCGTAGTTTATTACTTAGTATACTTTTAGCTGTTTAATAGTTAAAACTTTCTTGTTGTATTATTGTGGTCTGATCTTACCATGTCTAAAGACACAAAAGAGAGGGAACATAAGCCTTCGGGCTTTAAAAAATGCCAGAAGTGTTCATAAAAATGTCTATTACAGACGGGCATGTAATATGTGTGTATTGCCTTGGCGCAATTCATCTTCAAGAGGATTGTACATTTTGTCATTTCTTCAGTGCAAGGGTTCTACAAGAAAGGAGAAACAAATTGATTCTTAAAGGTATCTTAAAGCCAACTTTTGAGGAAGCTATCCACAGCTCTTCTTTTTCTTCTTCTTCTCCTTCTTCCAAAAAGGAAAAATTCCATAAAAGACATTCACCTGCATCATCAGTTCAATTGGAGCCTCCAGACAAGTTACCAAAAATTTCTAAGGCCACTACCTCCTCAGCTCCAGTCCTTGGAGCCGTCGGAGGTTATACTAATTGACAAGCCTGGTTCTTCAGTTCCAACGTCCTCGGAGCCGCAAGACACCTCTTCTTTGAGCCGGTCCATGGATATTTCTCCGGTTTCTCTGACATTGAGATCTCCCATTCTGCATAGGTCTCACTGTCCATCCTTATCCTCCAGGTCCACCAGGAGCTTATCTGACGATGACATGGAATGGGTGGTACACAGACTCTTGAAGTTGCCGGCACTAACTAAATTATTCTCGGCACTGACCCATTTGGTCTTGGGGCATACTGTACCGATTGTCTCACAAGGGATAATTGGCTATCTGACTGTCTCGGTGCCATCCAGAGAGTCTGGTAGCCAGGGTTCCCCAGTTGGCTCTGGGGGGGGGAGGGACTCTCTGCCCTGATCATCTTTGGTGCCAAGCCTATAGGTTCATAGGTTAGTACTAAGCTAGCTGCCCTTGCGAGCCATTTTAAGCCTAGCCAATTATCCCTTGTGAGACTCAAACCCTGCACCTTGTGTTTATAAGGCAAACACCTTAACCATTAAGCCACCCTCTCAACCCTATCCCTCGGTGCATCGGTCTGGGTTAGCTCGGCTCCCACATTGGCCTTGGATCTGATCTCACTGGTTCCAGTGTCTTCTTCTGTCTCCTCGGAGCTGAGGGAGTCTTCAGAGCTGGTGGGATCCAACTTTGAGCTGATGAGGAGTGTGTTGTCTACCCATACAGTGCCACAGAAGGATACTAGCACTCATCTCCCTAAGGCACCAGCTACTGTCTCAGCACCACCCATTCCACAGGACAGCAGAGACCCAGAGCCTCATAATCCCCAATTGGGCGAACCCTTCTCCTCCAAGGCCTCCCCAGAATATCCTTCTGAGGAACCACCTCAGAAGAGAACTTGCAAGAGGAAGCACGTAGACTCCCCAGATGAGTCCGTTACTTCAGACACTGATCTCAAGGAATTGGAATGGTCCCCACGGTTGTCCTCTGATGATATCTCATTTGCAGATATTCTAGAGATTCTGAAGCAGAGAGGTGGCTGGCAGGCCACCACCCCTTCTGAGGAGGAGTCATTGTACCTGAAGGCTTTTGGGTCTAAACCTACAGCCTCCTGGGTGTTTCCGCCTTTCGATGAGCTAATGGACCTGGTTAGGCGAAAGGCACAGGAGTCACCTGGCACAATGGAACCGGTCCCTCAGAGGCCCAAAAAATTCTAGTCAGCTCCTTCGGAAAAGGATTTTCTCACTAAGGGAGTACCTGTAGATGCTATGGTGGTGGCAACAGCCACCAAGAAGGAACTTTCAGAGACATCCTCATCTGTTCATCCTCCGAACAAAGACTCTTGAATGATGGACAGATACGGGAAGCATGTCTTTTTGTCAGCGACATTTTCACTCCGATCGCTGAACTACTTATCTCACTTTACAAGGCTACAAAGAGATCTCCTGAAAGAGCTAGGAGATACTCTACAAGGTACATTAGCTGCAAGGGTGAATGAGAAGGTCTCCTCCCAGCTGTCCATCTTAAATTCCATTGTCAACTCCTCCATGAGGCTGATATCCTACGCAGCTGATGGAGCAAGCAGGGCAGCGGGTTCCAGAGTTTCCCTCAGGAGACATTCCTGGATGCGCTTATGCAATTTTGCAGAGCCCTTTAAGTCTACCTTTACTAACTACCCTTTTGATGGTTCCTAACTCTTTGGACCCAAAGTAAAAGACACTCTTACCCGATGGGAACAGGAAGGGAAAACTCTCTCTGCCATTAGAGTATGTTTTTCTATACCTTCAAGACCTTATCCTAAAGGTCAGAAGAGTGGGAAAATGTGGTTCAAAAGATCCCAGAGAGTTTTCCAGGATGCATGGGGTGATTCCTTCCCCAAGTACAGAGAGGGAGATAACAACAGTAGATGCCACCCTAGAGGCAGAGGGGCCTGCAGAACTAGGGTGACCATGATTCCTTTTGTGGATGCCTATATCAGGGCTCCTGAAAGGAGGCCCAACTGTTTAACTCTGGGGGCAGTCGGGGGACATTTATTCATGTACCCAGAAGCCTGGCAAACTATTACAAGATATAAATGGATGCTACAAATAATATCCACAGGATACTCCATTCCATTCTCCCATCCTGTTCCACAGACCAGAACAATCCCAGATGTTCCACCCAATCTAAGGGAGCAAGCAACTATAGAGATTCAAAAGTTGCTGCAAAAATGAGTCATCCAAGAAGTCCCCACAGACCAAATAGGATTCAGAACTTACTCAAGATTCTTTTTGGTGCCAAAAAGAACAGGGGACTGGAGACCCGTATTAGACCTAAGCAAATTAAACGAATCTGTCAAGAAGTAAAAGTTCCATATGGTGACAATGCAGTCTATACTTCCCTTTTTAGGGAAAGACAATTGGATGTGCTCGATAGACCTTCAAGATGCTTACTACCACATAAAAATGGACAGGATATCGAGAAGGTACTTACACTTCCAGCTGGGTGCCAGTCACTACTAGTTTTGAGCTCTGCTCTTTGGTCTCACTACAGCCCCCAGAGTGTTCACCAAATGCAAGGCAGTAGTCATGACTCACCTGAGACATCTAGGATTCCGAGTGTTTCCCTATCTAGATGACTGGCTCCTATCTGCCACCACCAAGCATCTACTCCAGCAAGCCAGGGATCTAAAGTTGGATGTTTGCACTCAGTTGCACTCAGTTGGGTATTACAGTCAACTTTCAAAAATCTGCCTTGTTGCCCTGTCAACATATTACATTTATAGGCACAGATCTAGACACCACTTCCATGGTAGCATGTCTTCCTGCAGAAAGAGTTGTAGCACTGAGACAACAGATACTTTATCTTCTCCCCAAGACCAAGGTAAAAGCAAAGATAATTATAAAATTGCTAGGGACAATGGCTTCCATGATAAAACTGGTTCATCTTGCCAGAATGCACATGAGGATCCTTCAATGGCTGTTCTGCCAATGGTCACTTCAAGAACTTCCTATGTCTCATCCGATTAGGATAATGGAATCATGCAAGAACGACTTAAGATGGTCGATACACTCCAGTTATGTGACCATAGGGAGACAATTTGTTCCACAATAACCCAGAGCTATGGTGACCACTGATTCTTCCCAGATAGGGTGGAGGGGGCATTATCTTGGGATTACAGTCCAAGGTACATGGCAAGAACATGAGGCTCACTTGCATGTAAATGTCCTAGAGATGAGAGCAGTGCTTCTTGTGTTGCAAGCACGTCATGACTCTCTCCCTTTAGGTACAATTGCAATACAGTCAGACAATATGTCTGTGGTTTGCTACATAAACAACCAGGGGGGAACCAGATCTCTTACCCCCTTTGTCACGAGGCCCTAAGAGTTTGGCAATGGGCAGTTTCTTCTCAGCGCTTTATAATAGCAATGCACATTCCAGAGAAGTCCAGTGTGATAGCAGACAAGCTGAGCAGGGCAATTTTAATGCCTCATGAGTGGTCTCTCAATCAGAATGTAGCGGAAATGATTTTCCGAACATGGGGTCTGCCTTGCTGTGATCTTTTTGCCACTCCCATGAATGCCAAGTGCAGCAACTACTTTACCCTTATCCCCCCCTGGGGGAGACACCCAGAGACGCACTTGCTCACGATTGGCCCTCAGGACTTCTGTATGCCTTTCCTCCATTTCCTCTCATACCCAGAGTCATTCAGAAAGCACAGTCCTTGGGAAGCAGGATAATTCTCATTGCTCCTTACTGGCCTCATCAAGTTTGGTTCCCCTTCCTTTGGCCTCATCTGCAGGAGAAGCCTTGGACTCTGGACCTGGTTCCAGACCTGCTGACTCATATTTCTGGGGTGCTTCATCCTTCTCTCCACACCCTAAAATTGATAACGTGGCTGCTCCACCTTCCAATTTAGTCAGGCATCACAATTTCACTTCTACAGTTAAACATATTTTAATGTCCTCTCATAAAACTTCCACTAGGAAACTGTATTTTAGCAAATGGAAAAGGTTTTCCCTTTGGGCTCAAAACAGGAACATTGACCCCTTTTCTGCACCCATCCATTCTATTTTAGAATTTTTGGCGGAACTCTTTCAACAAGGTTCAGTTGCAGCAATTATCAGAGTACAACTCGCTGCAATCTCAAATTTCCACATTAGTAACTTTATCTCGAACTTAATGTCTCACAGGTTATGTAGAGCCTTCTTGAAAGGTGCCTCCTTATTAAGACCTCCCTTTAAGGAACCCTTTTCTCCTTGGGATTTAAATTTTGCTTTGTCTCACCTGACGTTACCACCTTTTGAGCCTGCATCATCTTTAGACGTCAAGTTCCTTTCCTGGAAAACCATTTTTCTGGTGGTTATAACATCTGCTAGGTGAGTATCAGAGTTGCAAGCTCTTTTTATCAAACCGCCATATTTGATTTTTCATAAAGATAGGGTATCCTTGCGAATGAATCCATCTTTTTTACCCAAAGTCTCTTCTTCAATTAACATAAATCAATCTATTGAGCTTCCAGTGTTCTTTCCTGATGACAACAACAAGGCAGAATACAAATTACATTAACTAGACGTGCATATTCAACTCGGATTCTATTTGCATAGGACCAAAGATTTTAGAAAATCTAACCAGTTATTCGTATCCTTTTCAGACGCAAAAAAGGGTAGTTCATTTTCTAAGACTACTCTTTCCAATTGGCTCTCAAACTGCATTATGTATACCTATACCTCAAATAACAGAGATTTACCATTCAAAGTGAAAGCTCATTCCACTAGAGCAATGGCTACATCCTCTGCTTTTCAAGCCAGATTTCCTATGGATAACATTTGTGCAGCAGCTACTTGGACCATTCCTCATATCTTTATCACACATTACAAAGTGGATTTGGCCTTCAGGGACAGGGCCTCCTTTGGTTCCATGGTGCTTAAAGGTGTACTCTCGTGAGCCACCCAGGAAAAAGGTGCTAGGGACACTGTCCCATCATTGTAAGAATAAAGGCGAGATAGGACAACATAACATAAAGAAGTTATGTACTCACCATAACGTTCCATGTTTGTTGTCCATCTCGCTATTCATTCTTACAAACCCTCCCTCCTTCCCCCTGCCAAAGACTCCTCGTGGACCTGGTGGGTTTTTTTTTACTACCTTCAGGAGTTCTTTGCTTTAGTTTATTTCTACTTCTATAGGGGATAGGATATATTTGTATATATTTGTGTGTGTTTATATATCTATATATATATATATATATATATATATATATATATATATATATATATATATATATATATATATATATATATATATATAGGTATATATGTATATAGTTTTATATTTCATTCAGTAGTAGCAGCAAACACGATCTGGAAAATTACACCACTGCATTGTGGGATACCTACTTGCCATGAGCCAAATTTGAGTCTTTCAGCTATGTATCCGGCCGAGTCAGAGCCGAGATTGGCTCTGAACCCATCATTGTAAGAATGAACGGTGAGATGGACAACAAACATGGAATGTTATGGTGAGTACATAACTTCTTTTTTTGTCATTTCAGTAAGAGGTTGAGTGTATTCTGTTAAGGAGAGTATTTAGAGAGTATCGCAGGGTGAATAAAAAGTCTCCTCCTTGAGATGAGTATGTGCAGGACCAGGATTGGTTAAGATATTGTTTAAGCAGCAGTTTAAAACTATTGAGTTTGCCAGAGAGTTTTATTTGTGTGGGGGCTACTGTTCCATTATTATTATTAATAAACATTATTAGTTATAAAAACTGATGTTCTATCTATTCTTTTATGATTTTTTTAAGAATTTTTTTATGTAAGCCTTGGAATGTTATGGAGTACTGGCAGTGGGTTTGTTTATTTAAATGGATTGTTGTATGATAGTACCTTCCACCTTAAGAACTGTAGTATCACAGTGGTGATATGAGGGTGTATGGGAATGTTGATTCATTTAGATTTTGTGGTTTTACTTAAATATTACTTCTGAAGAAGTCCTTATATTTGTAGGATGAAAGCACTTAACTAGCAAACTGTTATTAAACCTTTGGTAGTGTTTCCATGATTGGTGTGTTTGTATTTGTTCACCTGTGCACTGTTTTTGGTTCTTAATTCTGTGTAAGACAAACCTGTCCCTCCCTCTTCCTATGATCTTATATGATTCATAAAAGATATTCTTGGTTTATTTGGGTACCATAAAAATCAAGACTATCTTACATATTTTATTATTTTTGTCTAGTATTACTACCATAAATTATTGTGTGTACATATATATATATATATATATATATATATATATATATATAAAATAGTTGGGGAGAAGGAGCAGCTTAAATGTAACTTCTCTTCAAAAGTAAAACAATATATTTCATTTATGTATTAATGCTAATATTTCTTTTAAGATTTCCCGTAATCTGTTTGGCTTATAATATCTAAATCTTTAGTTAAAATTATTCTTAAGTATTTTGTATTAAGTTGATCACATTTGTAATTTAGCTGCTGTTTATGAATATCAGTATTATGATTTATTACAATTATTTCAGTTTTACCTGGATTAAGTTTGATTTTAAGGCTTTACTATATTGGAATTAATGTGTTGTTTATACCTTGTGCCATAAAAAGTATGTTTTAATATCAGAATGATTATTGAGTACTTCCATGACTGTAGAATTATATTACTCTGTATTTCTAAAAATTTCTATATTTTTTTAATAAGGAAACAATATTCTGTAATATTAATCCCATAGACTAAAACTCTTAATTTGATCTCTGATATATATATAGTGATTATCCTTAACCAATGCAAATCTCACTCCATTGTCTTGAATTTCAACTTTAGAGCTACTAAGTTTGCTTTAATACCCTTAGCTCTCCCACATCCCACCCTATAGCATGTCCATCAAAACAATTTTCAGCATAACCCCCTCAGACTTTGATCTCTCCCTAGTAAAGTAAAAGCAGTGCTAAGTATACCTTCATTTTATAGGTTCTCAGGTAAGTACTGGGATAGCAGCCCTTCTGGCCATTTTAAGTGTAGTCATTTTTTCTTTCAAATGTAAGAATCAAACTCTGTACTTTGTGCTTGAGAGACAAACTCCTTAACCATTATACAAACCCTCAACCCCAGTTTTTGAAAAGAAACTAAATTTATTCCTATTTGCAGAAGCCATTCCAAATGTCTAGGTGCTGTCACCTACTCACCATTATTTAATTGTAAAATGTTTCTCTTAACAAGGTAAGTCTAATGTCATGATCTGCACTGAAGTATTAAGAGAAACTAGTCATACTTCTTTTGTATAACATTCCTATCTTATTTGCTGCTGTGATAGCACTGAATTTTATTATCATATTTTTATACTGTAATTAGGCCATGACTGAAAAAGGCTACAGTGGTTCATTTCAGTTACCTGTAAAATAGCAATCAGCAAAAACAGCATGAAATGCAAGCAAGGAATTTTAAACACCACAATATACACTGCATCTGGGACGCATAATCATCCCCAACACACCCTACCTCTAGCCCATTTAGTAAATCTAAGATTAAGACTAAACTCTAACCCCAAATTAGGTATGAAATCTAATTCAAGTAACACTGCCTCCTTCACATGTTGCAGAAACCACTGGACCAAATTGGCTTTCCTCTCAGTCTGATATTCAATCAAACATAGGTCATCCAAATGGCATTAGCAAAATAACTTTGGATAACTAAGTCGTTGATCAGTTTTGCACTCACAAATAAATTTCCAGAATGCACAAAAATGCACAAATTACTTCCATTTGCTCCATTTGTTACTTACCTTCATTCTCCAGACAGTAAATAATAAAGCACTATTTATGGTCTTGTAGTTGTTAATATGATAGACTGTATCCTTAGTTGAAGAACTGCCATTTTGCCCAAGATATTTCCATCTTCCTAACTTTTACTGAGAATTATGTACAGATGTGAATGTTGTATAC
Organism: Protopterus annectens; assembly: GCF_019279795.1. Taxonomy (NCBI): domain Eukaryota; kingdom Metazoa; phylum Chordata; order Ceratodontiformes; family Protopteridae; genus Protopterus; species Protopterus annectens. Next base: position 419,036,850 of record NC_056736.1, read on the forward strand.
AGACAGCTTAGAATTTTTTTGCCTCTATTTTATGCGTCTTTATCTATGTATAAACGTGCCTGGGCAAGTATGTGCAGGATATGTGTGTTTTTCATTTCTACTACTGTTGTCCAATCTCAGAATTAGTACTCATAAAGTGGCAATAGTGGGAATGTCGTATTTATTGTGTGCATGTTTTAAAAGTAATTTTATTGTGTTATTGATTGTTTTCTTTGCCAGTTCGTGAAAGTGCCCTTCAATGTCTATTTATCAAGAGAATTAAATTTGGCATATCTGTCCCTTTATGAATAAACATAATTATGTGCAGGTGTGTGTGTGTGTGTGTGTGTGTGTGTGTGTGTGTGTGTGTGTGTGTGTGTGTGTGTGTGTGTGTACACTACTTCCACTTGTTGCATTGTTGTAAATCACATCTATCGTGCTGATTTTCATTTTTGTCTTTTCCTATGATAGAAAGCTCTACAGAAATTTGTTGTAAATGAAGATCGTACAAATGAGCTACACTGCCTACCAGAGACAATCTGCATTCAGGATGAAAATGCATTTTTCAATGATAGCCGGCTGGGGAAGAAGGACAAGAAGAAGCTGTCATCCAACCCAACTCTTAGAAAGAGTCTTTATTTCAGTCTGCCAAGCACAGAACTTATTATGGACTTTTTCAAGGATCAGGTTCAACATTGGCATGACTTGTGTGAGCTGCATTACTGGTACAGCAATTAACTGGCACAACTGTAAATTATAGCCTTTCACTGCCTGCTGCCTCTCACAGAAAGCTTCTCCCTAACAAAGACCTGCATGTGCAAGCAGGACAGTTATATGTGGCACAATGCATGGACATATAATTAGCATCCTTCTCCAAGCTGCTATGCTACTGACATGTATGGCAGCTCACAGAGCAGTCATCTTCCAACATTTAGGTTCTCTTGTGTAGGGCAAGTAAACTTAGTCAATGTCTTTAACTTGTTGTCGTGCTTAAATTAAAACAAAGTCAAATGAAATGTATTCCTCTTTAGGTTCAGAAGTATGTACTAGGCTACCTGCCCTTGTGAGTCATTGTAAGCCTAGACAATTTCTCTCAAATGTGAGAACCAAACCCTGTATTTTGTGTCTGTGAGGTAAACACCTTACCTATTCTGCCAACACTCAACAAAGTAATGCAAGCATCTAATGTAACAATAGGACCCACAGCCACCTGATCAACCTGTATCAAAGGCGTGTGTGCAACCTGTTGAACCACTGCCATGGTATATAACAGAACAATGCTTGTTTTTGTATGATAAGTTACCTGGTAAGAGAAATGAGTATAATGCTTGTCTGTAAACTTGCATTCCATCAGTCTATACCTGGTCTATATTTTGCAAATATGTACTTTTGTGGGTCTTCTATACAGTTTGTTTCCATCATTTGACTTTGTACCATGAGATAGCTAAGTGTGTGTGTGTGTGTGTGTGTGTGTGTGTGTGTGTGTGTGTGTGTGTGTGTGTGTGTGTGTGTGTGTGTGTGTGTGTGTGTGTATGTGTGTGTGTGTATGTGTGTGCATGCATGTGTGAGCATGTGTGTGTGTGTGTGTGTGTGTGTGTGTGTGTGTGTGTGTGTGTGTGTGTGCGTGTGTGTGTGCGCATGTGTGTATGCGCATGTGTGTGTGTGTGTGTGTGTGTGTGTGTGTGTGTGTGTGTGTGTGTGTGTGTGTGTGCCTGGTACTGGGCAGTTCCTCCATTTGCTGTGCAGTTATAACTGGAGGAGCTTGAACAATGGAAAATATGGTTTCCTTTTGCTCATGCTGTAAATTAATAGTTCCATACAACTTGGAGGAATGTCTGTGGAACTTATATTGATTTTCCATGCTAAATGTTGTGTTTGTACATAATAGTTATGTCTACACAAATTAAGCCTGAAGATTTCCTTCATCTGTTATACAAGGCTGCATTACTTTTCTCCAGCTACACAAACTGGATTCATACTACCTGTTGAGGCCTTCCTGCTATTTCTTAGATTCATAGGTTCGTAGGCATTTATTAGGCTAATGACCACAAGGGCCTTTTTAAGCCTAGCCATGAATCCCAAAATTCTGACAAGTTCTGATACCCTTGATAAGTGTAAGCAGGGGTTTGAAAGATGAAACATTTACAAGCAGGGGCCTAGGAGATTAACCATTTACAGGCTGACTGTGTCCATTACAGACATAGGTGTCAAACCAGGGATGAATTTCCTGTTTCCCATTCAATTGTCCAAGTTCCACTTGAATTGGGTTAGGGAGGAACTCTGCTTCACATGGATGGGGAGCCTGTTTCATAAATGGGGTAGTCTCTGTCTAGACTAGCAGGTCTCCAACAGGTCCTATTTATGTCACAGGCAAGGTTTAAGTCTTTAGAATGGGTAATTCAGGTGCTGTTTGTTTTGTGGATATTTCTTGGCATTTAGTTTTAGGCCATGGCTCTGACACCACTTATCTGTCTGTATCAGCCCTTTTTTCGAGAACATTTGTGTCAGTGTGGGATTCAGTGACAGCTCCTAATTTGCAATCATCTGCAAATTTAGTCAGTCAGAGACCACTGACATTGGCCTTGAACTCAGAGAAGGAAATGCCAAAAAGGACCGGTCCAAAGACTGATCCCTGAGGAACTCCACTTGTGACTGGCCTCTTTAAAGAGGTGGACTCCCCAATTCTAACTTCCTGGGTCCTGTCTGTAAGCCAGCTGCCTATCCACCCGGTGACATACGAGTTTGTACCTAAACTCGGGAGTTTGTCAACAATGCCTGAGTGGGATATTGTGTCAAATGCCTTGGCCAGGTCAAGGTAGGTAAGTGTAAACCATTTTTCCCTCACCCATTGCTTTGGTTATCTTCTCAAAGAAGTCTACTAGGTTGAGTAGTCATGATCTTTTGATGAAACCAAACAGAGGTTTACTATATCTCTATAGATCATTTCCTTGTTAATTATTTACATGGCTTTACCTATAAAATTAGTGAGACTATATTTACATCCTATATGAGGTCTAAAGTTTCCAGGGTCTGTAGATGCCCCACCTTTGTGCAGAGGGATGACTGTTGCTGTTCTCCATTCATGAGGCACAAAGCCTGTTTGGCAGCTACAGTTAAATACTGATTCCAGAGGCCCTGATATGTCATGTTTTATGCTATTTACAAGCCATCTTGGGATATTGTCTGGGCCCATTGATGCAGTGTTCCCAGTCTTAGAGAGAGCATTAAGAACCTGTTCACTAGTGATAGTAGGGGAGTTAATATTTGATGGTATTTCCTGAGGGAAGGTTGAGAGGGAGAGAGGGGTAAAATTAGAGATGAATTTATCAGCCAGGAGGTTTGCTATGTCTTCCGGCTCAATATAGGTGTCTCCATTTACACTGAGCTCTGCACAGAGCTGTGTATTGCCTTTGAGGTGGCAGGCATAGCTAAAGAATGCTTTGTGGTTATCCTTGGCCTGGTAGGCCAAACGTACCTCAAATTTGGCTTTGTTAGACTTTATTTTTCCTCTGAGTTTAGTTTGATGAGAGTGCTTTTATCCTGCTGGGTGCTGCACCTCCTAATTCTTGCCATGATTTCCATCCTTCTGTTATACAGCCTATTTTTTTTTTTGTGATTCCACCAGGGTGGCTTATTTTTGAGTTCTGTACTTTTTCCTAATACCTCTATGCAGCTATTAATATGCTTGTACGGGGTTTCTGCAAACAGTTCTGCATAGGCAGCAGTATTCTCAAGGTTTATGTGGTGTGACATTTTGCCAGGTTATCACTTAATAGCAGGGGGTTAGTCTTAGAGTAGTTCTTGAATATTCCAGGTTTAGCTGGTGGTCCAGGTTTTATTTTTACTTCAAAGGAGACCATTTTATGGTCTGGCCCTACCAGGGAGGACATTACAGTAGGGTGTGTGCAGTACTGTCCCATATTAGTGAGGACCAGATCCAGTATTGTTGCACCCCTGGTTGGAGTATTGACTATCTGGTCCAGGGAGTTTGTGTTTACAAAATCCAGGAATCTCTGTGCCTGTACATTTGGTGTCATATAGGATTCCCAGTTAATAGTGGGGTAATTAAATCACCCATGAATATGGTATTGGGTTGGATGGTTAGTGTTTCTAATAAGTTTAAATACATGGTATGGGTTGCCTGGGTCATAGAGGGGGGGCCTATAGCTTGCAAGAAAGTGGTATTGGATTTTACCTGTGGTGATTTGAACATGGAGCTGCTCAAGTGCATTGTCCTGTTTGACCAGCCTTGAAATATATTTATTTTTCATGTAAATAGAGACACCTCCACCTTTAGTCCCTGCATGTGAGGTAGCTGGTCTAAATGTGTGAAAGACATAACCTTATACTGTTGGTATGCTCTCCGTGACGTTAAGCCATATCTCAGAGACTGCACAGACATCAGCATTCTGTAAGATGTACACACACCTCTACAGTATCCCTATTTCCAAACTTCCACTCAGTTGTCTACAAGGTCAAATTTAGTATACTATTACCCTAGTAATGTGTTTACGTTAAGTTTAATGCTCAGGTCAGCATTTTTCTGTGTACGTATGTCTGATGATTTAAACAAGGTATCTCTCAGTGCTGTTGCTGCAATGTTGATTTTCTATAGGTCTCATCAGAGGAGAGACAATGATTACTTGTTCTGCTACGTTTTCATCACTTGGACTTAATTCTTACTTTATATTTCACCTCAAAAGTTTATGGTTAACATTTATGCTTGCAATAGTGATACGTTTGTAGGGATTCTTCTCCTTCTTCTTCTCTACACGTTTGTTTACTAGTTGCCTGTTAAGACACTTCTGAGCAGAGAATGTTTCCTTTCTATTTTAAAGTAGTCTAGTTTGAATTGTTTTGAATGGAAGTTTCATTTTTCTGTATTCAGTTACTTGGCATGATTTCAACTTTTGCTGCTTGTTTGGTATAATCCATTCACATTTGTTTTTATTCATACTGCAAGGTCTTGTTCCAATGCCTCTCCACTCCAGGAAAAGGAACACTCAAAGAACTGTGGATGTCCAGAGTTCAAGTCTGCACACAGTCCGTATCTTGCAGCACATACTTATTTAGTTATTTATGTACTTCCAAGCATGCAGTTATAACTATACTTGTTTTAAGTGTTCTAATGCTGTAATTGTGCTGCTCTCCCCCACGATTCACTGAGAACATACCTGACTTGGTGCCTTACCTTTTCAGTTTGCTTCCATCAGCTGCCTCGTTCTACCATACCAGTGCTTGGGTTGCTGGCTGCTGCTGATAGAAAATTTCTCCACTTGTTGTGCAATTATGGCTGCTGGGACTACATGATTGATATAAATGTCTTGTTCTGTTGATAAGATGGTTTCTTGTTGTGCAGGTACATGAAATGCTTTGCTCAGTCATGGTCTTGCAAATGTTAGAATTTGCCTGCATAAACATGTTTATACATTGCAATTATACCAAGGCATATTAAGCCCAAAGATATTTATCCATATGATATCCAAGGCTACAGAACTCCTGTTGTATGAGACCATCCCCACCCCACCGCCTTGAGTTTTTGTTGTTAACTGTATTAAATAAGCAAATACTCATGCATAATCCTCTTTTTAGAGCTTCCTCACAGCATTCTATATGGACATGATGTGGGACTCTTAATTTGTTAGGCTTTTAAGGTTTTATTAGAGTGGAGACTATGGTTATTTGTTGTATTAAGATACAGTTATTTGAACAATATCTATGACATGTAGACTGTCTTCATGATTTAAAGTTAATATTTAAGATAGCATAAGTTGCAAACTTGTATAAGACTCTTGTTGACCAGCACATGCCAGTTATGGCCACTTAATCACTGTTCTAAGTAGATTGTGTACTATTTATCCCTTAACATAGTCTACTGATTACCCATCCAGTGTGATTTCTTTCTGTTTTGACTGAGAAGTTCATGATACAAAACATATTGTACTGTTTTGAAGGGAGGTTTTGTACGGACGTATTTGGGTGGTCTATAGACTGCATAACATTATTTCAGCTTGTGTTGCTTCTTTGTTTTGGTCTGTTATTTCTCTGTTCAGGTTTCCATCACAATCCCTTGAAAAACTGTGGACAGATAAGTGCTTATTTTCAACTGTTTTCTTCACTTCTGAGTAACTAAAGCAGTACTTGCTGCATATCTGTTTAAACTGCGCAAATGTTTTTTAGGCTTAGTGAGTTCAGTCCTTACCTCTGTTCTGATCTTGTTTCCCCATTCACCGGCCCAACTGTGGTTGTGGCTTTTGAGTTGCCAGCCTGTACTATAAATTTGATATTGGACACTTCTCCCAGTCCCATTGCATCAGCTCATTCTACCAAGTACAGTGAGATCAGTTGTGAAGGCCCACCCCTTTATCTTCTTAGCCTTGAATTATCTTCTGCCTCCTCACTTTCTATTTAAGAAAAATATTGTGCCTCTTCCTACTTTATTTTGTTGCTTGTGCTTAGGTGTTCAATTGCATTTAGTTTGCCACATTTGTTACTGCTTGTCGGTCGCCTGATTAAACTGATGACAGTATTCTACTGACTTGCTACTTTATTTGAGATGTTTTTTTTTACTGTTGTGATTGTGAGTTAATTTATCACATTTGCACTGTTTTAAAGCAATTTACTGAGTGACTGCATTTCATTACTGTTTAACTGTATTTCATTGCTATTTACTGCAACTCATTACTGTTTAACTGCATTTTACAGCATTTCATTACTATTTAACTGTATTTTTTCATACTGTGAGTTCTGCTTTTATCTTTAAGTGGTTAATCCATGCTTTTTTATGAGTTTTACTCTGTTCTTAAACCTTAAATTGAGTAGCATAGTCTGGATACAGGTTTGCTGCTTCCAGAGCTGTTTGCTTTTGCTTTCTGTGTTTCTGGCAACCATCTTGTGTTTGCCTTCTGTGTTTCTGGCAGCCATCTTGTGTTGGTAGGGGCCTATCGTCTCTGCTAGTGAGAGTAGCAGGACTGCTTGGAACTTGTCTGGCAAAAGCTGATTGGTAAGGAAAGTGGGGACTAGCAGTATTGGCTAGATTTCTGTGTTACTAGAATATTCTATTTACACCCCACATTGAGCTGGTTTGGGCTTGTTTGCACATCACACACACTGAAGCTGCACTGTTTTAAACCCTTTGTGAGGTATTGCAGGTACAAATTTTCCCTTAGAAGCACTTGTGTGATCACCTAGTAGTACTCCTCTTAGACCTTCTATCCTTTACCCCCTTAGTTCTCTCCCTGGCCTGTCTCCCTCAGACTCTGAAAAATATGGATGGAGAGATGTTCATCGTGTTACCCTGCTGCAGTTATCACACTTGGGTTATCCTGCCGTCAGGCGGTCCCACAGTCGGCCAGAATTCCAAAGTCTTGGTCCGGCGTCGGTTGCTGTCGCTTCTTCCCTGACATCAGAGCACCAGGGGTATATCAGAGGGATCCAATGCCATTTTCTTCAGTCTTTCATGCCGTGCGGTGCCCAAAGCAGAAGCAGTTTGCAAGTGCCGGTCGGCCGACACCTGAGATTTTCGAATCGAGTTTCAGTCCGAAGTCTTCAAAGCTAAGTACCCCGTTGGGGAACCTTTTCTTGCCTCAGTCCGATGTCAGAAAAAGTTAACAATTGCATTTCTTGTGAGAAGCAAATACCTCATAAGGACTTTCATTCTTTTTGTACACCTTGCCTAGGCCCAGACCACGACGTCACTGGTTGTCTGTTTTGTGCTAGGTTCAATAAGCGAACTATAAAGCTTCGCTTTGATTTCGCACGACACTACTTCGGTAGAAAATTTAATTACACTATGCCGTCGGAGCAACCGACTACCGGCGTGCATAAAATATGCAAGGATAAGGACAGGCAGCCTAGACCCAAGCCAGACACCGAGGCCTCAGCTGGCCCGGTCGCCAGTTCTCCGGTTTTCAGTGAGGCACCTACGCAGCCCCTGGCTACCACTGAATTGGATCCCCAGACTGCATCGGATCTCCCAGCAGAGAGTTCTAAGCTGACGCAGCCTTTTTCCTTAGGCCCTGCCGACGGCATTGCAGTAGGGGAAGCCGGTGCTGCAGAAATACCTTCGGTTTCTGAAGGTGTCTTCAGACCGACTACCCTCACCATAAAATCTTATGCTAAGCTTAAGACTCCTCTAAAACCAAAAAAGCCTTCACTTCAGTCTCCAGGCCAAGGCCCTATGCCTAAGAAACAGATGCTTAAAATGGCTGAGGATTTGATTTCTTTGATCAGGAGTTCCCAACCCCCCCCCCCCCCGAAAAAAGGCCTAGACAAGAGGAGGATTATACCTCCTCTGATCAGGTGTCTGTTTCCTCAGGCTCCTCTGAGGAACAGGATTACTCCTACCCCCTTATGAAGATTCTGATGCTGAAGACTCCATTCCCTCAGCTTCTCCCCCTGAAGATTACTCCTTTGGGGAAACCTTACACACCATGAGGGAACATTTCCACTGGGAAGGTCAGGACTACTCTGACTCAAAGAAAAGGCTCCGAGAGTTTCTTTTACTCCCCCAGCACAGACCTCTTGCTATCCCCCCAGTTTTAGACATTGTGGATGATGTCTTCTTAGAATCTAGTCTAAATCCAGATTCTCTGCCTCTTGCTCCAGCCAAACCAGATAGATACTATAGAGTGTCTGAATCACACAAATTCCTTTACAAAAGCCCTGCTGCTGATCCAGAGACAATCTCCCAGGGTCCCAGAGGGGCCAAGGCTTCTATGGCTAAAAATCTTGTACCCTCAGAAAGAGACTTCAGAGCACTAGATTGGTGGGGGAAGAAGGTTTACACCTCAACTACTCTAGCTATGAGAGCACTAAATTGTCAATTTCACATGCTTAAATACCAGCAATTCCTAATGTCTCAAATAAAACAAAAGATGGGCATGCACCCTCAACAGTCTGAATTCAAGGAAATGCAAGATCTGTTGCATGCAGCTGAGCAGGTGGGCAAGCATACTTTACAATGTGGTTTTGATGCCTTGGAAGCTTCCTCTAGAGCAGCTGTTAGTGAGTCTGTTATACATAGGAATGCTTGGTTAAAGGGTCAATCTTTGCCTGATCATATTAAAGCAAAGTTACTGGATGCACCCTTACAGCAGGATGTTTTATTTGGGGTTAAAGAGGAGGTTTTAAAGAAAATGGAGGATAAGGCAAAATCTATGCAGACGGTCAAAGATTTCTTACAGGTACAGCCCCCACACTTCAGCAGAAATTGGCCAACAAAAAATTGGTCCTTTCCAGCTTCTGACAGACCTCGGAGAGGTAAATACAGGCGCCCAAGGGGCAGAGGACAAGCACAAATCCCTTACAAACCTCGCCAATGCGGCACTACAACACAGAAGGGAGGAGAAGACAGGTCCCAAACCACTAGAATGCAAACACAATGACTTAAACCTCAAACTGCCAAGCAAAACCCTCTTGGCAGCTTCCTTGGGAGGAAAATTTGCACTTTTTGCAGACAACTGGCGCATCGTCACAAAGGACAAATGGGTCCTAGACATTATCTCACACGGATACAGATTCCATTTCCACACCTTGCCAAGGTTAAAAGGAATGCCAAACCTGCCACAAAACCAATGGGCAGAGGCGCAAAAACAAATTACAGCTCTCATGGACATGAGAGCCATTCAACTAGTACCTACACAGGAGCAAGGACAAGGATTTTACTCAAGGGTCTTTCTAGTCCCTAGAAAGGACAATGCTTGGAGACCCATTCTGGACCTTTCAATTTTAAACACCTTCTTGCAAGTACCCAAATTCAAGATGCTAACACTACAGCAGCTTCTTCCCATGTTGGGCAAGAAAGCTTGGCTAGTAACGTTGGACCTCAAGGAGGCATACCTGCATGTCCCTATCAGACAAAATTGCAGAAGATACCTCTGTTTCATTGCAGGTTCAACCCATTACCAATTCTCTGCACTGCCCTTTGGCTTATCTACTGCGCCCAGGGTCTTCACAAAATGCCTGGCACCAGTAATTGCATACTGCAGACAGAGAGGAATTCAAATATACCCATACCTGGACGACTGTCTCACCCAAGCAGAAAGCAAGGACATTCTCTTACAACACCTGGCTTTTGTACGACATCTTCTAAGTTGCCTAGGGTACACAGTAAACTAAAAGAAATCAAAACTAGTGCCCTCATAAAATATGACATTCCTGGGTGCCAGCTTGAATACAATGGCCCAGATGGCTTATCTGATGCCAGACAAACAACTACAACTAACTCAATACTTCAGAACAATGGCAACAAAGACCCAACTCCCTGCAAGAAAAATTCTGCAGGCCTTGGGCTTCATGGCATCTTGCATACTACTAATACCATTTGCAAAACTGCATATGAGGAAATTACAATGGTACCTAAAAAGCATACGGACTCAACACAGCCACAGCTTGGAAACAATGATAAATCTCATTCCCTGCCTTCAACAGAAGTTTCTATGGTGGTCACAGGCTTGTCACCTCAACAAGGGTCAGCCTTTCACCCGGCCCCCCAGCCAGGCAAACTATGACAACAGATGCATCGAACTATGCCTGGGGGGCACACATGGCAGGATGGTGCGTTCAAGGCTTATGGATAGCAGATCAAAGGAATCTGCACATCAATCAAAAAGAAATGCTAGCTGTACAAAATGCTCTGACAGCCTTCAAGGACCTCTTGCATCCAGGACAGCTTATCATAAGGACAGACAACACCACAGTAATGTGGTAAATAAACAAACAAGGGGGGTACACACTCCTACCCTCTAAGCAGGCAAGCAATGACCTTGTGGAACACAGCACTGGCTTACCAAGTTCAATTACAAGCTCAATTCCTGCCAGGAAAAAAGAACACATTGGCAGACGACCTAAGCAGAAACATCATGGATCCCCATGAGTGGAAACTGGATCCACAAGTATTCACAATGATAACTCAAAAATGGGGGCTCCCAGACATAGACCTGTTTGCCAGCCCTCAAAACTATCATCTAACAAAGTTTTGCCCAAGGACTTTTCACCATCAAGCTTGGAAAGTGGACGCACTCTCATTCAGTTGGAAAATGCTAACAGTATATGCCTTTCCTCCACTACCCCTTCTCACAAAGGTACTTCTGATAGTCAGGATGGAGAGACCCTGAATGATACTCATTGCCCCAGACTGGCCACGCCAGCACTGGTACCCACTATTAAGGAATATGGCCCAGGGCCCACCATGGATTCTCCCGCAAATTACCCACCATATTCTACACAGCCAGCTCAAAACCTTAAACTTGGCTGCATGGTAAATCACATAAGCAACCAGCCAACTCCTCTCTCACAAGCTGTTATGGAAGTTATGCTGGAGGCCAGGAGGCCCAGCACCAGGAAAGCCTACTCAGACAAATGAAAAAGGTTTTGCGGTTGGAAACAAGCTAAAGGCCAGAATACCCTTCAGCCTGACATACCTCAGATTCTGCAATATCTAACTGAGATGTTACACAAAGGACTATCTTTTTCATTTATTAAAATCCATGCCTCAGCCACCTCTGCTCACTACAACATGGATCCTCCCTTATTTTCATATCCACTCTTAAGACAGTTTCTCAGAGAGGCCAAGAACATTAGGCCTCCCAGGAGACCACCAACACCTACTTGGGACCTCAACTTTGTTCTGGAAAAATCCATGCTACCTCCTTTTGAGCCAGCTTTCTCAGCTGACTTAAAGTTTATATAATGGAAGACTGCCCTGCTGCTAGCAATCACTTCAGCTAGAAGAGTTTCAGAACTTCAGGTACTAATGGCGGTAGAGCCTTTCCTCATTTTTCATCAAGACGAACTAATCCCTCCTTTATGCCTAAGGTGGTATCCAGTGTGGCTCTAAATCAAACCATCCATTTACCCACCTTCTTTCCAAATCCACAGAACAAAGGAGAAAGACTCCTGCATTCCTTGGACATTCATAGGCAGCAACGTTACTACTTAGACAAAACTAAGATTTTCAGAAAAACTGACCAGCTTTTTGTATCCTATGCTACAGCATCACAAGGAAAGGCTATCTCAAAACAAAGCATTTCCAAATGGATAGGACATTGCATACGTTTTTGCTACACCCACCATGGAAAACCAGTTCCTGCTACCATAACACCCCACTCCACCAGGGCAGCAGCTACATCTACAGCCTTCCTCAAGGGGGTGCCAACCAAGGATATACTGGAAGCTGCAACTTGGAGTTTAGTTCACACCTTCACCAAACATTACCACTTACCACTTTACTCTAAGACTAGAGCTGGCTTCGCCACTGCAGTTTTGCAGGGTCTTCTTGCCTCTTCTAACCCTGTTTGACTCCACCTCCCATCCTTAGCTTTGGGATTCTACCCAAGTGTGATGACTGCAGCAGGGTAACATGATGAACATAGTACAGTTTTGTACATACCATAAATGTAGATGTTCGAGTGTATACCCTGCTGCAGTCCAGGTTACCCTCCCTCCATCCCCTCTGAACTAGCTGAACTTATCTCTACCACCCCATTCTATTCTTCCTCTGTGGTGTATTTGCTTGTGCCTAAGGATGTTGTTTTATTTTATCCTTATAGCTTTATGGATATATATATATATATATATATATATATATATATATATATATATATATATACATAAATTTATGTTTTGCCTACCTATTAGGGGCACCTGACATCTGGGGCAAGAAAAACTGAAGAAAATGGTGTTGGATGCCTCTGATATACCCCTGGCGCTCTGACATCAGGGAAGAAGTGACAGCAAAAAACAAAATAAAAAGATGGAGGCAATGAATAAAACTAGTAACCAAACGAAATTGCCAACACACCACCAAGGAAACTCGCAACTCAGCTGGATGCCAAAGTTTAATGAATGCAACAAATAAATAACGTTTGTAATCCAAATACGTTTTCGATAAAAATCTTTGTCAGAAACAGTACAAAAACACACAGTTAATGATTGCTCCAGTTATATACCTTATCTAATTAACATAGTTAATTAATTGGAAATCAATCAGTAAAGACAATTAAAAACTAACAAGCAGGCTGATTTAAAAAACACATGCAACCTTACTGAAAATCTATTAAAAAATAATAACTTTCAACATGTAATTATTAGTAAAAATAGTATAGTAAGACATGTTTACATAGTGTATTATCATGACATTGTGTATAAAATTTAAAAACACAGCCTAAATAATAAATTAACCACAGCTCCTAAATTTTAAGGTGTGTGTACAAAAAGTAGGTAGATTGTGTGCTGCCATCTATCGGTGATAGTGGGTAAATAAACCTCTATATTCATAACTTAGCTGATCTGAGTTTCAATACTGGCTTGATGGATAAAAAATCATTAAGTCCCGGAAATTTATTACATTCCAAAACTATTTGCCAGTACAATTCCTTGTATTCCAATTTGTCCTCCCATAAACCACCCCTTGGGTCTTTGGGCACAGAATTTAAAACAAAAAAGGAAAATATTGCTTGAGGGCAAGTTGTTTGATGTCTATACAGTGCATTGTTCATATTCTGCTTTTTAATTTCATATAAATGTTCGTAAATACGACATCTCAATTTCCTTTCTGTTTTGCCCACATAAAAGGAAGTACAGAAATTACAAGTAGCCAAGTAAACTATTCCAAAGCTATTGCAGTTGAAAGAACCCCTACTTGTAAGTGTTTTGCTCCTAGCTTCCAAGAAAATGTCTTTTCTATTGTGTATCCTTGGACATTGGGAACAGAACCCACATTTGTATGTACCAATCCCACATGGACCTGTATTGTTGGCCCTAGGGCCTCCATATTCAAAGATTTTCTTAAAATTAGTGTCTTTCCTATAAATGAATTTCAAGGGGGTTTGGTTGTTTAATGGTAAATCTGTGAATTGAACGAATCTCCCCCATTCCCTTGAAATCAATTCTTTAATAGGATCTGAGTCACCTGTGTAATCAAATATGTAGGCTCTATCGTGAAAGGTGGTATTTGGGTTTGTTGAAATGTCTATCGGGGCAGGTAGATTTTGTCCCAAAATAGGGGCAAATCTTTTGTGTCTCTGCCGTACTACCTCTGCTACTACATCATCCAGAAGAGGTTTGGGATACCCTCTGTCAGCCAACATATTACACACATTACTGCACTCCATAATGAATTCGTGGTCATCAGAGGTCATTCTGCAGACCCTAACAAGTTGTCCCTTCACCAGATTTTTATTTTGGAAGTATGGGTGAGCACTTCTGTAATGAAGGTATGAGTTGGAAAAAGTTTTTTTACGGTGTATACTTGAAGAAAAGAACCCTTGTTCATCCTTTCTAAGTGTAATGTCTAAGTATATCAATTGTTCTGCATTAATCTCGTAAGTAAATTCCAAAAAATTAGTCGTGCCCTTTATGTAGTCCAGGAATTCAAGGAATCTTTCCTCAGTGTCTATCCAAAAAATACATATGTCGTCTAAAAACCTCTTGTACATAGACCAACATTTAATGAATGGGCTATTCAAAATAAATTGTTTTTCCCACCAGTTCAAAATAATGTTGGCGTATGTTGGGGCACATTTGGCACCCATTGCAACACCTTTGTTCTGTCGAAAGAATTCGCCCTGAAAATACATAAAATTATTTTTCAAAAAGAGTTGAAAATGTTCTGGCTGTACCTCAATGCTACTGTAATTAAAGATCTTGTAGTTGTGAAACTCAAAAATGTTACCCTCCTGAATAATGGTACCACTACTGTTTATCTCTTGTTGTAACCCATTGGATTGTAATAATTCTGGTTCTGATTGCGGATCCGATTGGATCGGCGAAGCGGGGGTCCCTGATCTAAAGGGTACTCTGCTTCTTGGAAGGGGTTGTCTAAAGGGTCACCTCTTTTTTCCTGATCAAGTATGTATGAGTGATGGCGTGGTTGGTTGAAGAGAAGAGAAGCAACAGTATTACAATATTTTTTCACAAATTGATACTGATTGTATTACTAACATGGATAGGAAAAGGGGCAAGTTAGCAAGAGACATTAAAGAATATAGGGACCAAGTAGCATACCCCAAACCTAGTCCTTTTTCCAGGTTTCGAGACCCCAAGACCATCAGGGACCAACCACGCCATCACTCATACATACTTGATCAGGAAAAAAGAGGTGACCCTTTAGACAACCCCTTCCAAGAAGAAGAGTACCCTTTAGATCAGGGACCCCCGCTTCGCCGATCCAATCGGATCCGCAATCAGAACCAGAATTATTACAATCCAATGGGTTACAACAAGAGATAAACAGTAGTGGTACCATTATTCAGGAGGGTAACATTTTTGAGTTTCACAACTACAAGATCTTTAATTACAGTAGCATTGAGGTACAGCCAGAACATTTTCAACTCTTTTCCAAAGGATTTAAATTTGTGCCAAACAGGAAAGCGAGCATTCCTAGGTCTATTATAGACCTTAAACTATTTCTTAGGAAACAAAACTTATATTTATTATTCAATGGGCAAAAGACGGTTACACCTTCCAACCCAGTACTTAAAAGGAAAAGTGTTTTTAATCCCCCCCTTCATCCTCAATTGAAGAATTTTGGTAACCTATTGGAAAAAGAGATAAGGAATACCATTTGCAGCACATTATGTTAACTCTAATTTAACTCAGGTGGAGGAGAAATTGTTGAACGACATAAAAAATGATGGCAATTTGAGGGTGATGCATCCTGACAAGGGTGGGGGGACAGTACTAATGGACAACATTATTTATGAATCGAAGATGAGGGATTCTTTACATGAGACCAACAAATACTCCAAGGCATCTATCAATGAAGTTAACATAGCTAAAAGCAAAATACACTTGATGTTACAGGATTTATTGTTAGATGGTTCCATTAGTATGGAACAATTCAATTTCTTGTTCAACAAACAACCACGGGTACCGACAGTTTTCGGTATACCAAAAGTCCACAAAAATCCCATGGACCCACCGCTCAGGTTAATTGTTTCAGCAGAAGGTTCTATTACCACACCTTTGGCAGCATTTGTGGACGATAAACTGAAGACCTTATCATATTCTGGTGGTGTAGTCCTTAAAGATTCTTGGGATTTTCTGAGGTGTGTAAAACCACATCTTTACACACCTGAACTTATCTTTGTCACTTTGGACATAGTGGACTTATTTGGTTCTATTCCACACAAAACTGGATTGTTATGGCTTAAACAGGCCATTATTGACAAAGGTACACTGTCCCATGGAGATTTTACTAATTGTCTCTTATTCATGGAAACTATTTTGAAAAATAATTTTATGTATTTTCAGGGCGAATTCTTTCGACAGAACAAAGGTGTTGCAATGGGTGCCAAATGTGCCCCAACATACGCCAACATTATTTTGAACTGGTGGGAAAAACAATTTATTTTGAATAGCCCATTCATTAAATGTTGGTCTATGTACAAGAGGTTTTTAGACGACATATGTATTTTTTGGATAGACACTGAGGAAAGATTCCTTGAATTCCTGGACTACATAAAGGGCACGACTAATTTTTTGGAATTTACTTACGAGATTAATGCAGAACAATTGATATACTTAGACATTACACTTAGAAAGGATGAACAAGGGTTCTTTTCTTCAAGTATACACCGTAAGAAAACTTTTTCCAACTCATACCTTCATTACAGAAGTGCTCACCCATACTTCCAAAATAAAAATCTGGTGAAGGGACAACTTGTTAGGGTCTGCAGAATGATCTCTGATGACCACGAATTCATTAAGGAGTGCAGTAATGTGTGTAATATGTTGGCTGACAGAGGGTATCCCAAACCTCTTCTGGATGATGTAGTAGCAGAGGTAGTACGGGAGAGACACAAAAGATTTGCCCCTATTTTGGGACAAAATCTACCTGCCCCGATGGACATTTCAACAAACCCAAATACCACCTTTCACGATAGAGCCTACATATTTGATTACACATGTGACTCATGTCCTATTAAAGAATTGATTTCAAGGGAATGGGGGAGATTCGTTCAATTCACAGATTTACCATTAAACAACCAAACCCCCTTGAAATTCATTTATAGGAAAGACACTAATTTTAAGAAAATCTTTGAATATGGAGGCCCTAGGGCCAACAATACAGGTCCATGTGGGATTGGTACATACAAATGTCGGTTCTGTTCCCAATGTCCAAGGATACACAATAGAAAAGACATTTTCTTGGAAGCTAGGAGCAAAACACTTACAAGTAGGGGTTCTTTCAACTGCAATAGCTTTGGAATAGTTTACTTGGCTACTTGTAATTTTTGTACTTCCTTTTATGTGGGCAAAACAGAAAGGAAATTGAGATGTCGTATTTACGAACATTTATATGAAATTAAAAAGCAGAATATGAACAATGCACTGTATAGACATCAAACAACTTGCCCTCAAGCAATATTTTCCTTTTTTGTTTTAGATTCTGTGCCCAAAGACCCAAGGGGTGGTTTATGGGAGGACAAATTGGAATACAAGGAATTGTACTGGCAAATAGTTTTGGAATGTAATAAACTTCCGGGACTTAATGATTTTTTATCCATCAAGCCAGTATTGAAACTCAGATCAGCTAAGTTATGAATATAGAGGTTTATTTACCCACTATCACCGATAGATGGCAGCACACAATCTACCTACTTTTTGTACACACACCTTAAAGTTTAAGAGCTGTGGTTAATTTATTATTTAGGCTGTGTTTTTAAATTTTATACACAATGTCATGATAATACACTATGTAAACATGTCTTACTATACTATTTTTACTAATAATTACATGTTGAAAGTTATTATTTTTTAATAGATTTTCAGTAAGGTTGTATGTGTTTTTTAAATCAGCCTGCTTATTAGTTTTTAATTGTCTTTACTGATTGATTTCCAATTAATTAACTATGTTAATTAGATAAGGTATACTGGAGCAATCATTAACTGTGTGTTTTTGTACTGTTTCTGACGAAGATTTTTATCGAAAACGTACTTGGATTACAAGCACTATTTATTTGTTGCATTCATTAAACTTTGGCATCCAGCTGAGTTGCGAGTAAGAAGTGACAGCAACCGATGCTGGACCAAGACTTTGGAATTCTGGCCGACTGCGGGACCGCCTGACGGCAGGATAACCCAAGTGTGATGACTGCAGCAGGGTATACACTCGAACATCTACATTTATGGTAGATACAAAACTGTACGTTTCCTATGGTTTCTCCTTCCAGTCTGGTTGATATGGGCATCCTGAGACACTGTAGCAAATGCCTAATGTACAAGGACAACCCTCTACTACTACCATCTAGGAACACAATTTGTGAGAGATGCAATTACATTAAGAACCTAGAGTCTAAGCTCTCTCTCTCTCTCTCTCTCACAAGCCAGTATATCTGGCACTGAGAAGGTTGTCGACACAAACACCACACCTCAAACACCACCCACATCTACACAACCCACACGCACATATGTGGAGGTCCTCAACATAAACATACCCAAAAAAAGAGACCTCCAAGGCAAAGACACACACAAACTTTACTGCCCACCACACACCACAAATAGTCCTCACATGTGTCTCACAGCCACTAAGTCTTAAACATAAACCCAACATATTAGTCATAGAAGACTCCACTGTGAGATACACAGATATGCCCCTCACCAAGCTGGATAAGGAGAATGTTACAGTTAGTTATTTGCCAGGTGCCAGAATCTGCCATATCACGCATGCACTCAAGACTGTCAACAACAGGTACTGTTATTATCTCCCATGAATGACTTGAGACATGCCTCCCTGGACTATATAAAGAGAGACATGATTGAGTTCGCTGAATATGTGTCCCAAGCAGGTATGTTCTTAGCCTTAAGCAACATTCTACCATCACTCACAACGATGCCTCAATACAAACAGAAAATGATTGACTTTAACAATTGGCTTAGTTTCTGGTGTCATTCCAAGGGGATCCAGTACCTGACACCCTGGGAAGACATGATTGACAAACCACAATACTTTCCCAGAGATGCCTGCATCTGTCTCCCTTGGGCTTCAGGCTTCTGGCAAAGGTTCTTGCCTTCCTCATAGTGCCTTTTTTTAGGCAATGCCATGAGGTCAAAACTACCAACATGAAAATTTCATCAAAACGCAAATTAAAGGTCATGCTGATAAATGCTAAGAGTCTAAACATGAAACTGCACTCATTGCAAGCATTCTTATCCCTGGAAGAGGCAGACATTTGTGCAGTCACATAAACCTGGTTCAAAGCGGCGGAGAGCACCCCAGCCATAGCAGGTTGCCTATCCTATCATACATTCAAACCCCAACCTGTGGGCAGCAAAGCAAAAGGAGGTGGAGCTGCAATATATATAAAAGACATACACACCTCCAGGCTGATCAAACAGAATGACGCATAGGAGATACTCTAGGTGCAGTTAACCATTGACAAGACCCCTATTCAAATCATAGCTAGCTACAGGTCCTCTAACGTTGACTCAAGATGCCCACACCACTTATCTGGATCTCTTCAAATCTATCAAGATTCAACCCTTTACCCTGATCCAGGGTGACTTTAACAATCCAACCATAGATTGGAAGAACTACTCATGCCAAAACACAAATGCCCAGAAATTCCTTAATTTCATCAATGCAGATGCCTTGGACCAGCTGGTCAGCACCCCCACAAGAGGTAATAATATCTTGGACTTGGTATTAACCAACATGAGTAACCACTACAGCATCCCTACAGTGTCATCCTCCCTGGTAAGCTCCGACCACAAAGCAGTCACTTTCGTAGTCGCTATCTCCCCCGACTCCCCCCTCCCTCTGCTAGGGTCAAACAAAAAAACTTCTCCTAATCTGATTACAACCTCCTGAGGGAAGGTATAAACAGCTTCACAGCCCCCCCCCCCATAGGAATCGGCACATATGACCAAACCTACACCAAAGTACTATACAAGCATTTATATAGCTGCATGGAATCAGGAATACCCGTCAGGACAAAATCCTCCTCCTCAAGGAAGAGTAAACCTGTCTGGTGGACATCTGCAATAAATAAACTTTATAAATAAAATGAAAAAAATTGCTGTCCAGGATCAAAAAGGAGCAGGTCCTTAATTGGAAGCAATCTCTCATTAGACTGAACAGTCAAATAAGAGCACTTGTGAAATCCTCCAAAGCAAACTTCGAGTCCAAACTAGTCATATCTACTAAAGACAATCATAAGGCCTTCTTCACATATGTCCACAGTCTCAAAGGAAGCACTCAGATCTGCTCAGAACTGGTGATCAAGGACACCACATACACAAACGTCGTAGATATAGCCAACCTGCTGGCAGACAGATTCAGTGAAAACTTCATCCCTCTATCCCCCCATCAGTAAATCAGGACATCCCCAGCACCTGCCCCCCCTCCCCTTATCTCTAGGGAGCAAGTCATCACTGCCCTCTCAATGGCAAAGATACAGCCTCCATGGGACCCGATAACATCCCAGACTGCATCCTACATGAACTCAGGCATCAACCAAAGCATAAGAACCGGCTTCATCCCAGCCAAGTGGAGGACAGCCACTGTCATCCCTTTGCACAAAAGTGGAGCATTCACCGATCCAGGAAATTATAGACCCATCAGCGTAACTATTATACCACAACTAGAACAAAAAACCTTGCATAGAAACTACAGGAAAAATGGCCAGTGATCCAAAACCGAAAACACACTATTATTAAAATAACAAATAAATGACTAGCCTGATCTGCAAGGCCATGGAATGGATTATCATGGACCTCATTAACAAGGACATTGACAACCTCCAAACACTCGATCCCACACAGTTTTGTTTCATCAAGGAGAGGTCCTGCCTGTAACATATGGTCGACTTCTTTGAGCTAGTCACCAAAGCCATGGACGAGGGGAAGATGGTGCACCTTGACCTCGCCTAAGCCTTTGATACTATTCTCCACTCAGGTATAATAGATAAACTCCCTCAACTAAGCATCAATCTGTATGTTACCAGATGGGTAGCAAACTGGCTCACTGATGGAACCCACCTAGTCAAAACAGGGGAAGTCACCTCAAGCAGTAGATCCATAACAACAGGTGTACCCAGGAATCTGTCTTGGGACCTCTGTTGTTTGGGATATGCTTTTCTGAGGTGCAAGCCAAAACCACTGAGCTATGGCTGACCAGGTTTGCAGATGACTGCAAGCTGGATATTGTCATCAATTCTCCTAGTGATGTGGACATCCTCCAGAAGTGTCTCAACCAAACAAAATACTGGTGACAGAAACATGGCCTCAAACTGAATGCTAAAAAATGCATCATCATCCCCTTTGGAGAGAGTGATGTCCCCACAAATTATCACATTAATAATAAGGTCCTAAGCACGCAATCAGTTGTGAGGGACGTGGGCACCCAGGCTGATAGCAAACTGACTTTTGACCACCATACTGCTTCCGTTGTATGGAAGGCTTTCTGCATGGCCCACTTCATTAGTAAGGGTATCTTATCCAGGGACAAGGAGGTCATAACATCCCTATATTATTCCTTTATAAGACCCATTATTGAGTATAATGCCCCTTTCGGCATGTACCTCACAAAGCGCATACAGCAGCTAGAGAGACCACGCAAGTTCCTCACCAGGAGAATCTATGGCTTCAAACATCTACCCTACACAGATAGGCTAAAAGCCATGTCCCTTTACTCAGTCTCACACAGACTCTCAGAGGTGACCTCTGTCTGGCATACAAAGCAATCTCAGACCCTGCATTGATGGAACTGCTGCATATCCGCAAGTCAAGCTCCACTCGAGTAACCCACAGACATGACATCAGCCTGGTCTGTGACATCAATAGGACTTGTTGGTGGGACAGATATGTGTCCTAGAGAATCCCCCTTCTGTGGAATAGATTCTGTTTTCATGTCAGGCAGAGTACCTCATTAACCCTTTTTAAGCGCAACCTGGATAACTGGATGAGGAACAGAAAATACACCCCTGGGATTCCACCTGTATCCATGCTGGACAGGGGCATTGAGTGCTGACTTGTCAGAACATGGACTAAATTCTTGGCTAGGCTTGTAAGGGCCTCAGGGCCAATAGCCTAGTAACTTTCTATGATCCTATGACAGTCTCAAACCACGGTGGTTGTATACCAATTTAACAGAAAAGTAGTTCCTATTATTCAGCAGAAATCATTTAGCTATTTGGTTGCTACCAACTATATTTATAATATAAATGCTTCAATTATATTTTATATTTTAATTTTCAATTGTTTTCTGGTTGTTCTTTGTTGAATAGCTGTAATTTCACTGCTGCTTCCCCCTCCATGATTCTCACTGACTGTGTACACTTTACTTCTGTCAGTGATCATTGCATCATATCATGGTTATGCTGGGTGTGTGTGTGTGTGTGTGTGTGTGTGTGTGTGTGTGTGTGTGTGTGTGTGTGTGTGTGTGTGTGTGTGTGTGTGTGTGCGTGCGTGCGTGTGTGTGTGTGTGTGTGTGTGTGTGTGTGTGTGTGTGTTTGTGTGTGTGTGTGTACGCTCCAGTTAAGCTGTCATGCACAGATTCAGCCATTCCATCATACCAGTGCTGAGATAGTTGTTGGCTCCAAATTCCTTCTTTTCTTGTGCGGTTGCAACAGGTAGAACTTCAGGTCTGTTACAAAGGCATTGGTCTACTGATAAGACAGTTTCTTATCTCCCATGTGGGCAATTTAATTGTTTTGGGTTATACTTGAGAGTTAGTTCTGCTTTCATCGCCTTTCCACTCCCCATTCCCCATCCATACAGCCCTAGGCTTACCATTGTCTCAAACAAGCCTATTTTCTGAGTATTCCTTTCTGTGTAGCTGTATAAAGTTCTGTAAAGTTATTCAGTGCTATCCGAAGTAGTATCCATATTGCTAAGGTTTTGCACTCCATAAAATGTTGCCACTGTCTACTTGTTAGGCATACCTTCTTGTAGGATTTATCACAATCCTGTGCCAATAAATATAAGGAAACAGTCCAGCTAAGTATTTCTTCATTGCCAATATTATTATAAATTGCCAAGGCTTTCAGACAAAGGAAACATCTATATAATCACACAACAGACAAAACTCAGATGGACTAAAATACAACTAGTGCTTATCCTTCTGTTTGTACATTCTAGTAAGTAAATAGTGGACCCTATACATTCAAAAGGCAGGCTGGCTTTCAAAGACTGCACTATCCATAAAATTCTATATAATATCAAACACTTCCTCACGAGCCAGATTTTATAATAAAAGAGCCATTTCACTGCTTTATATCCCCCTTCCTGTTCCTAAAAGGATAGCAAATAGATTATACCATTTACAAAAATTGTTAAACAATATAGAAAGAACTGACAGTAGCCCTTATGAATGGCTGAATAACAATTATACAATGACCCCCCATTAATATTCCAAAACGTGCACGCTGATTGGTGAGCATGCCCATTGTAAATCAGACTTATACTAATGGGAAAAGGGTCCAGTCGCCCGGACTTTTTCCATTAGTATAAGTCTTTCTTTTTTGTGTTACACAGCAATGGAGAACAGAAGATTAACATAGCGAGACAGCTTTAAAAAAAGCAACGGAGAAGAAAGGAAGATCTCCGTTGCTTTTTTTAAAGCTATCTCATTATGTTAAACTCTTTTAACATCGCAAGACACCTTTTAAAAAGCAACGGAGATCTTCCTTTCTCTGTTGCTTCCACACACAGCTCTGATGTACTGCGTACGCATGTGCAGTACATCAGAACTGCAGCAGAATACTGGACAGCTGTGGAAGGGCAGCACGGAGGCATTATACAATGCCATTATTTAAGAAAAGTAAGTATTTTTTTCTTAAATAATGTCATTGTATAATAGCAATATCCCACTTCTGGGTGTGGGTAATGCTGGATTATCCCACTGTTGTCTTTGTTTGGCCACTTGGGCTTCGCCCTCATGACCAAACCACACCAACCGTGGGTAAATTCAGCATTATCCAGACCCAGGCGTGGGTTGGGTTATTGCTTAAAAAGCCATTAATTTAAGCTTGGCTTAAATTTGAAGACACTAACATAACTGACCATTACTGTATCTATTATAAAGTCTAATCAGATAGCTTGAAGTAACAGACCTGACCTCAAAAATAGAATGAGGCACTCCCCACCTTGATAAATTAAAAAATCAATAAGCCAAACTAATCAGTACAACAAACAGCAATCATGAAAGCACCCAAAACTGAATAATCGTTGAGCTTCTAACTGAAAGCTACACCCCGTAATCAATTAAAATATCTTAATGCACCCTAAATGTAATGGTACAGTACTGTCCCAGAAACAATATGAATATCAGGAGAGACTTTAACTTCAACTGGGTGGGACCAATGAAGAAGCGAGTTTGCAGGACCTTTATTGTCCTCACCCTAACTTATCTAATATCCTTCCAACTAGGCAGAATGTACAGAATGTTATTTCCTCATTGTTTGATGTGGTTCTAATACTCCTTGGTCATTCACTAAAGCTGTAGTTCTGCCAAACAATCTGAGTTCCTGGTTGGTTATGCAAATGCAAAGCTTTCACTGCTGACTCAAAATGCAGTTTTTAATGGAACTGGATACCATCAACTTGAATCAAATCTACAAGAAGACAAATCCTAGAACATAGATTAATAGATGTCTACTAGGCTAATGACCCCTGGGGCCTTTGTAAGCCTAGCTATACATCCATAATCTCTGACAAAATCTGGGTGGTAAGTGTAAGCAGTGCTTTAGGAGATTAAACATTTAAAGGCTGCCTGTATTTATTAGACATGTGTATCAAACCAGGGTTGAATTTCCTGTTTCCTAGTCATTTGTCCAAATTACACTTGAATAGGGTTTGGGAGGAACTCTGTTTCACATGGATGGGGAGCCTGTTCCTCAGAAGAGGGTAATCTTTGTGATACATACCTGTCTCTCCAGCAGGTCATATTTATATAAGTCTTTAGAATGGATATTTCTGGTGCTGTTTGTTTTGCGGATAAGCAGTAGACCCTTAACCTATTTTACAGCCCTCTTTCGCCTAAAATAAACTCTTCACAAACAGCCAGATGACTGAAAGAGGTAATTGTCTGTGGATGATAGTAGTACTTACTAATAAAGAAACTGCAAATTCAACATATCCTGGATTAGATTTTTTACTGGATTTACTAAATTTAAATGATTAAGTTTTATAACAGTTAATGCCAGTAGTGGGTTCATATTGTTTCAAATCTGGGGAGTATTTTTATATAGTTATTCCACTGGGAACACCTGATATAATCTTTCTTACAAAGTAGTCCACTTACATAAACACACACACACACACACACACACACACACACACACACACACACACACACACACACACACACAAAAGTCAACATGGCTCCTCATCCCAAGCTTTTTCCAAGGAAAATGTGGGAATTTATGGGATTTAAATTTGTAGCAAAAAAGTCCAAGTAATTCTCACTCACCACTGACCTGGCTGATAGGATAAGGGACTACAAATCAGCCGTAACCCCTAAATTCTAGTTTGTTCAGTAGTACTCTTCTGAGTACAAATGACACGTAAAATCTCTACACTCCCCTACTCTCCATCATTCATTCCTTATACATTAAGGCCATGTAAACTAGCAGTGTTGGGAGACTCTAGGAGAAATTGTCAAAGTCATTTAAGCCCTAAAGCTGCAACCCTGCACCATTGTTTCCGAAACAGCATCACAAATGGGCACAATGTCTGTCCCTCACACCTTTAATAGCTTAGGTATGAAGAGTTTTGCCTGCAATTCGAGCTTGCATAGTTCCACTTCCAAATACATCCTCTTCTTTTTCACCATAATGTTACAGAGCAATACCAACTCTCTGTCCATTAGCTAAAATATTTGAAGAAAACCTCTCAAAGCAACTGCTTGATCAAATAAATATAACTTTTCTCTCCTGTCCATCATAGGATGTGAAATAAATGAAACCATTTTAACAAATATAGAACATGGCTTGCTTCACTGGAGGGCTTCCTACAAATCTAAACAGAGCCTTTAAAATAGACAGTAATAATCTTCTCTCTAAATATAAACAGGATTTGGTGGCAGCCCTTTATCCTGGTTTGAGAGTTGTTTGTCGGAGTGTGCATTTGTTACTCTGTCTGATTACAGGCTGTTAGACTGTGATTCTTTAAAAGTTGAAGCTCCATTTGACTCAGTCCTGAGCCTCTATTTTTTCTTTATTTATTAATAACCTAATCACTCTTATCTCATCAAAAACTAAGTACACTATACAGAATAAAAATAAATCTTACTGACATAGCCAGAAGACATATAGCCCATACTTTCTTATGGCACCCCTCTTCTATGCTGCCCCAATTTTTACTAAACTACAAGTCTCACAACTGTCCATACATGAGCAATGTAATAATAAAATAGACAAATTTACAGTAAACTGTAATAATTGAACACGCCGCTGCCTAGTCCTCAGATAATTAAACTGGTTATAACTACCTCATCACCTAGCTCTCTCTCAGCTAGCTACAATATACGGACTTCCCTATAAGTCAGAAAATTGCCCAGCCCTTAACAGTTTAATATAACATTACTTCCTCAATAGAACGCTATGCTGTAGGAAAAAAACACTATAACCAAATCTTCTAATACTGCAGGTAACTCTCTATATTCAAATAGTGTAGCTAAACTATGGAACCACATCCCACCAGCTGAAATCCATTCAGAATGAAAACTTATGTAAAACACAACAAAAACTTTACCTATCAAATCAATTGTTCTGCTTTTATCCATCTCAATCCATTTTCTTTCTTTCAGAATACTATACTCCACAACTAGTCCTTACCAATGCCTGAATAGTTTTTATAGCATCTCCCAGCTATACTCACTGTTTGTGACACTGCTTATCCCCACCCCCATACTTCTAGTATAACCCTTATTATAACCATATATAATTGTCTCTGAATATGCTTTACACCCCTTCTGTGAATTATATCAACATTTTCTGCCATACCTAGTTATTTCCCTCATCTCAGTTTTGTTGAATTTCTAAGCACTAATTGTATGATCTATTATATATCTGACAAACCCACTAATACTCCTCTTCAAATGCTCAATGTTCAACATCTGCTAATGCATAACTATCTTTTATATTGTAATAGCAGTCTCTGCTTTCATATGAATGCAATCTAATCAGCAAATATATGTGTCATTGTTAATGTGTATTATTTAATGTTTGTTCAGGTATATTACTGAATGCACGTTTAAAGATGTTTGTAATATACTGGAGTCTTCCCAGGCCTCTGCTGAAAAGAGTTTTTTGACAAAACCCACTCAGACAAACCAGACAAATAAAAGCAAAATAAATAACGTAAAATCTATTTACTCAACGTTTGCCTTAACTTGAAAGGATGATGATGTTCTAATTCTCACAGCTGACAAAACAGCAACATTATCCAAAGCCAGTTTAAAGCAGGTTTTGATAACATATAGCCTTAGTCCCAGATCAATAAATTTAGCAATCAACACTTCAAAAACTACAAGTATGTTGTTGGGAAGTTGTCAAGAACTAAAAGCCATACAGATCCACCACCTACCCCCAGGAAACCATAATTCTTGGTGACTTTAATATAAACTGGATGAGCCGTACATCTCAACAGCCTTCTACCCATATCAACCTACATGGTTTTAGGCAAACTATTTCAGCCCCCACTAGAACCAATAAACATAATAACAATCACAGCACCCTAGATTGGATTCTCACAAATAGTCATCACCAATCTTACAAAGTAGGTACCCTCCCTGAAGATATAAGTGATCACTCACTCACCTTCTTAATTAGGTATAAGAGGGACATCCCAAACCCAACCATTTATAAAAAAACAAGGTCTAACAAAAATTTTAACCCCGACAGCTTTCAAAAAGAACTCTTAGCCTGCAACTGGTCACCCCTGAAACACCTATCATTAGAAGACGCCATTAACTACTTTAATTCTAAATTTTTAACCATCCTAGACTACCATGCCCCAACATGAATAATAAGCAGGTATAAACCAGCCCCATGGCTCTCCAAAACTACCAAACAAAATATCCTCCATAGAAACAAACTCTGGGCTGGGTGACGCACAACCAAAAGTCCAACAGATCAACTAAAGTTTAGACAATTAAGAAATGAAACTAAAAAAGCCATATCGACTGAAAAAAAAAACTTTTACTGTCATCTCCAACAAACCCACCAAAATAAACCTCAAAAATTCTGGTCTGGTATCAATAAACTTTTACACCCAGGTCGCTCTATTACATCCACCCCCACAGGCTCTAATCTCAACAGCCCTATCCAAATTGCCAATACTTTTAACACTTTTTTCGCAGACACCATTCAATCTTTGGCCAATCAACTATCCCCTAACACTACATCTTTGTCTACTGATATCCCTAACAGCCCCCCACTATTTCAATTCCAACCTGTTCCTACATACTTTGCACCCTTATTCAGAAACTTAAACCCACCACCCTCTCTGCAGATCAACTACCTGCAAAATACCTGCAAAAAGATGCTAAAGCTATAGCCTACCCCATATCCATCCTCATTAACAGAACTATTTCTGAAGGAACTATTCCATCAATCTGGAAAATCTCACATATCATCCCCCTGCATAAAGGTGGTAATTCCAAAGATTTTTCTAACTATAGGCCTATAGCCATATTATCCTCACTGGCAAAAGTCATGGAAAAGTGCATTCATAAGCAACTATTAAACCACCTACTAGAAAACAACCTACTAGCTACCTGCCAACATGGCTTCAGACCATTTCATAGTACCACCTCTGCTCTCTTATCCTTCACCGACTGTATTAATAAAAATCGTGATAATGACACTCTGTCCTCAGCCCTCTTCATTGATTTGTCAAAAGCCTTTGACATGGTCAGTCACCTGCTACTCATAAACATACTTAGAAACTTCTCACTGGATCCACTTGCTATACAGTGGTTCCAATCCTATTTAAATAACAGGCAACAGGCTGTATTATGGGAGAATAACTTGTCTTCCCACCTCCCATTTGCCCTTAGTGTCCCTCAAGGCTCCATATTGGGTCCTCTCCTCTTTTCTATTTTTACTAACAACCTACACTCTGTATTACCTCAAGCTACCTGTATCCAATATGCGGATGATTCCACATTAATATGCTCAGCCTCTTCACCATCACAACTTCAGTCCCTAACCCAAGATGTGTTTAGCAGAGTAGAGAATTGGCTTCTTCACCGATGTCTCATCCTGAACCCAAACAAAACAAAAATGCTACTATTTACTTCCACCCGCAGAGCCTCCCCACTGCACTTCACTGTCACATCTAGCAATGGTACAATTATATCTCCCGATTCTACCACAAAACTACTTGGAGTACTAATTGACAACAACCTTACCTTTGAGCCACATATTAACAACACGATAAAAACAGTAAACAAGAAACTAGGCTCCCTCTACAGGATCAAACCCTTTCTGACTCCACTAGCTAGGACCACCATTGCCCACACCCACTTAATCTCAACCCTACTATATACATCCCCTATCTATACTAAACTATGTAAAAGCAATCTCAACAAGCTGGCTACTTCCTACAATAATATTGCCAGATTTGCTACTGGGTCTACCTACAGAACACATCATTACAATAATCTTTATCAACTCGGATGGTTAGAGTTGTCAAATCTTATTCTATTGAACCAACTAACTATTGCCCATAAAATTCTGTATCAACCCACAAATACTCCAATACTCTCTAATCTAATCACCCCCTACAATAACCTAAAGACCCTGCGGTCTTCAAATAAATTATTAGTAAAGACAGGTAAAACCAACAATCTAGCCGGAGACTCACTATTCTCTAACACAATGGGTAAAACCTGGAACACCCTCCCTAATGACCTAACCTCCCTGCCTACAATTACCCTATTTAAAACCAAACTCAAACCATTCCTTAAATCACACTGGCTATGCCCCTGTGCAAAGCCAAACTAACTACCTCGCTTATCAACAGACACTAATCCTCTCAATCACCCAATCTCATTAATATTTTACTAACAATAATGTGTGTGTAATCCTTTTAGTTTAAAAGTGCCCTATTTCACTTACCTTTATGTATTTTCTGACGAATATCCATACTTATGTAACTAGGAATGTATTCTTTGTAACTAGGAATGTATTTTTTTTCCTTGCTCATAAAACTAATATGTAATGTACTGTTATAATTTTTTCTAAAGTTGTTGTTGTACCTGTGTTTCTGTAATACTATTCTGATGTGCGGAGCTTTTCTCCCTGGGCCTCCACTGAAAATGGACATATATCCAGCTGGACCAGCCCGGTCAACAAATGTAAAATAAAAATAAAATAAAATCTTGGAAAAGAAAGATACCCTCAAAGCCCCCACCTGTAAAGTATAGCCAACAGACACCTAAGATTAGGACTACATCCCTCTCTTTCTTTAAAATATCATGTAGGCAGCACTGTGGATAACATGCTCATTCAAATAAAACTTAAATGATTCCATCTGAGATCTTCAGACTACTGAATCTAGAGCTTAATCCCAAACTATAATGCGTTTTTACTATATTATACCTAAATACCAGATAAAATTCAACAGCACTTCAAATCATTGTAAACAAATTACACAGCTTTATTTTGCTATGAAGAAGGTTTAAACACCGTTGGCATATTTTAAAAATAGTCATACGGTTACCAGTTACAGCACGGGCCACACTTCCATTGTTCTATCACTAACCAATAAGCCACTGCACCAAAACTTCTGTCCCCACTTGGGCAATAAACTAATCATTCCTAAGGCACGTAGCTAAGGTGTCCTTACTTAAAAAGACTTAGGTTTGTATCAGACCTGTTTAAAAAATGTTTCATAAAAATAACCCCAGCAAAACAGCTTCCCTCAGACCTTTGTAATGAAAACAACTATAAAGTTTTAGAACTAAATTACTGGAAATTATCTAAAATGTATATGATTATAGTTCATTATCTATCTTTTCAGCTTCAGGTGGTCTATCTGTTTTATTTGTACTGAGCAAGGTTGCATCTGTGTAGTGAATAATGATTGTATTGATCTCGTGTGCAAAATTTACTTCTGGCCCAGGCAATAGTTGAAACGAGTCCATGGACCAGTATGCTTGTTCAATTAACAGATAACTGCATTCCATTTATGCATGTGAAGCATTAAACACTGTGCATGTTATATACAAATACAATTTAATTTATTAGTTTGAT
The DNA here is from genome assembly GCF_019279795.1 of Protopterus annectens. NCBI lineage: Eukaryota > Metazoa > Chordata > Ceratodontiformes > Protopteridae > Protopterus > Protopterus annectens. The sequence continues at coordinate 419,068,034 of NC_056736.1, forward strand.
GACTGAGATGTTCAATCTGGATGTAGCCCATGAACAATGGAGGTCAGTAGAGAAACTATACAGTAGAAATGCAGTAGAAATGCAAATACAAGTGTAAAGATGAATGGGAATGGTTATAAGACAAAAATCATGGTACATGGAATATTCTGTACATGCATGCCAGTGACTGTAAAGACAGAAAGAACATAGAGCAGCTAGGATTTATCTTCCACTGATGCATGCTGCGCTATAACTGAGAGATAACACCTGATGCACCCTACCAATGAGGTCAGCAGTTACACTGATGGACAGGTCATTGTGGCTATCAAAAGCAGTCAAAAACAAGCCCAATATGTTCTTTGCTGCACTAAGAATGGGTAGACATATTTTTACACAGTATTCTGCCTTTCAATAATTCTAAATGCATATTTTTAACAAGCTGCTTTGTTTTCCTGTGTAATGCACTATCCTGCACATTTGAAAAATTATGCCTTATTTCATATTTGTCTACCACACTTAGAGTGGCATAAGCTACAATGTGAAGTTGTTCAATCTCACCGTTCATTCTTACACATGGGTTTGGAGCCGATCCCTTGGCTCCGAGTCGGACGCTTTCACAAGCTCAAGGTTTTTGAGTAGCTCAAGGCCAAGTCCCTATCCCATGATGCTCTATGCCTCACCTCAGATCTAGTTTGCCATTGCAACAGATCCGAGGTTGAGAGTGGAGCTCAGGCTTTTTCAAAGTTATTATAGATATTTAGCTTAGATTCTGTGTTTAAAAAGTCTGTTTCTTGGCTAGTTAGCCTTACCTTTTTGTTTAGGCACTATCTTTAGTACCTTTTTGATGGATTCTTCATCTTTATAGAGCGGCTGCTCTTAGGCCTTTCATTGGCTGCTTTTGAGTTTAACCCTATCCTGTTAAAAGTGTTAGCTGTTCTAGTTATTATAGCTATTTTTAGCTTAGCTGTTTTTTCTGTGTTTGTGTTTTTCTAAATTATTCAACTGCTTAGATATTGCTTTTGTTTGTTTAGAGTGTGTTGTTGTCTAGGCAGTTTAAACATACATATATATATATATATATATATATATATATATATATATATATATATATATATATATTTACATAGATCTATAGTGTTTTTTCATTGCATTATGGCTGACCAGATAGAAAAAGAGAGGCAAAAGTCAGGGTTTAAGAAATGCCCTAAGTGCGGACAAAAAATGTCCATCACTGATCTTCATGTGAGTTGTGTGTATTGCCTGGGGGCAGTCCATTTTCAGGGGGACTGCTCCACTTGCCATTCTTTTAGCAGCAGGGTTTTATTGGAATGCAGGAGAAAACTAGTGGACAGGGGTTTGTTAAAACCTGAATTCCAGGAACCACTTGACAAGGCCGACCAGACTTCAAAATCTTTAAAGGGACCCAAATCTTCTAAAGCTTCTTCGGAGCCAAAGTCTTCTGCTCTGAAATTTGCTGAGAAGGTGCGGTCACTGGTTCCACAGTCCTCGGAACCAAGCACTGAGCTTACTTTTCGGAGCCGGTCACCGGTATTGGAGCCAGTGTCCGAAACTTTGAGATCACCTATTTTACAGTCGGTGGCTTCGTCAATCCCTTTGACTAATTCTTCGAGGAGCCTCTCCAATGAGGATGTAGACCAAGTGGTGCAGAGGCTCCCCCAGAATTTGGCACTAGCCAAATTGTTGTCGGCTCTGGCCCAACCAGTTTTGGAGCCAAAAACTGCCTTACCTACTGTATCTACTCCTCCTCTGAGCCAAGCAGGGTCTTCAGAGCCAGGGAGGTGGAACTGATGATTGTGGAACCCTCAGAGCTGAGGCCTATTCCAGTGCTATCAGCTCCATTGACTCAGACTACTTCGGTGCCATTCAAGGAGTCTGGGAGCTGACACTCTCCGGTCGGCTCTGGGGGGGAGAGTCAAACCAATGGGTCAGTTCTGACCCTTCCTCTTAGAGCTTCAGCACGGATAAGCTCAGCTTCTTCCTCTGGGTTGCAGCCCACTGTTTCAGCACCAGGGAAGATGCCATTTCTTCAGAACCGGCTACTTCCTCCCATCAGAGCAGTGGAGCCTTCGAAGCCATAAGAAGAGTTATGTCTTCTAAGACACCCACTTCATCAGGGCCTTCCTCCTAATCCCCGAATGTGCCACTTTCCACCTCTGTATCACAGGACCCTGTAAAGCATCAAGACCCAGAGCCTCAGTTAGCCCCATTGGGTCACCCATGTTCTACTGAGACCTCACCAGAAGCTCCCACTGATGAGGTTCCCAGGAAGAAGCTTTGCAGGATGAGGCATTTAGACTCCTCACAGGAGTCTGTCACATCAGACCCTGACTTAGAGGAGTCAGAAGGGTCCCCACAGTCCCCCTCAGAGGATATTTCCTTTGCTGATATCCTTGAAATCCTGAGACAGAGGGGTGACTGGCAGTCCGTTAACCCTACTGATGATGAGTCGGTGCTTCTGAAGGCCTTTAGGTCTCATCCCTCCACCTCCTGGGTGACTCCACCCTTCAATGAACTAATGAAGTTGGTTGCTTGAAGGGCGTGGGAGTCTCCTTATACTGTGGAACCTGTCCCTTGGAGGCTCAACAAGTTTATTACATCATCACAGGACAAAATGTTTCTTACCAAAGGAGTGCCAGTTGATGCCATGGTGGTGGTGTCTGCCACCAAGAAAGAGATGTCAGAAACCTCTTCTACTGCCCATCCTCCTAATAGAGATTCCAGGATTATGGACAGGAATGGGAAATGCATTTTTAGTTCAGAAACTTTTGCTATGTGATCGCTCAACTATTTGACTCATTTTACCTGACTTCAAAGAGATCTCCTTAAAGAGCTTGGAGATACTCTACAGAGTATTACAGCTGAAGGCATTTCTGATAAGGTAACATCCCAGCTCAATACCCTTAATTCCATAGTTAACTTGTCCATGCGACTCATTTCTTATGTAGGTGATGGCATGAGTCGGGCAGCGGGTTCAGCAATAGCCCTTCGGAGACATTCCTGGATGCACTTATCATCCTTTGTGGAAGCCTTCAATCTTCCTTCGTTAAAACCCCATTTGATGGCTCATCCCTTTTAGGGCCTAAAGTCAAGGAGACCCTCTCTAGGTGTAAACAAGATGGAAAGACTCTATCTGCCACAGGAGTCCGTTTTTCCACCCCTACTAGACCTTACCCCAAAGGGCAAAAGGAAGGAAACGTGGTTCCACAAGTCCCAAGGAGCCTTTCAGAACACATGTAGTTAATAGATTCATAGGTAAGTACTAGGCTATCTGCCCAAGGGCATTTATAAGCCTAGCCAGAATGTGTTGGCTTTTGCCACCCCCTTAGATTAGTTCCCTGTGCCTCTGTCCAGTAGAGCCATTAGTTGCTGAGAAGGTGCGGTGAACTCCCCCCTCCAGGGGCAGAGGAGGGGGTAATAATGGAAGATGCTGCCCAGGCGGCAGTTCTTTGGCAAGCCCTACCAGCACTCCTGAAAGAAGGCCCGACTGTCCTACTCCAGAGGCATTCGGGGGTTGCTTGTCTTTGTATCCAGACACCTGGCTAAAAATTACAAAAGATTCATGGGTACAAAGCATTATTACCAGAGAATAAGTCATCCCATTCTCAGAATCTCCCCCTGTAAGAAAGAAAATCCCAGACATTCCACCCAGTCTCAGGGATCAAGCAACCATAGAGATTCAAAGGTTGCTGGAAAAGAGAGTCATCCAGCCAGTCCCAGCAGACCAGATAGAATCCAGAACCTACTCCAGATTCTTTCTAGTTCCAAAGAAAACAGAGGACTGGAGGCCCATCTTGGACCTCAGAAGACTCAACACTTTTGTAAAGAAGAAGTTCCAGATGGTCATGCTTCAATTGATTCTTCCATTTCTAGGAACAGGCAATTGGATGTGCTCTATAGATCTCAAGGATGTGTACTATCATATCAAAATGGCCAGACCATCCAGAGATCACCTGCATTTCTGGCTGGGAGACAGTCATTATCAGTTCTAAGCACTGTCCTTTGGTCTCACAACAGCCCCCAGAGTGTTTACCAAATGCATGGCAGTGATTATGGCTCACCTGAGGCATTTAGGATTCTGAGTGTTTTTGTACCTGGACGACTGGCTCCTCACCACCACCTCCAGGCATCAACTAGTTCAATCCAGGGATTACACTCTAAATTTGTGTTCTCAGTTAGGAATAACAATAAATTTCGACAAGTCTGTGTTGTCACCATCGCAGCATATCTCCCTTATCCGAGTAGATTTAGACACTATCACCACCATGATAAAATTGCCAATGGAAAGAATAGTCACTTCAACAACAGGCGTCAGACATTCTGACACACAAAAAAGTACCAGCCTCTCAAGTGTTGAAATTACTAGGTACTATGGCAGCAACTCTCATAGCAGTTCCTCTAGGGCATATGCACATGAGAATACTTCAATGGTTACTCTTTACCCAGTGGTCTTACCAACAACTTCCAATGTCATTCTTGATAATGATTACAGATTCATGCAAAAAGGACCTTCAGTGGTGGTTGACCAGCCACCATGTAACACTAGGTCATCCATTTGTCCCCGTCCTCCCCGCCATCAGCCACAGTGACCACGGATGCTTCTTTGATAGGGTGGGGGGGCTTTTTCAGGGAAGAACAGCCCGAGGCACCTGGTCAGAGACAGAGTCACAATTGCACATCAGTGTCCTGGAGATGAGAGTGGTACTTTTGGCATTGCAGTACTTTCTAGACTCTCTTCCTCTGGGAACGATTGCGATTCAGACCGACAACATGTCAGTAGTCTGGTATATCAACAAGCAAGGGGGAACCAAGTTTTATCCCCTGTGTTGAGAAGCCTTAAGAGTCTGGCAGTGGGCTATATCCACCGGGTGCTTTCTGATAGCAATGCACAGCCCGGGGAAATCCAACATGATAGCGGACAAACTAAGCAGAGCTATTCTGATGCTGCATGAGTGGTCCCTCAAAGATGACGTAGCAGAGATGATTTTCCACAGATGGGGGCCAGCCTTGCTGCGACCTGTATGCATCCCCCATGAATGCCAAATGCAGAAGTTACTTTGCCCTGAATCCCCCACCAGGGGAAACCCCAAGACATTCTCTTGTACGCGTTTGGCCCCTGGGACTCCTATATACATTTCCACCCAGTCCCCTGATTCCAAACTTTTTGCAGAAAGTCAAAGCCTTGGGGAGGACTGTAATTCTGATAGCCCCGTATTGGCCAAGACAGATTTGGTTCTCTTTCCTTCGACTCTACCAACTAGAGGATCCTTGGATCCTGGACCCAGTTCCAGATCTGCTGGCACATTCATCAGGGGCTCTTCATCCTTCTCTTCATTCCCTCAGATTGACAGCTTGGCTGCTCCGATTTCCAACATAGTCAGGTCCCACAATTTTTCCTTGGAGGTGCAGCATATCCTTGTATCCTCTCATAAAGCTTCAACCAGAAAGCTATACGCCAGCAAATGGAAGTGGTTTGCTTTCTGGGCTTCGCAAAATGATATTGACCCATACGTCATCCCAGTTGCTAGCATTCTGGAGTTCTTGACTAAGCTTTTTAATGAAGGTGCTGCAGCTGCCACCATATGAGTTCAATTAGCTGCAATTTCAAATTTTCACCTCGGATCGGAAGGTTCTAATCTTATGACTCGCAGGTTATGTAGAGCTTTCTTAAAAGGAACCATACAGCTTAGACCACCAGTTAGACAACCTTTCACTCCCTGGAATCTAAATTTTGTTCTGTCTAGGATTATTCTTCCTCCATTTGAGCCTCCATCCTCCTGCCAACTAAAATTTCTGTCTTGGAAAACCATCTTCTTGGTGCCCATTACATCAGCACGTAGAGTGTCCAAACTTCAGGCCTTATCTATTAAACCCCCATATTTGTTTTTCACCCTGACAGAGTGTCGCTCAGGACTAATGCTTCCTTCCTTCCAAAGGTATGTTCGGAGGCTAATCTAAATCAAACTATTGAACTCCCAACTTTCTTCAGTAACCATTCTAATAAGCTGGAGTATGCGTTGCATAAACTTGATGTTCACAGACAACTCAGATTTTATTTGGATAGAACAAAAGAATTTAAAAAATCAAAACAACTTTTTGTCTCTCATGCTGATACCAAGAATGGGCTACCGGTGTCAAAAGTTACTCTGTCCAAATGGTTGACTGATTGCATAAAATTCACATATTCCTCCGTGAATCAACCGTTAGAACATAGCGTGAAAGTGCATTCCACTAGGGCTGTTTCTACTTCTTCAGCTTATATGGCTAGGCTGCCTTTGGACATGATATGTGCAGCTGCCACTTCGTCTAAGCCACATGCTTTCATTATGCATTACAAAGTAGATAAGGCCTCTAGGGACAGGGCTTCCTTTGGTTCCACTGTCCTCAGGAATATACTCCCGTGAGCCACCCAGGATGAATGGTGCTTGGGACGCTACCCATGTGTAAGAATGAACGGCAAGATTGAACAACTTCACATAAAGAAGTTAGTTACTTACCATAATGTTCCATGTGAGTTGTTCATTTTGCCTTCATTCTTACATTCCCACCCACCTTCCGCCTCCAGGCTTCTCGAAGAACGAGTAAGAGTTTTTGCGGTCTGGTGGGTCTTGTTATAGGATTTCTTACTCTGGCTGGAGTAATGTTCATGTGTTTCTTATGTTGTACATGTTGGGATCAGCAAACTAGATCTGAGGTGAGGCATAGAGCATCATGGGATAGGGACTTGGCCTGGAGCTACTCGAAAACCTCGAGCTTGTGAAAGCGGCCGACTCGGAGCTGAGGGATCGGCTCCAAACCCATGTGTAAGAATGAAGGCAAGATGAACAACTCGCGTGAAACGTTATGGTAAGTACATAACTTCTTTTTCTGTCCATATAAGGGAAATCTACTGCTATGTTCATCAATGTGCACATGCTCAGTATGTTACCAAGTCATCCCTCCTGATTTGATAGTGCACAGAGAAAGAATTGAAATGCAATGAGAATTTTACAATGAGATTATTAAAAAAAAAGAAACTTCTTAAAATATTACCACTTCATAACAGAAATATACCATGGAAAAATTATAAGTGATTAATATGTTTACTCAATACCTGCCATCTTGCATTGTCATAGCAGAACACAACTCAGCTTCACAATATTTGTATACATAAGCTTAGAGAAAGATAATTTATCACAAAAGTTAAGTCAATTAGGTTTGTAATGTGCTGAACTACACAGCATGTAGAGTATATGCAAATGTGCAGTGCAAATTAAGAAAGCAATTGTTCATTCTGTCATGCATGCATAACAGCTTCTTACCACACAAAGTTATGGTGATGTAATATCATTAGCGGTAATGAAAGCCGAATCACTCCTTATACTCCTTAACCTGAGCTTAACCACAGTCTTTGCCCCTGAGGATTGGTGCACTGGGGTACTTATGGCACTTTACAAGGGTGGCCCCACCACTGACCCTGACAGCCTGATGATTCTCATTTACAAAGTCATTAAGCATATTATAACCAACCTGATAAGCTATGATATTAATAGTCTCACCAGGCTAAACTCACAGCAGTTTAGCTTTGTCAGGCTATTGACAGTAGTCATGCTGTCTACATGGCATACCTTGACTTCACCAAAGAATATCACATTATCTCCCATGCTCACATGGCTAGAAAGCATTACAAATATATCCGTATGTGGTAAGATGGATAGCAGATTTCCTAAATTACAAAACCCATGTGGTACGGGCAGAAGATGCCTTATCAGAGACTATGAAGGTGATCAGTGGTGTCCCAAAGGGTTCAGTGATGGGTCCTATTTTGTTCAGTGCTACTTTTCAGATCTCTAGATTGAAACAAGACCTCTGGTTATCCTTGTTTTCAGATGACTGCAAACTTGAAGTTATTGTTGAGTCCCCCTTTGATACCCAAGCACTTGTAGATACCTGGTATACTCTAAATGGGTTCAAATGAAATATTTTTACAATCGGTAGACACCTCTACCCCCAGCATACAACATAGACAATACACCACTTCAAAATGAGAATGTCGTTAGGAATCTTGGAATTTAGGTTGATAATTCTATCTCCTTTGATCATCATGTACTGACAGTTATCAGAAAGTCCTTCTACTTAGCTCAGCTACTTGCCAAAAAAGATTATCCAAATCTAAATCAGTCATTATCCCCTTATATTCAGCAATGATTAGGTCAGTTATTGAATACAATGACAAGAGAGAACAGTGATTCCTAACTAGGAAGATTACCGGCTCAGAAACCCCAAGCTGACAGAAAAGACTGGAAGCAGCACTGTCCTATTATTTACAATCTTATAGACTCACGTGGGATGATCTGCACCTTGCTTTCCATGCCATTAGGAACTCAATGGTTCTGGATCTTTTCTGTTTCCACAAATCAAATCATTCCACAAATAGCAGAGCTCTAAATCTTCACTAGTAGAGAAATAAAACATGGTGGAGAGATAAGGTTCATTACTCAGTGCACCCCCCCCCCCCCATCTCTGAAATAGATTTTCCTACAAACTAAGCAATATGATACACTACCTTCCATTAAATGGGATCGGGATGATTGGATGGGTATTCATAAATTCACCCATGGCCTGACTGTCCTAGCTCTCCTCAAGAGAGGTGGCACAGCCTAAGGGTCAGTACTGGCATAGGATAAGTGGTCACAAGACTCAGTGGCCTTGAATTTCCTATGATCCTATGGAAGATGGCTAACATTAGAAGAGATATCGAGGGGCAGCTAAAGAAGAAGAAATGAAGGACTTGAAATACAAAACTGTGGAAACAGCTAAAAAAAGATAAACAGAAGGAAGGCATAGCAGAAACAAAAAGAAACAACAGAAGAAAAGAAAACAAAGATAGCATGGAATGGAAAGGGTAGGTAAAACTAAGAGTAACAACTAAACAACAAAAATAACAGCAAGTCAAAGAATGAAAGAGTAAAGAAATTCTAGCAAATCAAGCATAAGGATGAAAGAGGTAGAAAAAAGAGCACAATACTTAAAAGAACCTAGCTTTTTATAAAACTTCTTGGTATTAAGGTTATAACTAACATTATGCAACTAGAGCTAAACTATTCTGAAATATTACTTTAACTCAGCATGTTACTGAATAAGGCAGTAAACAGTAGTGAAACAAGACAGTAAATACTAACCAACTTAGCACACAGCATTGACGAAAACTAAAGGGAATTGGAAGTGGAAAAACTATGGCATGTTTACATCACACAGAATGACTTCTATCTGATCAGTAGTTGGATATCCATTGTATTGTCAATACACATTGGCAATATTAAACTGTTCAAAAAGTCTGTAAGAGCTCAACTTGTAAATGAAAACAAATGCTGCTGCTTCCTTGATACTGGGTGACTCAGCACATACTGCTAAACCTGCACCCAGTTTGCTTTGTACTTTGCCCTCCTTTTTCTCTAACCAGTGCACATTGTTCTGCTTCACATATTACTAAAGTTAGTTTTTTAACATTAAGGCTTGAAATCTCACTGTCAATATTTCTGTATGACTTCAGTCTAACATTTTTATGCCATTATGTAATTGCTATTATGAGCTTGTACATCAGCGATCTTTCTCAAACTCAAAAGATACAAGCTCTGTTGAACTGTAATACACTTTTTTATCTGTATTGATTCCATGTAGTACATTTAGGTGATGTCTCTGTAAATATATTTACCTTTTTGAACCAGGTCATGGCTGAAAAGAGGTCTTGGACCAGCCAACTACCCTGTCAACAAATGTTAAATAAAACATATATATATATTTACTCCTTTATATTCATCTTTATATCTTATCTTGTAGGAGATGGTGGTTAATAATTCTGATAGTCCTGGTTAAATCGAGGAACAATACAGCAGCAACACTATGCTAACGCATTCCACAAGTACTGCGGTGTCAATAACATGCCCAAGCCTATGTCAATGCTGCGTGTCAGAGTTATAATTATGAGATTTTTAGAAATTGCATAATCTGAGAGCTGATGCATCTTGTGAGGATTTTTGATAGTGGGCAGAACTTGGCTGTTTGTCTCGCAGTTGCTGAAATCATGGTGGGATCCTGCTTTGTACATTGGAACAACTGCCTACATCCATACCATGGGAACATAGGTAATTGTAATTAATACAAAATGAATTGTCATGTAGATGAAGATAAAACATGTAGTAATTTTGGATCAATATTTTCAGATGTCTCTATGCAGGGTTAAATTTCAGTAGAAAGTTCACATCAGACTGCAGAGGTGGGAGATGAGTGTCAAGATGAATGCAGCAGAGAATATAGGATCATAGGAAGTTATAAATCTGTCCCTCCAGTGGGTTCTAATAATGTCACATACCATGCTAAGGTCTTTAGAACGAGTAACATGTTAGGCATTGAAATTATGGATATTCAGCATTTCCAATAAAGCGGAGTCAGGGATTGCCTTATATGGAAGACAGATATCTCCTCTGAGTAGTCTGTATGAAACAGAGTATAGTGACAATGATTAAAGCTGATCCACATAGGACAGATGCTGAAGACCTTGAATTCTCCTTGTGAAGAACTTTTGTGGTCTCTCCAATTAATGCAGGTACCTAGAGAGGTACATACCAAAAGGGACATTGTACTGAATTATTGGCCTGATGAGGGAAGAGTATAGGAAGGTTATAACTTCTTCTTTTCTGGAGACAATGCCCTTACTTATGAGATGATCAATATAGTACACCCTTCTTACTACTGCGGAGACATGGTCATCAAAGGTAAGGTTGCTGTTAACCTGTGTGCCCAAGTCTCTCACAACTGGGTGCATGCTTAGGGTGTTTCTATTGATGTAGTAGTTAGCCGGAACATTGCTCTTACTGAAAGGGATGATGATACATTTTTTGCATTGAATGTAAGGCCATGACTTTGGCACCAATCATTTGTTTGTGTAAGGCCTTCTTGTAGGATGTTAACATTGTTTGGAGATTTTATGACTGCTCCCAGTTTGTAGTCATCAGTAAACTTTGTCAGTCACAGACCTTTAGTTTTTGCTTGTACTTCAGAGAAATAGATTCTGAAAAGTAAGGTCCCAGGACTGATGACTGTGGAACACCACTGGTTACGGGTCTGTTGTTGGAGGTGGATTCCCCTACTTTAACTATTAGTTCTATCGGTGAGCCAGTTAGTAACCCACCTAACAATATAAGGGTTGATACCTAGCAGGGTGAGTTTGTCAATAATGCCCGAGTGGAGAATAGTGTCAAAAGCCTCGGCCATATCCAGGTAGGCTGCATGCCCAGTTTTCACCTCCTCCAGGGCTCTGGTGACTGTCTCAAAGAAGCCCACCAGGTTAACAGGCATGATCTCCCTTTGACAAATCCAGACTGAGTAGAGTCAACTGTTTGGAGATTACCTATATTTTTGTTGATAGGGCCCATGATGATTCACTCCATGGCCTTGCAGATAAGTCTAGTTAGGCTAATAGGTCTATAGTTCCAGGGACAGTGAAAACACCACCTTTGTGCAAGGGGATAATGGTGGCCATTTTCCAGTCAGCTCGGATGAAGCCAGTGCTCAGACTATGATTGAAAAGAGTATCCAGTGGTGTTGCTAATTGCTGCTGGAGCCCATGTAGGCACAGCTGGGATGTTATCAGGTCCCATATATGTTGTGTTGTAGATGCAGTCTAGGATGTTATCAGATCCCATAGATGTTGTGTTTTTGGCCTTAGGGAGGGCATTTATGATCTGCTCTCTAGAGATACAAGGTGGGGGACTGGTGGAAGGAATGTCATGGGGTATGTGTGGTGGAGACCAGGGAGTGAAAGTTTCACAGAACCTGTTGGCTAACAAGTTTGCTATATCCACAGATTCAGTGATGTGGTATCATTAACTACCAGTTCAGAACAAATCTGGGTCTTACCATTTAGGCCATGGATGTAACTAAAGAATGCCTTATGGTTGTCCTTAGTTGAGGACGCTAAGTTGGATTCAACCAACAGTTAGTTGCACCTGAAGTATCTCCAGGGAATCATACTGTTTAACCAGTCCGGAGGTGTACTTATCTTTAATGAATATTGATACACCACCTCCTTTAGTTCTCATGCCTTCCATTCATGGTCTGAATGTGTGGTAGGAGGTCTAACCCAGTATGGCTGGGGTGCTCTCCACAGCCTTAGACAGGTCTCCATGACTGCACAGATGTCAGTGTCTTCCAAGGTGAGGACTGCTTTCAGTGAGTGCAGTTTCATGCGAAGTCTCCTAGCATTTAGCAACATAACCTTGAGGTTGTTGTTTGATGAAATGTTTACAGTGGGAATTTTGCCCTTGTGACATTGCCTAAAAAAGGCACTATGGAGCTGGCAAGAGCCTTTGCCAGTAGCTGAAATCCCAGGGGTGACAGATGAAGACCATCTCTGGCAAAGCATCAATGTCTATCAATCATGTCATCCCAGGCTGACAGAAACTGGATCCCCTTAGAATGGCATCAGAAACTAAGCCAATTATTAAAGTCAATGATTTTCTGTTTATATCGTGGTATCATAGGGACATACCAGTCTGTGACACATAATCAGAAAGCTCAATCGTGTCTCTCTTCATGTAGTCCGGAAAGGTGCATCTCAAGTTGTTCATGCCAACATGTACTATGACCAAATCATATTGTTGTTGAGAGACTTGAGTGCCTGTGTTGTGTGTTCTGACAAATCCTGGCACCAGAAATACAATTGACTGTGACTTTCTCCTTGTTCAGCCTGGTGAGGGGGATGTCTGTGTGTCTCACTATAGAGTCTCCTATGACTTCGATATTTAGAGTGGATGTGCATTGCCTTATGAGCTTTGATGGTGCAACACTTGTGCTTATGTCATTATGTGTATTGTGTCTTTTGGGTGTTATGGCTGGTTATGTATATGTTTTGGAGGTCCCTGGTGGTTAAGGAGATTTTTTGTGAGAACCTCTGTATATCGTGGTCTATGTGTATGCTGTGAGTCATGAGAAGGAGTTGTGGTAGGTGGGCTGACAACCCGCTCTGTATTGCTATCTATTGCACTACAGAGCTGTGATTCCAGATTTATAATGTAATTGCATTTCTCACAAATATTATAGGAATGATTTAGAAGTAGGGGACTGTCAATGTACATGGGGCAGTTGCTACACTGCCTCAGTAGACCCATGGCAACCAGGATGGTAGGAGAAAAGGAAGGAAACTGACAGTTCATGGTCCTAGGAAATTTTGGTCTGGCTATAACAGTTGAAGAAGGAACACAGCAGGTGTTAGTATTAGTAGGTTTAGGTGTGAAGAGCTCTGTTTTAGGTAATATTTATAAGGCTAGAGAGCAAGAATCTGTAACCAGCAATCCCTCTGTGCAGTAGTGCATGATGCTGCATGATGCACAAACAGGCACAAACAAACACAAACCGGTTCAAACACAGGATTTTTAAAGCAGAAAAACAGGAAATAGCCAAAGTTCAAATTATGTAATCAAAACACCCTAAACAGAGCCCTGCAACAATAAGTCTAGCTAAATCAGTCCAGACTGTACCTTCCTGCCATGAGAGAATTGGGGTGGAGGGGCTCTCCAGATAAAAGATTAACTGTTTTACAAGCTCCAAAGGTCACAAACAGTACTAGATTTAGCAAAAACCTGAACCTAGTCTATGCTAGTGGTTTTCAAGTGTAGCAAATCAAGTAAAATGAACAAAACAAGCAGTTGAACAGTAATTACAGTTATAAGAGGAACTCAATTAGTAGATCATCTAAAATTCAGTAAAATACAGTTGCACAGTTTAAACAAATAAATATGCAGCAAATATTGTTTTAGTTAATCAGAAAGTTCAGAAAATGGTTTAAAATAAGCACTTATCATTCGTAGTCTCTCAGCAGGTATTTGGAAAACAGTAGAATAAGGGCAGAAGGCCCAACTCACTTCAGCTTTGAGCAAACAAGCTCAATGGGAAAGGCTGTTTAGGTACAAAGTAGTCATGGTTTTAAGAATATTTTAGAGTTAAACCTAATGTACAAGGCAGTCCAACCACATAAAAAATGTTGGAAACATATTTGGCTAGATATCCTTGTTGAAAATGATTAATACGATTAATACTTTACAAAAGTGTTGTGGCTTGATAACAGTTTGATTTCTGAAGGTTCAGGAAATAATTTTTCTTAATTCTTCACCGTCATGTCCTTGGTTTTATTCTAGCTTCCCTTTACCAGACAAGTGAAGCAGAAGATCTATATGACATTATTTCCATAGCATATATCATGCAGGCAGCATATATTTAACTTCAGCAGTAATTCCAAGAAGAGTCTTTGTCTTTTTTGTTTTCCAGTAAGTAGGTTCCATTCTTCTAATGACAGTACAGAGTTAGTTACTGAAAAAGTCACTGGCAATGTAGCACAGATAGATAAGGCCATGACTGCAAACCAGATGACCAGGAATTCATTAGTGGACCACATGCTATATTGATTAATCTGGCTATTTCATTTACTTTGACCTAAAGATCTTTTCTATTGTTTATGGTTTAAAGTTGCAATAAAGAATAATAATTTTTACCTAAAATGATGGTGAGCACTGAAAATGTTACATTAGATATACATCCATAAGTATGCATTCCTTGTAATTTTAAACTCAGTTTGCACCAAAATTTATTTACAAATGCATACACACACACGCACACAGACACACACACACACACACACACACACACACACACACACACACACACACACACACACACACACACACACACACACACACACACACACACACACACACACACACACACACACACATACACACGTTCACAGCCAAATTTGTCACAGGCATTCTGAAGCCAATCGAGATGTAGGTTTTGGCTTAATAACAAATGAACCATGAGACTCTCAGTGTACATCATTTATAAACAACTATTGGCAAGTGGAAGTACCTGAGATGGGTAATAGGATGCACACTGTGGGACAGATGAAGAAATGAGGACATAAGAGCAAAAGCCAGAGTAGCTCCAATTGCAGAAAAGTTCAAAGATAACAGATTATGGTGGTTCAGACATATGTGCAGGAAGGCAGAAGACAATTTGGTGAAGAAGATTTGGGACAAACAAAAAGAAGTTAAGAGTAAAAGAGGATGCCCAGCAAAGGGGTGGATGGATTGTGTGAAAGAAGATCTGTAACAGTCAGACATGAGTGTCGAAGAAGGCAGAAGTGTGGCATTGAATCGAGAGAGATATAGACAGTTAACACAATACCCTGACCCCATGTAGAAAATGGGAAAAAGACAGCTGATGATGATGATGATGATGATATCAGCAGGTGGCTTTCTGCCAGCTGTTATTTTGCTGATCTGCATCATCAATGTATATCTGTATATACATATACAGCCCTTTTATTAATATAACCTAATCCTCATGATTAATTCCAAACCGAATGATTGTATAACTTAGTTGTGATAGCAGAAAAATTTACTTTCTACCTACTGTTTTAGGTATGACAAAATTTTATTTTTGATGTTTCTAATATATGTACACCTTGTAGTGCATGCTGTAAATAATTGCACGCTAATGTCTATATATTATCTGCATTTTTATTGTCATTGTCTCGGGTCATAGCTGAATGTGGTCTATGGATTACTTCATCAACCTGTTGACAAATATTAAATAAATACATTTATCAGATGTATAGATAGAAAGATATAGATGTTATAGATAGGTGTATAGATAGATAGACAGCACTTAAGTAAAGTTGAACATGGACTTGAAGTTGGTCATCTTCCATCTTTTATAAAGCAAGCTGGAGTTCATAGGATACCTTCATTTTACAAATGACTTTTAGATCACTTACTTCAGTCAGATTAAGTTTAGTTTGAAAGAGAATTCTGTAGAAAGATTGTAGTTACTCTTTTTCTAAAGCACTTTGATTATTCAATGTTTCCATCTCTTCACTTTGTTCTTGGGATGGACTAGAGCTTTATGAGACTGAAAACTTTAGTTTTTTAATCTTTTGTATACATTTTAGTTTCCTGACACTATCAGAGTACAATCCATCAGTGATTGTCTATTATGTTTCTCTAATGCACAGAAAGACAAACACACAGTTTAGGATACTTTCTCTTCAACATGTTAACTGAAAACAGAAAACTCAGTCCATGTTGTCTTAAAGGTAGTACAGTTGTTGTTTCTTTTGGCTTTTCCCAGTTAGGGGTCGCCACAGCAGAACTCCGGTCCGCTAATGATTAGCAGTAGATTTTTACGTGCTGAGTTGCCGGCCCTGATGCACAACCTTCAACGAAGGTATGCCCATTCACGCATGTCTCCACACAGAAGATGCTCTAGCTGAGAATCGAACAGGACAACATCTTACTGTGAGGCGACAACGCTACCGCAGCACCACCACCACAGTCATAAGGTACAGTACTTCTCATATACTCTGTACATGACACCCTCTTTTTATTGAATTTAAGATTCCACTATAGATCATACTTTATACAAACAGGCAAATAACACTTTGACTAGAATTATATCTACGTGAGCCTTGACTTATAAACTAAACATGATTTTATGTAATGAACCTTGTTATGAACAAGAAATACTTTATCTTAGAGGCTTTGTACTACAGCTTTAAAACTTTTGAACATTTGCTATCAGTAACTGGCTTTGCCCTACCCTTCATTTGACTATCACTACTTAGATTAGCAGTACTTAAATCCACAGATTGGTGTAAATCTGATGAAGTCAGTCTATCAAAACTTGAAAACTGAATATTGCAGATGAAGTCTCTTGAGAGACCTCCAGCAAACCTCATGCTCTGCCCTTATGTGTATTAACTGGTTCCCAATGTGGTAGCATTTCTGGCAGTTTCTGGAGCTGGTACTGATTCCATTTGTATAGCTGCATATCATTACATTTTATGATACAGCTGATTAGAAACAGAATAAGTGAGGCTTGAACTAGCAATTATATCCCAAATAGGCATCTTGAACAATCTTTACCTTCTCACTTTCCTCCAAACAAAATACATATTTTGCAGTTTTATCATAAAAACGTTCTGTTCTGTCTGCTCTGAAACAACTCTTAACTCTGGTAAACTAATTTTCCAAACCAGTAATGGTGGTGACATATAAGTTTTGATTCTCCATTCTGGCTAATAATTGTGCTGATGGCAGTCCTTGTAGAGTTACATTTTGGTATTTGGGAAGGAAAAAAAGAAAAACAATTGGCTGATTTAGGTAGTCACACTCTTCATGAAATTATTTACTATCAATTTTTTATGAGTGACTGTAAATGGACTTAAAAGTTACATATGTGAACTCACACAATTTGGAAAAGGATTGAAATTTCTGATCCAAAGACTGTGGGCAATTACCATGTATTACTTGTTCAGGCATACCAAACCTGAAAATATGAACTTTAGAAGTATTATAAATAATTGTGTTGTGGTACTTATCAAATGAACAACATCAGGATGCTTAGAATGGTGCTATACACACAACAAAGCATCAGATTATTATACTGAAACAGATAACTGTCCAACCTTGGCAATGATATCAAAGGAGCTATGTGCAAAACTTATTGCAATTTTGCTTTTGATACTTAAGTCAAGTATTTTAAAATAGTGAATTGCTAGTTTGGCTAATACATGATGTCCTGTGCCCTTTCTTAGCACTTTGCCACATGTTGAAGTATCTCTTGCACTATTATTAACATTTCATTTTGTAGCTGTTTACGGATAATTACATTATCAGCTTTGAGCAGCAGTCCCTGTATACATAATAACTTACCTCTAAATGTAAAACATATTTCAAGTGAAAGTTATGTATTCCAAATCATCCAGCCATCCATCCAACTTGCCATGATAACATTTTGCAGTTAGTGAAGCTCTAAGCCATTTCTTTTATACACCTTTTATACACCTTCAGCTCTTTTAACTTCTCACTGATACTTTTAACTGTGACAGAATCCCTAAAACCTCTAGATCTTTTTTTAAAAGGTAATCTTTTATTAATTCAGCTATGATCTCCCCAGCTTGTGCATTATACCCAATATTCATTGGGTTACACTGCACTGGCAGGTCATATTTCTGCATTGGCAATAATTAGATTTTTTTTCATATGTGGAGCTGCTTTATGCAAATACTTAAAGACACTTTGCAATGGTATGTGATCAGATTCTATTTTGATACTTTTTCCATATTATAGATATATATACATCACAGGTGGTACTGTTGTCATCTTCCTCTTTAACAACTCAAAATGCTTTTGAGGTAATCTATTGGCTAATTCCATACTGTATCATGCTCTCGAAACATTCTTAACAGTATTGTAATTTCTCAGATGTGTAGACTAAATGGATATTGTATAAATTTCAAGAATTTCATATGAGGAGATGATTTGTCAGTAAGTTTTTACATATTCACAACTGCATAAACCTTGTCAGTGTCTGGATAATGACCATTCTGTGTCAATACATGGCCCATACCGATTAAAGATGTGACGCATATCTGGCATTTAGTTTTGACTTTCAAATTATAAAATCTCAGCCTGTCCAGCAACTTGGTTAGTTATCTGTGTTGCAGAGTCATAGCTTACCAATGCAGGGTCTGGTGACATTCCTTGAACTAGTGCCCCTAAACTCCTTTAAATTGAGGAGAGCAAAAAAATTACAGGTCAGTTCTCCATTCTACAATCTGGCATTGGAACATTAGGTCTATTCTTTACTATCTCTGCTGCTCGACTTTTAAGTGAAGCAGCAAAAAAATTTTTCTACTTTAAAATGCAGCAAACTTCTACAAATACAAGTGTATATTGTGACAAGTAGTTTGTTATGAATACCATATCATACATTCTTCAGCTCTGACCCCAATGCATTGGCAATAACTTCTGAATGCTGCTACTGTAATAAAGCACCATCAATAACTGCCAATTGTTGCCCCTCACAGCTTGCACCCAGAGTGGCTACCACCTTTGTCCCACCCTAGCTACCCTTCTGTAGCTATATTCCTGTTTTGTAGCACCCCAGGCTAGATAATCAACTATTAACTACTGCTTCAACTCCTTAACTATGTTTTCTACTGCCATCAAGATCACTTCCATTGCTGATGATATCCCAAAAGGTAGCTTCAAGAATCTGTAGCTACCTGATGGCATAGTAAGCATTCACTGGATCATGACTTTCTTCTGCATATCTCCAGTTCATCAGACTGCACA
Source organism: Protopterus annectens (assembly GCF_019279795.1). Lineage (NCBI taxonomy): Eukaryota > Metazoa > Chordata > Ceratodontiformes > Protopteridae > Protopterus > Protopterus annectens. The sequence goes on from NC_056736.1 coordinate 419,087,203, forward strand.
CACTGTGCAAATTTGTGTCTTTCAGTCCAGCAGAAAACATGTATGTTTATCTGGATTCTATGAATTTTTTGTATCATGCCCTGTGTACCACAAGTATTTCTGCCCAAGAGACTTGGCTATCTGAAATTATTTTTTCATGGTTAATATCTCAAATATCTTATATTGCTTTGTTCTGTACACAAAATTCAAACATAATTCACCCCAGTGTCTTAAGCGTGTGACAAAAATAAGACACCAAAATACTTAGAGACAGGTATCCAATTCAAACATAACTACTTTGCCTTTAATCCACAGTTTATCAACCATACTCCAGTTTACTGCCTCAGATGTCAAGCTTACTATCATTCACTGCATTTATAGTATGTACATAGTCATTCTTGCAATGACTAAATGCACCAAAGCTGTATTTAGTATGCACAGTAGTCACTGAGTCTACAAACATTTCTAGAAATGATTATTCATTTCTCTCAACATCAATATCTTGTAGCTGCACTTGTTTCCATTTCTGACATACTCTGTTGAAATGTGTATTACCTCCTCAACCATTAAACAATAGCTTGGTTATCTGGTGCCCTGTACAGTCACCCAAACTGGCATTTCTCTCATATCAAAGTTAAAGACAGAAAAAACCCTCTTTGCTCTGAAACTGTAGCAAGCTGCTTGCTACATATGCGAGAAGTAGCTTACTACTGTCATTTACCACGCACTGAGAACTTCAGCACTTCAACCATGGCAGAATTTATTCATAAACCCATGATAACCTTATGGTTTCATAAAGCAATGCAGGTACTGCACTCCTGTACCAGCATCACCTGCTGAAAGAACCCTCTAAAAGCATGTGCCCAGAGCAGCCACCCTCCTCACCCTGCCCTAGGTATGGCTCTGTTAAACAGAATTTAGCAACTTGACACTTTGCTTCACAGCATATCTTTCTGTTGTCTAAAGCCACAGCCCAAAGCAGGGAGTGTGGTTACTAACTGATAATTTACTCCCAGACACCATCTTGGTTTTACTATTTTTAATAAATTTAGCTTTGTTTACACATCATGTTCATGCACAGTATTACTGTTCAGTGATGCTCACCAGTTCACTCACTCTGCATACATCTGTGGCTTTCTCCAATGCTAAATCAGTTTTGTTTCACTAGACTGCCCTCTAGATAGTCAATTCTGCTTCCACAGACAACTCTACCTGTAAATGAATAAGCAAAGTCACCAAATGATCAATCTAGCACTCTGTGTTTAAGATAAGTGACACAAATCTCCTAAACTCTTTGATTTCTCATAAAAAATAAAAGTCTTAGATACGGCAGGGGTTTCTTTGGCTCAAGGTATGTCTAGAACTTACTTCTTAACATTGCAGTCTTGTCTTTCTCCTTGCCTTTTAAATTAAATGTGTTAAATATCTCAGTGGGTTCCTTACTTGCTACATGAAGAAATATGGCAAAGTAGATTCTTTTTAGCTTCTCTCTAAAGTCACATCCACCAAGACAAAGTCAAAATGTTGACTTCAGGGCTTCCAGTTTTTTAAAGAGATTTTCCTGCAGTTTTAGAGATGCTAATGTTCTTAGGGCTATCACTTCAAGCCAAAACTTGAGGAAGAAAAATAAAAATATGTTAGCGAGTCAGCAATTGGTTGATTGTTTGGTTGTGACAGGAAGATTTCTAATGACCATGGGGTAAAAACATTTTTTTTTTATTTTTATCAAAAATGTGAAAAATGAAATGCATAGCCTAAGAGTACAATCGATGGCTTGTGTGTTGAAGTCTTCCCAGGTAAACTGTTCACCTGGCCACATGTTACTTCCAGTTCATTCCCTAGTAGAAAATAGACGGCAGCACACAGTAAAAACAAAAAAAAAAGAAAGAAAAGAAAATTAAATGTATCACTTTACCACCCCTTATTTCTGAAGAAATGCATTATTTTCTGACACTATACCAGAAGCTCTTCTCAAGTGCCTTTACTTCTGTCACTGTGCTAGAACTACAGAGAAAGCTTGGTTAGTAATACATATCAGGATGGCTGAAAAGGGGCATATACAGAGACGTGATTTCAGATGCTTTCACTTCAGTACCTTCATGAAGATCCAACCTTGGTCAAAAGACTCCTATCAAAACTTACTAGCTATGTTTTAGTTATGGTTTTTACTTATGTATTCTAGTTATAATCTATGGGACTTGGGTTTATTTGCAAGCTCCATGCAAAGCCTGATAAAATAGCATGTGGTTTCTTAAATTCTGCACGTGATCTTCACTCATAACAAATCTGATAGTGCTTGCCTGAAAACTTGCTACCACAGAGACATACTTCATTCTGTATTTTTACCATCAATCAGCCTCTGTCAATAATCTGCCCTTTAACTGTTTATTTCTGCTTCCATAGAGTATTCTACCTATAAATGAAAAAATGAAGTCAACAAACGCTTAATCTTTTTCTCTTTGTTTAGCCCAACGATTTAAGGAAAGAGTCAAACTTTTTAGCAGAAACAAATTTTGGCTTTGTTAAGGGAAGGTCATGCTTACTTAAGCTGGTAGACTTCTTTGATAGGGTCACCAAGCCAACGGATGAGGGTAAAACAGTGCATAATGCATATACTGACCTTGCCAAGACATTCAATACAACAGCCCATTCAGACATTGTTGACAAATTCTCTGAATTGGGCATAAATCTCTCCCTAACCTGATGGATTGCTGGCTGGCTCACAGACAGGACCCAAGACATCAGAATCAATGACACCACATCTGCCAAGAGAACAATTACCAGCAGAGCACCACTGGTCTCCATACTGGGCCCACTCCTGTATGGTATCTTCTTCTCAAAAATCAAGGCTAATGTTCAAGGCCTCTGGCTCACCAAGAACAGATTACTGTAAATTGGGAGCTTTTATAGATCCCCCCAAAGACACAAACATCTTGCAAGAGGGTTTAATACAGACAAAAGACTGGTGCCAATGCCACGCCTAAAACACAATGCCAAAAATGCATTATAATGCACTTTGGGCAACTGTTAACTCAAGTTAATTACTGCATCACTAAAACACCCCTAATATTTGCCTCTGTGGTAAAGGATCTAGGAACTCATGTAGGCAGCAGTCTGGCCTTTGACCAACATATAGTAAGAAACTTATTCTATGTCACCCAAATTATAGGTAAGAGTATGACATCCAGGTTTTACTTGGCCATTATCAAACCTATCACTGAATACAATGCCCCAAATGGCATGTATCTAACCAGACACTTTCAACTGCTGGAATGCTTGCAAATGTTTCTCACCAGGAGAATTCAGGGCATGAATACCATGTCCAACACTGATCGCCTAAATGCTCTACCTCTGTATTCACTTTCCTACAGGCTTCTAAATGGGTATCTTTGCCTAGCTTGCAGGGCTTCCACAGTACCAGCCCTGATGGATCTGTTGCACATTTGCAAAATAAACAGCACCCCAAACACTAGATCCAGGGATCTCAACTTCACTTGAGACAGATATGTGTCCCAAATTATCCCTGCACTATGAAATAGATTCTTCATTCACATAAAACAGATTTATCCCTGACCCTATTCAAACAAACTCTTGACAACTGAATGGCATATTGTAAATGTATCCCTAGTCTGGCCTCCATGTCTCCTATCGACAGAGGCTGTCAATAAGAAAAGTATTATCCTAACTGACCCCGCCTACAAATCTTTAGTTACCTCTCTACTAACATGCCCCCCCCTCCTGTATAGACACCGACAGTACTTGAGACCCAAATGGTTGGGGTGTGCTACCATCTGCAGCTAGGCTTGTAAGGACCTTAGTGATCATTAGCCTAGTAACAATCTATGAACCTCTGAACCAAACAATTGCATCTTGCTGATGTTGTGTCATATCAAGTCTTTTTATGAGACTGCAAAATATTGTTCAGTACAATGCACTTAAACTTTATATGGCTAATAATTATCATAAGTAGAAATCTAGGTGAAATACAGTAAATGTCCATAGAAGCTCATTGGAAGGTCTGACTTCATATGACAAGTTAGTGTTTTAAAAGAGTTTGTTACATTGTTTATACAGCAAGTTAATAACATACAGTAGTTACTATTCTATTACACATGTGCTTATCTGCCTTAATAAAATAGTCTGTGTTTCTACAGTTATTAAACTCCAGCAAAACAGCAGTATTACATACATTTATTCAACATTATTAACAACTGAAAGTAAACCTAAGCAGCTCTAGAAAGATATAGGTTTGCAATATTCTTGCATGTCCTTAATTTAAAATGATTAACTGTCTGTACCTTTGTTTCATCAAACCACATTTTAGGTTAGAAGGTACCAGCTGGAAAACAACATAATTACTGGAACTGTGGAGAAAATCATTCCTGTTTTGGAAACTTGCTCAGAGCCACTTACACCAATCCACAGCCCATTGTCAAAACTTCAAAAGCAGACACAGTTTTTCCAGGTTGTGCTGCAGAATGGCACAGTAATTCAGGCAAGGCATGTTGTTCTTGCAACTGGCCCTACAAGGTGTCAGATGGCCAACATCCCTACCTGGGTCAAAACAATAAGTGAAAGTTATCCTGAGGACCGATTGCAGCACACAGCATATCTAATACATGCACACTCCACAGGACAGGACAAACAAGGTAAGGATGTGTAAGACAACTCTATTTTATATGCACAGAGCACTGCAGCTGTTGTAGAAAAAGTTAGTTGTTGCACAACATGATCACTTTTGTTGACTCTTATCAGCTGAGTCCATAACCATGTCTACTGCTCACTCCCCTCAAAAAAGTTATGTGTCCAAGTTTATGAATGCTGATAATGCCAGTTCAAATAAACCACTAATTATTGCTGTGGTTCATAGATGTGGATTTTAGCAGTGAACAGTACTATAAAGAAGGCGATAGTGAACTTCTGTAAATGCAGAGGCATGCATAGTACATACTACTGTACTATGCAAATAAGTGATTCAGACAGGGACTCATTGGCTATATAGCATGACAATGCTGCACAGAGCAGCAGGAAATAGGTATATACCTTACTAACTAGCTGTCCCTTGATGTGCTGTCCTCTGCTCCACCATCATACCTAAATGTAATTCATAACAAAATTTAATTAAATAAAGATGATGGTAGCAGTAGGGGCATTATCATAGCCTGGTAAGGAGTGGATCCAGTGGTCCAACAATCCCCATTAGTGAGAGCTTATCAAGGTTACTGTGTGTGGATGGAGAGAGTATGTTTAAGATAGCAGGGTTGCCTGCATCTCATTTTTTAAAATCAGTTCTGATAACAGTAGCGGGGGGGGGGGTCAGAGGCACTATGCAATCTGTAGGTATACAATTCAAGTTCCACAAGTTACTCCACTGGAACCAGCCTAGACTCAGGTAGCATAGTATTGGAGAATCCCATGCAATTCTGGAGTGGTCAGCTGTCTGCATGTCTATTCTATGTATGGAGTACTATGTCTACACAATGGGTAAAGACTGTGTACAGGGCCTTACACCACTTTCTGTGAATGAAGTAGGGCTTTGACATAGCTGCTGAGCTGAAATTTACCAAGCCTCCTCTCCCAGTGTCACAAGACACAGAGGTGAAAAACACAGATGACTGCCTTCCACAGGAATTCTCCATCCATCTTTCCTTTGTTTTGGAAATTTTTTCCTTTCTTTGTGTTTGACTGTGCTGATGATATATATACACATATATATATATATATATATACATATATATATATATATATATATATATATATATATATATATGTGTGTGTGTGTGTGTGTGTGTGTGTGTGTGTATTTATATATATATGTATTATATATATATATATATATATATATATATATATATATATATATATATATATATAAGTCTACTTCATATAATCAAACATCCAAATGTCCACCTTTCATATGAATGTTCGAAAATGTGAAAAAAAATGAACAAAAAAAAAAATAATAAACAGTGCTAGCAGCATACATCTCAACCTGGAAACATCAAAAATCTGGACAAGGCCCATGAAAAATAGGTACAAATCTGTACGCTGATCAATGTAAAATTTGCATACATAATTAAGTAACCCCACCCACTACAGTGGAATTGCGGGATACCAACTTTTCAATGCAAACTGAAGAACAGAATACCAAAATATGGCACCAGAGTCCCTATGCAGCCATTCCAATGTCCCATTACCTGGCTATTTCACCCCATTTACCATAAGTGGTGGTGGTTCTGTGGTAGCATTGTCACCTCACAGTAAGACATTGTCCTGTTTGATTCTCAGCTAGAGCATCTTCTGTGTGGAGACATGCGTGAATGGGCGTACCTTCATTGAAGGTTGTGTGTCAGGGCCTGCAACTCGGCACGTAAAAATCTACTGCCAATCATTAGTGGACCGGAGTTCCGCTGTGTCGACCCCTAACCGGGAAAAGCCGAAAGACACAGACCAGAAACACTAATGTGTGCATATTGTTTTACTTCTACAATGATTATTTGGATTTTATTTTTACATTTTATAGCACAATGCACAAACACTAATAGATATCTGCTAAACAAAGCACTACTGTCTTACAATGAAAATAGACTTGGTATTAAAACTTCTCTACCCTTGAAACTCACATTCATTGAAACAACATTGAAACCCACACCACATCCAAAGAAAATACATCTGGCCAGTGGAGGATAAAGATTACCTTTGGGCTGTTTTCAAATCTTAGGCCCCTGGCTTGCACACAAAACAAGAAACATACATGCATTCTTTGATACACCTTCCTGACTTTATTAAATTATATTCCTTGTATAATACATCACACTTGTTAGACTTAAGTTAGAGTACATTTTAAAATTTATTGTTTGAACATTTTTCTAGTAGGCAATGAAACAAAATGCATGAACCAATAATGACAAAGCTGCCCAATTCAGAACATTTCCATCATAAAACAACTTCAACACACACACACACACACACACACACTATATATATATATATATATATATATATATATATATATATATATATATAGCTATATAAAATAATGACAGCAGTGTGAGCCATGGGCATCTTGCACAGCTTCTCGCACTTATTTTCAATCTCAGTTTTTTTTTAGAAGGGGAGACAAAAGGCCAAAAACCAGGGATACATTTTATACATTGCTTGTATAATTTTGAAAAGTTGCTAGAATAAAATGTTGTGTTATCACCATGCATTTCGCTGTCAAGTCTTGAACCCAGGACCCTATGCATTGCAGTCAAAGCAACATATCACTATGACAAGCCAGCAATTTCCAGAAAGACAGGAAGACTGAAACTTAAATGGCCATCATTTAGTGAATTCAGTTCTCACTTCTCACCATAGCTCTTAACCTCTTAGCCCAAAAACCTAGACAAAGCCAATAATGGGGGAATACACCCCCAAAATAGGGTCCTATTTCAAATACTGATCTTATAAACTTAGTTGCTAGAATAAAAGGTTTTGTGTTAACAAAAATAATATGAAGTCTGAAATTCAAATGCCTGTCATTGTTTAATGAATGCAATCCTTCAGTGATTTGCCACAGCAATCCTGAAAACCACAGATTTAATGGAGAATAGAACAGAAATATGAGGCACAAATTCACAAGTGGTAGTGGCTAGGGACTTTAGTCTCTTTTTACCTGTACCCAAGGTACAAGGTTTGAGCCTGACTACCTCTAGCCACCAGGTGTATTCAGTTGGGGGCATTTTCACACACAGACACACACAGAGCAGCTTCAGTTCACAGGTTACACACCCTTGAGCAGCTTCAGTTCACAGGTAACACACACGCCCTAGAGCAGCTTCAGTTCACAGGTAACACACACACATGCACATACCCTTGAGCAGCTTCAGTTCACAGGTAATGCACACACACACACCCACACCCTTGAGCAGCTTCACTTCACAGGTATCCTTAACAGCAAAGCTCGTTCAGTTCCAAAAAAGCAAAATAAAATGGAAACTTAACCTTGAAAAGCAATTTGGCTCTAAAATGGAAACTCTTAATAGCAAAGCAGTCATTCAGTTCGGATCCAAAAAAGCAAAATAAAACAGAAACGTAACCTTGCAAAGCAGTTCGGCTCTAAAACGTAAACGTTACCTTACAAAGCAGATCGGCTCCAAAATGAAAACTTAACAGCTCAACAGATGCAGTCACACACACAAGAGCCTTACAAAGCAGTTTAGACAAAGAAAAGCAAACATCAGTTCACAAAGGAAATACCAGAGCTTGCTCCAAAAGCGAAAACATAATTTGGCTCCAAAAGCAAGCAGTTAAGCAAAAATACCTGAGAAAAAACATAATTTGGCTCCAAAAGCAAGCAGTTAAGCAAAAATACCTGAGCAAGCAGTCCTACAGTTAAGCTCTAAAATCAAAAACTTAACAGGTATCCTTAAAACGAAAACTTAACTGCTCAGCAAAAGCAATTGTTTCCATGCATGCCCCCTTGAGCTCAATTCAGACAGGCTGACGGAACTGACGTCATCGTGCACATGATGACTTCAGCTCCAAAAGCGTGAAATAAAAATGTTTTTTAAAAAAATTGGGAATGAAGGGGTGCCACTCTGGAATCGTGGCACCCCATTATTTGGACCCCAAAACTCAGTAAAAACTGACAATTTGGTACAGTTGGGAGGTATGGCTAGCAGGGGGACAAGCCCCCTGCACCCCCACACCCCCTGCTATTTAAATATACCAAGTTCAATATCGCACTACATTGTGGTAAAGTGAAATCTTCCCATTCCGTGCTCTATGGAGATCCCCATTCAGACCATTCTAAATTTTAAAAGTTCGATCATATGGTCTCAGCCATATGAAAGTTGAGCTTTTAAAAGTTCTACCATCTGAAGGGGACCTATACATATATATATATATATATATATATGGGTCTACTATGGTTGATTGAAAACTCATCCCTACAGCAAAAGGAAAGGTCATTAATTAATTAATATAAGGAGTGTTAATTGGCTGCTGGATAGGGTATATAATGAAATGCTTTATACTTAAAGTTTTGTCTGAGGAAGTCTCGCTACCAGTGAGACGAAAAGCTCTTTATGTTACGTTTGCTGTCTCAATAAAGAAGTGTTTGTATTGTGGACTAAGTTATCAGCTACGCTTTGGTTTTTTGTGTGCTTGTGCTTGGCTGCTGAGACCTTTCCTATTGCTGTAGTGAGGAGTATTTCAGCTTGGCTTGTGTCTTTACCCTGTTTGTTTTGTCCAGTATGGAGGGTTCTCCGAGCAGCACACAAAATGGGTGACCACAACAAGTGGATGCACTAGCGATTTAACAGCATTAGTAGGACAATTATCTAAACACTTGCCCTCAGATTCGACTCTTTGTCTGGGGGCCCACATCCTACCCAAACATCTATGAGACAAGAAATGTAAACACTCCACCCCCCGGACTCCCCAATTAATGTACTGATAAACTTAAGCACACATGGGAGCCCAGACAACCGCGAGGGAGCTAGAGTCAACCAAGGAACTATAGTGGAAACACAGGATCAACCCTTGGGGCTTATGGGAGCTTTGGTCAGGGATTTGGGTGGCTGGCTACAAGAGGTACCTTTACTACAACCAGCTTCATCCAGTGGCCATATGGAAGCTTCGGCTGAAGGGTCTCCGACAAATGGAGTGAATATTGGAGAGAATTTAAGACTTTTGGATAACAAAATGGTGAAATATAAAAAAAGTCAACTTGAAATAGCATACTTCAAAGAATGAATCGGGGAGGGGATCATTCCTAAAGGACTAAGATCATGGCAATACCCAACTAGACTAATTGATGGGTCACCGTTCCACAAAGACCTGATGAAACTTTTTAACAAACATGGAATTGAGCTCCTGGAGATTATGATTAAATATTACTAACTGGCAGCTGATTCCTTATGTCCCTTTGGATGAGAGCATAAAAAGGATACAGATTTTATGCAATATAAATATGACTATGAGAGATGTTTTGTCAGTATTGATCAATACATGGAAAAATTAAAAGCAACCAAAATGAAGAAATTAAGGAGAGATAGGGAGGCATACAATTTAGGTGTTGCCTACCCAAAACCACCAACTTCCTAAAATACAGCAGGGGTAAGACAACCAGAAGATGAGCGGGGGTCACAGAGAAGGACAGAACACACTCGAGCACAATTCAAAGGACAAAATTGTAACCAGGAGGCCAAAAAGGTACCTGAAAACAAGTATAAGGGCAATAATAACTACCAAGGCATAAACAACCAAGGTAATGCAAATTTTCAAAGGCAAGCCTCAGGTTACAACCTGAGGCAGGGTCTCACCCAAGTGACTTACAACCCTGTGTGGAGGCAGCAACAGTACCCCAAACAGCGGAATCACCATCCCTGAATTGTGAGGTGATGATGAACACTCAAGATTACTTTCAAATTTTTAATTTTTCATGTTTAACCATCGATTCAGTACTGGCAGACCTTTTAGCCAAAGGTCAGACATTTGTTCCTACGTCTAAAGCCAACATTGTAGATTCAGTTAGTGACTATTATTTATCAGGAAATTTAATTTTAAAATCTTGTTTGGCCAAGAGAACAATGTAAGCAATCCATTTTATATAACTAGTACATTTTGTCTACAAATTCACCCTACTTTGTTATTGTATAAACAAATGTGTGAATTACACTTGTATAACCTACTTGATGTTCAAAAAAGAAGCCTAGACAGGTGTAACAACACAACAAAAGTGGAATGGCAGGCACTTAGGTTTTTACAGGAAGCACAAGTTAGGGTGATGCAGCCAGATAAAGGTGGGGGGCTAGTTATTATGAATAATAATGACTATCAACTAAGAATGGGGAAGATCATACTAACAGACGCCTACATGGAAGTGTCATGTAATGAAGTGAATATGGCATACGGGAGAATTCGGTCCCTAATAGAAGAACTTGTTATAGAGGCCAGAATCGATGTAGATGTGTACAACTATATTAGTATGCCAGCCCCCAGAATACCGATCCTATTTGGGATTCCCAAAAATCCATAAATGCATTAATGATCCCCCAATGAGACCATTGGTGGATGCCAGGGGGAGCATAACATATGCTTCTGCAAAATACATAGATTTTCATTTGAAAAAATATGTAATTTCACAGCTTCAAGTGTGTAAAGATTCCTGGTCATTTTTAGCTAACATCCAAAAGTTGAAGTTCAGACATAATCTGAACTTCTTAACAATTGACGTGAAGGATCTTTACACATCCATCCCACATGTGGAAGGGATAGAATGGCTCAGATTGCTACTACATGAGCTAGGAGCACCAAATGATGAAATAAGCCTCTTAGCAGAAATGGTAGAATTGGTCTTGTCAAATAATTATATCACATTCGGTGGAAAATATTTCGTCCAAAAAACTGGCATAGCCATGGGGTCACCCTGCGGGGCTAGTTTTCCTAATTTGATCATGGCATATTGGGAAAGAGAATTTGTGTTTAAGGTACCAAATATTATAAATAAAAATCAATTTTATACTAGGTACCTGGACAATATTTTTATATTGATAGATGAGAAAGAAAAAGAGGTGGAAAACTTAGTGTCCTACTTTAATAACACAACTTCATTCTTAAAATTTACTTTCACATATAATGAAACAAATATTGCTTATCTAGATGTCTTATTGAACAAGGACCTACACAACAATTGTTTCTTTGCAAATATCTATAGAAAAGACACATGTTCTAATGCCTTTCTTAATTTTAATAGCTGCCATCCTTCGGTCCAAAAGCGTTCTGTAATAAAAGGACAATTAGTCAGGGCTGCCCGCATGGTGACTAGGGATTATGATTTTTCACTAGAATGTGACATGTTAGGAACTATGTTCTCCAAAAGAGGATATCCCACCCAACTAATCAGGGAATTAACCAAGGAGGTAAAAGGGAAAAGATCAAGGGACCTCTACCAACCCACCCTAACTAATACACAGGAACTAGGTCGATTGGATTCCCAAATTAGTGACAAAATCACAGAAAAAGTTCCCTCGGTGGGGGTCAACCTGATTACTAAGTTTAGTTTGGATGGTTATAACATTAGGAAGATCATCTACAAAAATTGGGAGATCATTAGATCAGATGCTGCATTAACCTGTAAATTGAAAGACCCCCCTAAAGTGGTGTATAGAAGGGGCAATCACCTTAAATGCTTATTATCAAAAAAGAAGGAAAATAGGCAAAGAATAAGAAAAGCAGGTATGACCAAATGTGGTAGGTGTACATATTGTCCATATATGGACATTGGTGAAAGATTTAACATTAGAGGGGTAGACTATATGACCTCACAGAAATTTAATTGCAACACCAAAGGTGTGGTTTACTTGGCGTGCTGCTGGAACTGCCCCATTTTCTACATTGGGAAAACCAACCAGAAATTTAAGGAAAGGGTGTATGAACACCTTTACAGTATCCGATCCTTGAAACAGGACAGTGCAATTGCTAAACATATTTTAGAGTGTCTTGCACATTCATTCAAATTCAGAGCTATAGACTCGATTAGGGTGGATGAGATGAGAGGAGGTCCCAGTTCTTTGATGTTGGAAAATTAGAATTAATGTGGCAAATATGGACCACAGCCTGTCAGTACCCAGGATTGAATGAATATTATTCAATCAAATGTATATTAAAATTGAAAAGTCTGGCAAGATGACTGATGACTAACAGCTGAGGAGACACCTTACTCAGGGGTTGGGGAATAGGTTTAACATTTTATAGTGTAATATTCTAACATTTGGTATTTTTTAGATCATTATGTTTTAATTTTAATCTTTAACTTTTAATATATTAAAGATATATTCATATACGTGTAGTTGAAGGGGTGTCTTATGTATATTTTAACACATTTAGAAGTTTAAACATTTTAAAACATTGGAATTGATTCTTATTTTAAAAAATTTGACTGCAATAGGTTAAAAACACCCACATCATTATCCAAGTTCTGGGTGTTCGTAAGGAACAGGATACAACAGAGTTTATTAATTCTAGTGAATGGTTGCTTTAAATGCAGGCTGCATTACGTAGTTCCGTTACGTATATTCATAACTGGAAAGGTGGAGGTGGAGTGGAATAACTAGTCAACAACCTTAAAAGTAGCTTAACTATTTAGTAAAATTTCCGTTTAAATAACAAAAGTATTTTTCCAACTTGGATAATGTATGTATTGAAAGTGTGGTGGCAACAACCCGATCATGGATAGACAGGTAATACAAATATTTGCACCTCATTTAGCGGATGTACTAGATGCAACAAAATGTACTTACTTAGCCTTAAAAGCTTGAAATAACATTTAATTGAATAGGGATTAAAGTTTTTAGTGGAGGTTTGCAATAATACCAGGTTTAAAGTGGTTGTATTAATGTCCGGAATGTTGAGGCAACCGAATGAAGCGTTCTGTCTGGTTATGTTAATGTAAATATGATCACATTACTGTCTCATATCTAGTTGCAAATCTATTATGTTGAAATTGCTTTTACTAATGAAATTAATTAATGTAAGGAGTGTTAATTGGCTATTGGGTAGGGTATATAATGAAATGCTTTAGTATTTTGGCTTGGCTTGTGTCTTTACCCTGATTGAAAACTCACTTGATTGAAAATGAAATTACTAGGACCACTTCACTGAAAGCTCACTTCACTGAAAACTCACTTGACTGAAACTCATTTTGTTGAAAGTTATAAATGGCCTTTTCCCCACTGTAGTGCGACCCTGGAGTTAGTATATAAAGTAAGGGGGGGTGGGGGGCAAAGCCTCCCACATATCTTGGTTATACATTCTCTTTTGGAAACAGTTATTTATTGCACTTGTAAGTGTCACTGTGCATAGTTTAAAATGTTTATAGGTTCTTATCTCCCGACTTCAACTTAACCCTAGCAAAGCCCTATACATCATCTGCATCTACGTACCTCCTGGTAATAATAGTACTACAATAGAGGACATTGTAAGCTGGGTATCCACTACTTACCCACAATAAACCATTATACTAGGTGACTTTAATACAGACTGGAAATGTGTAAGTACAGATAACCCTTCATCACTCATTAATCTTCATGGCTTTAGTCAAACAATTACCACCACCTCTAGACTTAACAAACCTAACAACAAAGAGAGTATCTTAGATTGGATACTTATTAATAAACAGCAACAAATCTACAAGGTAGGAACTCTAACAGATGACTTAAGTGATCATATGTTAACTTACATTATAAGACAAAAGAATGACATCCCTAACAACCCCTCTTATAGGATCTCACGAACCAACAAACACTTTAACCCTGTAGTTTTCCAAAATGAACTTAATGCCTGTAACTGGAACCCACTAAAGACTTTTAACTCTAGATTCTTAACTATCCTTGATAAGCATGCACCTAAACGGTCCATCAGAATAAAGTAGAAACCAGCCCCCTGGCTCTCAAAAGATACTAGACAACAGATATTGCTTAGGAATAATTATTGGGCCAAGTGGAGAGCATCCAAAAACATCTCTGAGCATCAAACATTTAGACAGTTGAGAAATATGACAAAAAAAGCAATACTCACTGATAAAAAGCTACTATTGTAAACTACAGCAATCACACCATAACATTTCACAAAAGTTCTGGTCTAGCTTAAATAGACTCCAACACCCAGACCACTCTAGCACAACGCACCCTCTAGGGGCTGATAATTCCTCCCATCAAACTGCCAATGCCTTCAATACCTCCTTTACAATCACCATAAAATCTCTAGCCTGTCAACTTTCTACAAACAACTCTAATATCTCTACCTCTTTACCTGATACTCTCCCTACATTCCAAATACAACCCATCGCTAACTTGTACATCCAAAAACTTATCCAAAAACTTAAGCCATGTACGCCCTCTGCTGACCAAGTACCGTCTGAATACCTGCAAAAAGCAGCTAAAGCAGTTGCTTATCCTGTATCCATACTTATAAACAAAACCATAAAAGAAGGAACCATTCCTGATGTCTGGAAAATCTCCCACATTATCCCCTGACACAAAGGCGGTAACTCCAATGATTATTCCAACTATAGGCCTATAGCTCTCTTATCTCCCTTAGCAAAAGTAATGGAAAAAAGCATTCACCATCAACTAATAAACCACGTAACCCAACATAATATACTTGCTAACTGTCAGCATGGCTTCAGGCCATTCCATTGTACCACCACAGCTCTCCTATCTTTCACCGACTCCATCAATAAAAACCGTAATAACAACATCCTCTCATCAGCCCTCTTTATTGATCTGTCAAAAGCTTGTGATTTGGTCAACTACCCCCTACTCATAAAAACTCTTGAATCCCTTTCACTAGACTCCAAGGCTGTTCTCTGGTTCAAGTCCTACCTTACCAATAGGCAACAAGCAGTCCTCTGGGAGAATAATCTATCTGCCCTCCTGCCAGTCTCCCTCGGAGTCACACAGGGCTCCATTCTAGGTCCACTTCTATTCTCTTTAGTCATCAACGACCTACACTTAGCAATCCCTCAAGCTACTGCATACAATATGCAGATGATTCCATGCTCATATGTTCAGCCAACTCCACATCCAAACTACAATCTCTAACCCAGACAGTATTTAACACAGTCGAGACTTGGTTCTTGAAACGCTGCCTCCTTTTTAACACTAAAAAAACAAAACTCGTACTCTTCACACCTAACAGTAAGCCCCCCCCCCTATAAATTTCTCTATCATATCAAATAATGGCACACTTATAACCCCCGACTCTACCACCAAACTGCTAGGAATCATAATTGACAATAACCTTACCTTTGATAACCATATAACTAACACTATTAAAACTGTAAATAGAAAATTGGGCTCCCTATACAGAATAAAACCCTTCTTAACACCAACAGCCAGAACTACAATTGCCCACTCCCATCTAATCTCAACTCTACTCTATGCTTCCCCCATTTATGCTAACCTAAAGAAAAATAATCTTGCTAAACTAGCCAATTCCTACAACAATATTGCCAGATTTGCCACTGGGAACCCATTTAGAATGCACCACTGTCTGAACCTACAGCAGCTAGACTGGCTTGAATTAAAAAACATCTTGATACTTTCCCAACTTACCATTGTCCATAGGATTTTCTACCAACCTAACAACACACCTATACTTTCTAACCTTATTACCCCATGTACAAACCTCAATTCCTAATGTTCTTCCACCAAACTACTGGCTACCATAAGCAAGTCCAATAACTTGGCAGGTAACTCCTTGTTTTCTAATACCTCTGGAAAATATTGGAGCCTCTGCTGAAAATGGAAATATATCCAGTTGGACTAGCCCGGTTAACAAATGTAAAATAAATAAATAAATAGAATACTATAAGGCCCTTCCCAAAGGGTAACCAATTCTACTGTGTAATGTTACTATTATCCAAATGGTAAGTGTGCCCAAGACTTTTAAGGCTATTTAAGAGTGGCATGTACAGTGTCACCAAATACATGCAAGTACTCTAAGAGCTTAAATATCTCTAAACAAACCAGCTACAATTAATAGGTTTAAATATATTTAATAATAAATAATAAAAGTACAAGGCAATACTCAGTAGCTCAATACAGTGACACCAGAGTTCAGAATCACAGGAAATACTTCAAAGCAACATTGCAGGACAGTCTCACATAAATACAGAAACCATCTAAACTAATCTTACTAAGTTCCCATCTATCTCTAAGATAAATCACTGTAACCTAGGTCTTACTTACAAAGCCAGACAAGTGCTGATGAGAGGACGTTGTCAGATCCAAAAAATGCAAAATGCACAGACTCACTCTCTGAAATAGTTCTTAAATTACTACCAAACATTTCTGCTGGGTTATCTCAGATTACATCATTCTTGTTACCTGTGCCTTTAGTTCCCAGGCTAACAGGAACTTCAAATATAACACCTCTTTGTTAAAAATACTTATCTCTCAGATGTTTTGCCTTGAACTGGAAGTTGTAAAACTGTTGAACACTTTTACCTTGGAAACCTGTAATTATTTCTGTTTCTAGGCAATAGAAAGAATGTCTAGCTGCAGACATTCTATCTCCAAGCTGAAATAAACACCATTGTAAATAATTCAACTTATTTTCTTATAGTTTTGCTCTTTTCCAGTAGGGTGCACTGTGGTTACATTTTTGTGGATCAGCACATAACATACAGCTTGCTTACATTTGTAAGACTAGCCGATGGATCATATTAATATTTACAAATGACATAGGATTATTTACAAAATTCTTGCTAGCTGGGCTGGCAGCATCACAATTCTACCCCCACGAGAACTCAAGCTAGTTTTTCAAGAGACCCTTGAGAAATGTTGCTTGAGAGGGTTGAGCCTATCTGGGAACACCTTACCCCATTTTCTGTCTTAAGAGCCCATCTGCATTGACATTGCTAAATCCACTGCGGTGCTGCACTATCATATCATATACTTGCAATCCTAGGGTCCACCTTAGTAACTTGGCATTTTGCTGGCTAGCTCAATGTAGCCATGTTAATGGATTGTGGTCTGTAACTACAGTGAATTTCCTTCCAAACAGATAAGGCTGCATTGCATTCATCCCTGGGTTGGAGCCTATGACTGAGATAAACCACTGTGTGCTCTTCTCCCTTTGAAGAAATCTGGCTAAGTACAGCCCCCACCCCATGGTTCAAAGCATCCATCTGCACAACAAATTATTTGCTGTAATCTGGACTGGCTAACACAGGGGGTCCTCCCAAAGCTTTTTTAAGCTTCTGGAATGCCTGCTCACATGCTGGGGTCTACACTACCTTATCTGTCCTGTTTTTTTTCCTTTTCGGGTCTGTGAGGGGAACAGCTATAGTACTATAATTGGGGACAGACTTTCTATAGTACTCTGCTGTCCCTAAAAATGCCCTTACCTGCTTTTTGATAACAAGGGCGGGCCATGCCTGAATGGCTTCCACTTTGGCCAGTTCTGGCCTGATCTTACCACTCTTCACTCTATGTCCCAGGTAGGAGATTTCTGCCATACCCACCTGACATTTGCTGGGCTTAATGGTCAACCGTGCACTCTGTAGTATGACCAGCACCTCCTTGACATGCTGAAGGTAGTCTTGCCAGGAATGGCTGTAGATGGCAACATCATCTAGGTAAGCAAGGGTAAACTCTCCTGCTAGGATATGATCTACCAGCCTCTGGAAAGTCGGTGGGGCATTTTTCATTCCAAAGGGCATCTTTGTGGACTCATACAAGCCAAAAGGAGTCACAAAGGCTGACCTTTCTCTAGCACTGGGAGTCAAGGGCACCTGCCAGTAACCCTTGGTAATATCAGTGGTGGTAAG
Organism: Protopterus annectens; assembly: GCF_019279795.1. Lineage (NCBI taxonomy): Eukaryota > Metazoa > Chordata > Ceratodontiformes > Protopteridae > Protopterus > Protopterus annectens. The sequence goes on from NC_056736.1 coordinate 419,105,504, forward strand.
ATACTTAGCCCCATCCAGCTGCTCTAGGGCTACATCTGTCCTAGGCATGGGGTAAACATCTGACTCTGTGTGTTTATTTAATTTCTTGTAGTCCACACAGAACCTGGTGCTGACATCCTTCTTTGGTACCAGCACCACTGGAGAGGCCCAGGGACTGCTGGACTCCTGAATTACCACTAGTTCCAACATTTCTTGTATCTCCTCCCTCAGAGTCTGTTTGACTATCTCAGGCACCCTATAAGGGGCCTGCTTAATAGGCCTCTGGGGTCCTGTATACACATGGTGTTGCACCAAGTGAGTGCACCCTGGTTTCCCAGTGAACATGTGCCCAAACTCCTGTAACACTGCTTGGATTCCTTGAACTTGGGTAGGGGATAGCAGCTGGGACATTGCTATTCCTTCCACTGAGGTGTCAGTCAGGGCCTCACTGAGGAGATCAGTCACCATATCCCCCTCAGACTCCTCCTGCAATCCACTGCAAATACTCAGCACAAGGGCCTCCCTAGCATGGTAAGGTTTCAAAGTTAACATTGTACAATTTGTGCCCCTGCTTCTTGTCTAGCAGTTCTACCATGTAGTTAACATCACTGAACTTCCTTACAACCTTGTAGGGTCCCTCACAAGCTGCCTACAGCTTGTTGTATCTGACAGGAATGAGAATCATTACCTGTTGCCCTACGTCATACTCTCTAGCTCAAGCATTCCTGTCATACCAGACCTTTTTCTGCTGTTGGGCTTCTGCCTGGTTCTCCTGGGACAAGGCCCATGAGTTTCCTGAGCCTTGTCCTGAGGTTTAGAACATATGCAGCAACAGACTCCTTGTGAGATTCACACTCACACTTCCACTCATCTCAAGTTAAATCTAGAGGTCCCCTCACCCTATGTCCATACAACAACTCAAAGGGTGAAAAACCTGTAGATTCACGGGGAACCTCTCTATAAGCAAACAACAGATGGGGCAAATATTTGTCCCAGTCCCTCTTAAACTGGTCTGCAAATACCCATAGCATGGACTTGAGTGTAGAGTTTAACCTCTCAACAAGACCATTAGTCTGGGGATGGTAGAGGATTGTCTTTAAATGCTTCACCCCACAGTGTTTCTACAGACAAGCCAGCAGGTCTGACATGAAATTGGCACCTCTGTCAGTCAGCATATCTTTTGGAAACCCTACCCTGCTGAAAATGTTTAACAAAGCATTTGCCACCTTTTTTGCCTCAATGGAGGACAGTGCCACTGCCTCAGGGTATCTGGTAGCATAATCTACTACCACTAGGATATATTTTTTTCCTGTGGAACTTGAGGTTCTCAGAGGTCCCACAATATCCATAGCTACCCTCTGAAATGGCTCCTCAATCACAGGCAAAGGCATCAAATGAGCTTTCATCTTGCCTACCTTTTCGCACTGCTCACAGGTCCTGAAGTACCCTGCTACATCTCTGGAAATCCCAGACCAATAAAAGTTCTGCATAATATGTCTATTTGTACATTTTATGCCCATATGACCTGCAAAGAGAATATCATGGGCTGTGGCTAGAAGTGACAGATGGTAGGCTCTGGGAACTACCAACTGCTGTATTCTCTCACCCTCTAGCCCTTCCTCAGGGGTCCACTCTCTATACAGTAACCCTTTGTCCCATTATACAGATTCCCCTTCCCTTGAGAATCAGGTGCCTCTATACCTACCTCTCTCAGGCCTTGTAATGAGGGTCTGAGAGATGAGCCTGTCTCAACTCTCTCTCTTTGTAACCCTTCCCAGCTCCCCTTCCACAGGAAGCCTGGTAACCTCTGACAGCGGTGCCTCACTGTCAGCCTGGGTACTACTACTCACCTCTGCCCTTGCAGTCACTCTGTCCAAGGGAACATCAGTACCCACAAGCAGCTATGGCTCACCTTCAGTCTTACTGCTACAGGGTAACTCTCTTCCTGAAGTAACAACCTCACCAGTCCTGGCCGCAAGTGTGCAGTCTGTCTGAGTCTTCACCAGGCTACCAGACCCACATGTTTGTCTCCAAGCCTGACTGTGTGTAACTCCATGAACACACAGTACTGCATTATCAAAATCATTCCCTATCAGGACATCTGCAGGCTGGTAGTTTAGTACCCTTGTTGTTGTCTCAAGACAACCCACTGTTGGCATTTTGTCATTCTCACTTACTGGCTCTCCCACCTTTTGTTCCCCACCTTGCCTCCATGGGCATCTATATGCTACATGACCCCACTGGTTGCATTTAAAACATTTAACCCAAGTCTTATGTATACCTGGACTAGTGGCTTACCCTGCTACTGGTGGATTTGGTTGGGGCAGTCTGGGCTGCCTACCATGGGTTCCTTTAGACCCATGAGCAGCACTGGCTATCCCTTTCCTGTGCAGTAATGCCCTGCTAGGTCTCTCTTCTTCCCCAACTCATCTGCAGTAGAGCATTGTATATCAGCTAACCAGATTTTCATGTCCTGAGGCAAAGTGCTAAGGGCTTGTTCCCTCACCAAAATGTCTGTCAGCCCTTCAAAAGTGGGGGCCTGAGATCCACTCACCCATTTATGAAAATAAGTACTTAGTTCAGCATCATATTCACACACACTTTCATCTGCCTTATGTCTATGCTCACAAACTGTTTTCCTATAAGTTTCAGGTGTTAACTTAAAAAGTTATAGCAAACAGTTCTTTACAACATTATCATTTAAGCAGTCATTATCAGACAGTTTGGAAAGAACATGTACAACTTTACCATGGAATAAGGGGGTCAGGAACCATACCCAGAGACCTTGGTCAACATTATACTGTTTACATACCCTCTCAAAATTATCGCCCTCTGTAAATTGTGGAACACATTTACTGACTTCTGTTGCTTCTGGGTTTCGCTTACCCCCTTCCCCATTACCTCCATGACTCTGCTGAAGAGTCAGCATCTCCTTTTCATGTTGCCTCTGCCTTTCCTTCTCCTCAGCTCCCAGGCATAGCAGTTTCTTATTTTCCCCAGTATCTAGATGCCTCAGTCTCTCTGCTGCCTCTGTTTCCAAATGCTTGGCCTCTAGCTCAAGTCTCTTTAACTCCAGATGGATTTTTAAGTCCTCTGTGGAAAGGTAGAGCTGTCCATTCTTTGAGATGTGTACATCCACACAGCCAGTCTGATTGTCCTCCTGGTTGGTATTCTCTGATGCAGCTGTGACTAAAGCTGCAATCATGTCTGCCTTAGGTTGGCATGCACCAGTCCTTTAGCCAGGCACATCTTAGCCAACTGGCTCCTTGTCAGTTTCCCATACTCCTCTGCTGACATGCTAGCATGTTCCCCCTGACAAACTAAGCTAACAAAAAAATAAAAGAATTGGGATATGAACTCTGATTTGTTCACTGCGTGGCTGATTAAGAGTAGAAACACCTTCAGTGATCACTGTACACAAGCTACAGGAATTCGATATCCACAACACTACAAGCCAATTAATATGTGATGTGGCTATCTCACCACTATCAACCAATTAATATATGATGTGGCTATCCCACCATTGCCAAACAATTAATATGTGACACCCCTGCACTGGCCCAGTAATTAAGGAGCCTCAAGCCTCACCACTAGCACCAGTGAGGGATGTACACATTGGGAGAATGACAAGTGCACCCACAGTAAAGTACAATTTCCATTAAGAGCACACAGAGATCACAGTCAGTCTGGGGCTGGTTTCTCCCTCTCTCTCCAGATCCCCAATAAGACTCACCACTGGCACAGTTATAGGGTTAAGATCTCAGCTGAGTGGTCAAGCCAAAACCTCCAGCACCCTGTCTGTCCAACCACTGTTTCATGTCCCTGCCCAGGTAGCTGACCCCCCCCCCACACACACACACACACACTTTGAGATTTGATTTATATATAATATATAAATATATATATTTATATATAAGCACACAAACACTCCTGGGGAAGGCTAGCACAGGTTCACTAGCTATGCTTCCTTCTGCCCATACTTTAAGGTAGTACCAGCTGCCACCTACCACTCTTTATCAGCTACAATAAGGCCCTTCCCAATGGGTGACCAATTCTACTGTGTAATGTTACTATTATCCAAATGGTAAGTGTATCCAAGACTTTTAAGGCTATTTAATAGTGGCCTGTACAGTGTCACCAAATACATGCTAGTACTCTAAGAGCTTAAATAGCTCTAAACAAACCAGGCACAATTAATAGGTTTAAATATATTTAATAATATATAACAAAAACACAAGAAAAATACAATAAAATACTCAATAACTAAATACAGTGACAACAGAGTTCAGAATCACAGGAAATACTTCAAAACAACATTGCAGGATAGTCTCACATAAATACAGAAAACATCTAAACTAATCTTACTAAGGTCCTATCTATCTCTAAGAAAAATCGCTGAAATCTAAGTCTTACTTACGGAGTCAGACAAGTGCTGATAAGAGAACATTGTCAGATCCAAAGACAAATATAAAATGCACAGACTCACTCTCTGAGATAGTTCTTAAATTACTATCAAATATTTTTGTTGGGTTATCTCAGATTACATCATTCTTTTCACCTGTGCCTTTAGTTCCCAGGCTAACAGGAACTTAAAATATAACACCTCTGTGTTAAAAATACTCAGCTCTCAGAAGTCTTGCCTAGAACTGAAGTTGTAAAACTGTTAAACACTTTTACCTTGAAAACCTGTAATTATTTCTGTTTTCAGACAATAGAAATAATTTCTAGCTGCAGACATTCTATCTCCAAGCTGAGATAAATACCATCGTAAACACATCAACTTATTTTCTTAGAGTTTTGCTCTTTTCCAGTAGGGTGCACTGTGGTTACATTTTTAAGCTCAGCATATAAGGTACAGTTTACTTACATTTGTAAGACAAGCCTATGGATCATATTAATATTTACAAATGACAGGATTATTTACAAAATTCTAGTTAGCTGGGCTGCCAGCCTCATACCTTATTATGTTAAAAAAAGCAGCATACTGTATGTTAACAAACCTGCATCCATTCCACAGAAGGCTTATTTCATAGTTCATATTTCAAGATTTCTACATAGGGGCCAACTAAAGTGCAGATTACAGAGTTTTTGAAAAGGTTAAATACACCATCCAATTATCAAGAGTAATTTTAAAAATATAGACTCACTTTTTACATATATTCAAAGGCTACCTGTTCATATGTTAACCATTGACTGAGAAACATACTTTTCCTTAATGTTGCTCTACATCTAGTAAAGATAAATGTATAATCTCCACCACTTGATGCACATTTAGACTCTAACATTTCGAAATTTGTTAAGTAAATGAAATGTTCCATCATGGAAAATCCTTATAAGCCAATCTAGTTTACCAAGTACAAGCCTGTAACTAATTAAACCAACATGATGTAACATTTCAGCATATGGAATATGCCTAACATTCAGAAATCTCTTGTTAATCATTTGTTGAAAGCTTTTTAAAGTTAACATATCAAAAATGTTAAAATTACAGAAAAAGTGAGTTATATTCAAACACTGAATGTGCATTTGACACATACAATTTACCAAAATAACAGTATAATAGTATGTTTTATGAACAGTATAAAATGCTGGGAGTGTCCTAAATTGATTCCTTTATTTATATTGTGAAGGAGAAAGTAGGCTCTCGATGTCTATACATTTCTATGTTAGGCTCTGGATGTCTATAAATTTCTATTTTAGGCTCTGGATGTCTATAAATTTCTATGAAAGTTTTATTTATTTATTTATTTATTATGAATTGCTGAAGTCTGATGTAGCTTTGCTATAGTTTGAAACAAGGCTTTTGAAAGGAAATTATTTTTGCCATGGAAGTGACAGTTTCTGTTTTCCAAAATGAAGGAACAATTCTTGATACATAAAAGTAGTTGGAAAGGTATACAAGGGACTAATGATGGATGAGGCAGTTTTTCAAGGAAACGGGTGTAAATTGTTTTTGCCTTTCACTAGCAACTTATGTAATGGTATAGACAGTGCTTCAAGATAGCAATTCTGGAGAATAATTACTGCTGGATGATTGGTGTTTAATGTCATAGAACAATTTGTGGCAGGAATTATTTAGCAGTCTGCAGAAAGATTCATTTGAAAGGTATATATGAAATTGCTGATTTTCTAGTGTCTGAAATGACTTAATTTTTGAACAGTCTAGCTCTAGGTTACTTATCAACATTCTTTGCCTGTTATAAAGAAGGTGGCCTTAGCTGTTTCGGTGGTGGTTCTAGCAGGCTTTCTTCTGAAATCAAATGCGGTAGCAGTAACAAAGCAATTGCTATAACAGATTTCACATTCTGTCCCAACAGTTTCAGAAGATGATTGGCATTGATAGTTATCAGTCTCACTACTGTCTTTCTTCCACTAACAGCATTAATACATTGTTTACAGCAAACAGTAAGTAACATATAGGTATGTAGAAGTGAACAGATAAACTACCATGTCTCTTGTAATAGAAATTTTGCTGTCTAGAGCAAAAGCATCAGCTTTGAAGATGGTCATTAGTTTCCTTTCATGTTCTTCCACCACTGTTGACCAGTATATTATCCTTGTTTTCATGTCCTGCAGTATTACAAGTGTATGAATAAAAATTAGAGAAAACACTCATTTTTCAATTCTTCAGTTATCACTGAGAGCTCATTTAATTTCACTCATTTTCTATACATATTTTGTTTTGTCAGTGCCAGCAGTGGTTTGCCAGATGGAAGAGAAGATTATGGTGGTTGGAGGAGGTCTCACCAGTGCACATATAATCCATCTTGCTTTCCAGCAAGGTGCACATCACGTTGTCTGGGTCTTACGTAAACATCTACAGGCAAGTAAATAACAGAAGAAAACAAAGTTAGCCTTTTCCAAACTACAGATGTTTTTGTCTCATGGAGAATAATATTCTCAAAAGATAAAAACTGTTTTATCTTTTACATGTGTTATCCTAACACCACAAATGCACAAACACTCATGTGGACACATACATATACACACACTCACATATGCACACATACATGCACGCGCACACACATTTGAAAAAACGTGCCTTCAAACAAAAGCACACACATTATACAAACACACATGAGTGCTTGCATGCACACATGCACACACACATTCTTAAAACTAACCAATAAAATTGTTTACTTTATATAAATAACATTAATCAATGCAAGTTTTAAATTTAAATACACAACAAATAAAAATTTGCTGAGGGAAATAGGAAATACTAGATTTTGCACAAACAGAAGGCATACAGAAACTGGTTTGCAAATGTTCTTGCCATGATCATAAGGGTTAACTTAAACTCTTCCATCAAATCATTTGTTTTTGTGGATAGTAGGGGAATGTCTTTTACTGTTTTACCTCACAGTGCTTTCACAAACTAGTAAGCAGGTCTGGCATGAAGTTCGACCCTCAGTCTGTCAATATTTTCTGTGGAAACCAATCTTCCTGAAAATTTTTTCAAAGAGAATCTGCTAACTTTTATATCTCAGTAGAAGATAATACCATCGCATTCAGGTGCCTAGCAGCTTTGCCTACCACAAACAAGATATGCTATTTAGTGTGGTGCTGCAGGGAAGAGTAGGTCCAGCAAACTTCACTGGTACCCTTTGAAATGTTTTGTCAGCATCGTTCAGATGGCACCAACGCAGCTTTAGCTTTGCCTCCAGAATTGCCAGTCTTTTGATACTCCTCACAGCCTTTGCAGTACCCCTTACATCTTTTGCAGTGACTGGCCAATAAAAATGCTGCATAGGGCTTCTTTTGTATTATTTATGCCCATGTGGCCTAAAAACAAAATATCACTGGCTATGGACAAAAGTGCCTAATTATAGGCCTTTGAGTCTACCAGCTACTGTATCACTTCTCCCACTAGCCTTCTTTCAGGAGACCATTCTATGGAGAAAAAAACTAGTGTCCCAACAAAAAACTCTCCCTGCCCTTAAGGATCTGGAGCCTCCATGGCTACTTCATCAAGTTCTGTAAAGAAGGGTCTCGGATGTTTGCCTATTTCAACTCTTTCTTTATAATCCTATGCATTTTCTCTTTCAAGGAAAGATGAGTGTCTTTTCAGAAACATGGCTCAGATTTAGGCCTGCTGCTACAAACCATTTCTTCCCTTGAAGGAGTGCCTTCCATAGGAAGCCTACTACTTTTGGAGAGCTGTAACTCAGATTTGGGATTATTGCTATTTCTAGATTTTCCCCTGAAATAGCCAGCCTCTGTTGGAAGTATGGACATTGTGTCCCCTCTAACTGCATTCCCCACTCACTAGTCTCCAACCTGATTGCTTGTAATCACATGCACACAGACTACTGTATCATCAAAATCTTTTCCTGTTAAAATATATGCTTAGATATCATCAAACATTGCCATCTGTTTGTCTCTGGACCCCCTTCCCAATATAGATGAACTATGGCCAATGGAACTTGCAAAGGTGTCTTTTCCATGACACTAAATGGACTAGACTGTTTACACGAGTAATGTTTCTCTGTGACATCAAGTTTAAAAATATTTATACCCGATAAAGAAGCCCTTTAAGCAATGATTACTTTGCCATCTACTAAGATAAGGAACAGTCTGCTGTGATAACATGGATCAGTTACAGGTTCAAAACATCACTACTATGGTATCAAATCTGTTAGCTCCCTCACATGGCTGTTTTCTGACAGTGCCTCTGTGAACATTTGGATTGCACGTGTCCATTCTGGTTACACCAAAAACACTTAATTGCAAGACTTTAGTGTGTACTGGAACTAATCTCATCCTCTTCCTTCTAGTGGGGAAACAATTTAATATTGACCTTGACATTCAGGGGTGAGTTTTCACCCTTTCCACCCACATACCTGTGGTAAAGAGCCGTTCTTTGTAAAGTAAGTGATTTTCTGTTAATTTTTTCCTTCCCCTCTCCTGCTCTCTAGCTTCTTCTCCCTACCCTCACCCTTTCCAGTCTCAAAGTAAACTCTCCTAATCTCAGGGCTCCCCAAATAAGGAACGTGTATCACATCCTTGAATTAGGCAAGGTAGCCAATTCAAGAAGATCAAGGTAAACTATACAAAGACAATTCTAGCAGAAGTCTCAAGGTGGGACGTTAGAAGAGCTAGCAGCCACTCACCTTATGACCTGAGCTGGCTGCTGGGGACGCAAGTTCTCAGCGACTGTTTGAAATAAGTAGGGTCCAGATCATATAGGGCACAAAACATGACAGTAATCTTAGTTGTGCATCTGGCCATAACCAGAAGCCAGCACAGACGTGACAGTGTAGGTATAGTATAGAATGTCCATGGTGTGCCACTCAAAAGCCTAGCAGCAGAATTCTTCAACCACTGCAGGTAAGCCAAATCCCTGTCCAACAACCCAAAGCAAAGAGCATTGCAATAATCAAAGCTGAAACAAAACCTTTGCATTTTTCACCATACTAAAGTTGGAAGTTGGAAGAAAAGCATTTGATCTAGGATAAATTTTGCTGTCCATATACCCACTTCTCCCATCTGTGGACATCTATTTTTCTTGACTAATTTTTTTCAATCTCTGTCCCAAAATGCAGATTAGCTAAACCTAATAAGCACTTTTTTCTTGACCTCTGCAACTGTGCTTCATTCACAATCTTGCTTTGATCCAATCAGGCCATCTGTTTCACTTGTTGCACCCATCATCTGTTCCTGCTTTTCTGCACTTAGGCACGACTTCATAATTTCTCCACTGTTCCACTTCCAGTAACGCTGGGACATTTAACATCCATTTCTGACTCTGACAGACCACCATCCTGGGTCTTTCAGTCTCCTCTGTTAACTTTACTGTATTTATTCTTGCTTCTAATACCTGGATTTGTGTGGATCTCTTCAGTGCCAGCTGTTGTAGCAGCACATTTTCTGCATATCAAAATGTAAGACCTGCTGGTTCAGTCTCCGTTATCAGGCATCCTGTCTTTTTGTGGGCCTTGGAATAGCTGAATATTCTTTCTTTTTATCATGCATAATGCTCCAAGCCTGTTCAGTTGACAGAAAGGTATGATTTTATTTCTGGTTTCTTGACAGCAGATGTCTAGATGTTCAATTTTTGACTGGTAGCATATGGATGCTAGTTGCAATCTACCTTTGTTATAACTTTTTCTTATATAGTACAGGTTTGTGTACTAGTCTGTAGCTACCTTTACTGGAATTACATCCTCTGCCTTTCAAAGATCTCATGATCCAGTCTTTTGCTTTAAAGCTAAGGAACTTTTAGAGCACATGTTTGGATGGGCCCCTTAGCCTTCATATTTAATTAACTCTGTCTGTTTACTCAATCAGCCCATCAAAGATAATTTATAATAAAATCTGTGATGTAGATACTAGCTGGCCTTCTGAGATTTCCTCTTTTATCACATTCAGTTCTATGTCCTATTCCTGCTCTCTTGATCAGCTATTTTACATGAACACCTATGAGTTGTGGAATGTCACACCTCTAGCAGCATGCAAACATCTTGCATTCCAGAGCATTTTTTGAAAAAAAAATAAATACATTTACAAAGTAGAAGATAAATAACAGTAATTATTTTGTGAACAATAAAAACTACTAAAACTGTACAAATAGCAATGTTATCAGTAAGCAGTATTCTTTACAATGATAACAGACGCTGCATTCATTGTCTTTTCCATAAATACTGTAATATATTGTAATGCTCACAATCCCTAAATTATATTTTTTCTAAACTTTCCCAAACAAATTTTCATATCTTGAAAACTGTACAGCCAAGACATATGTTGTTAGAATATTTTGGTTAAACAGACATAAGCTTTCAAATGATAACAAGAAATTCCTCTGTAAGTGTATGTATATTGAGATATTTACAGAAATATGAAAACATATGGGGGGAATTTAATAAAGCGTACACAGTCATTTTTACCCTGTAGGCATCATGCCACACTGCTTACACAAAGGGAAACAGGTGTGCAATCCAGTAAGCACTGCTGAGCAGTGGTCACACATGCACCGACATGGGAAGTTCCGTGGCATGCGAATAACCTCATAAGCAGGTGAATCTCATGGAAATGAGGCAAGGTGAGTGATCCAGCAAGCAGATAGGCAGCCCTGCACATCCCGTGTCAGTGTCCATAGTCTACATATAAAATTCCCTGTACAGGCATGTAGACAGCCAAAAGGGGATGTAAAAATGTAGCTAGAGGGACAGAAATGGGATACCATAGACAGATACCAGCAAAACTATCCTATGTGTGTCTCAAAATGTACAGAAAATATGTGAAAATAATTGTTTTAATAACCTGTGCGCAAACATGCCTTATAAAAATTTTTAAAAGAATACTTGGAAATAACAAAATTAATATCATGAGACAGAAATGTGTTACATGATCCTGCATGAACACGTACATACATGCATGGAACTAGCCATACCCAGCAGAACCAAGATGCCCTCCTCCAAAAAAAGGAAGCCAATCTGGTGGTTCCTTGCCATTAATAAACTCTACAACAGAAGGAAGAAACTATTGCAGAAAAATGTGAAGTCCCAAGATTGGAAAAACTCCCTTATTAGCCTCAACAAAAAGTTGAGATCCCTCATAAAACCTCTAAAGCCAGCTATGAAGGCAAAATTGTGGCAGACACTAAAAACAACCACAAAGCCTTCTATAGTTATATCAAGAATCTCCATGGCACTACCCAGGTTTGCTCTGAGTTACTGCACAGTGGTACCTCCTATACTGAGCCAACAGATATTGCCAACATACTGGCTGACAGATTCAGTGCCAGCTTTACTCATCTCTCCCCCCTAAAGCACCAATCACAATACCGGAGGAATGACAGGCACCCAGCATTACTGCAGCACAGGTTAAAGCTGCATTGTCCACGGCCAAGACTACAGCTTCCATGGGACCCAACAATATCCCTGGATGTGTTCTACATGAACTACAAAGTGAACTGGCACCACATCTGTGTGCCCTGTTCAATCACAGTCTCACCTCAGGCTTTGTCCCTACCAAATGGCGCACTGCTACAGTCATCCCTCTCCATAAAGGGGGAGCGACTACAGACCCTGAGAATTATCACCCCATTAGCCTAACAAGTCTGATATGTAAGGCTATGGAGCACATCATCATGGGCCTACTTAACAAGAATATAGGGAATCTCCAAACTCTAGATCCCACTCAATTTGGTTTTGTGAAAGGTAGCTCATGTCTGCTCAACCTGGTTGACTTCTTTGAGTCAGTCACCAGAGCTGTAGATGAGGGCAAGGCAGTTCATACAGCCTACCTTGATCTGGCCAAGGCCTTTGATACCATTCCCCACTCAGGAGTTATTGATAAAATCACCAAACTGGGCATCACTAGGTGGGTTGCAAACTGGCTCACAGGTAGAACCCACAGTGTGAAAGTAGTGGACTCCAAGCCAGACTGCTGACCAGTCACGAGTGGAGTCCCACAGGGATCGGTCCTAGGTCCTCTCCTGTTTGGCATCTACTTCTCAGAAGTCCAGGCCAACATCGAGGAACTCTGGCTGACCAAGTTCACAGATGACTGCAAGCTGGGAGCCATTATTAACTCCCCAAGTGATATAGACATCCTACAGAAAGGCCTCACTGAGACCAGTGACTGGTGTCAAAACCATGGCCTTAAGCTTAATGCCAAAAAATGCATCATCATCCCCTTTGAGAAAAACTCAGTTCTCACTAATTACCACATTGATGGGTGTCCACTGAACACTGAAGGCATTATAAGAGATCTGGGGACACAGGTTGACCGCAACCTCTCCTTCAACCACGACATTGTCACTCTGGTCAGAAAGTCCTTCTTTATGGCACATCACATTACCAAGGGTTTTGCATCCAGGAAGAAAGAGGTCATCATAGGTTCCTAGGTTCATAGGTTCATACTAGGCTATCTGCCCTAGGGCATTTATAAGCCTAGCCAGAGTGTGTGTGGCTTTCGCCACCCCTTGGGATGAGAATACTACACCCATTTAGGGTTTAGTTTACTGTGCCTCTGTCTAGTAGTGACACAGAGATGACCCCCGGGGTAAACCTACGATCTCCCATCCACTCGTCAAGATTTCTCTTGAAGAGAGTTAGTGAGGGGCTCTGCCTAACATGGACTGGGATTCTGTTCCAGAGTGTAGGGAGCCTCTGTGTTATGAATCTGTTCCTCCAGCACGTCCTATTTATTTCTGTGTTGAGGTTCAAATCTCTTGCTCTCGTGGCTCTGATGGATTTGGATTTTCTGAGGTGGAGCATGTCCATTAATTCCGTATTGGACATGGCCTTGTACGTCAGGCATAGATCACCTCTGAGTAGGCGGTATGCGACTGAATAGAGCTGGAGTTTCTTCAGCCGGGCAGCATATGACATATGTTTGAGACCATTTATCCTCTTGGTGAGGAACTTTTGGAGTCTTTCTAACTGCTGCAGGTGTCGGGTAAGATACATCCCAAATGGGGCATTGTACTCAATCATGGGCCTGATAAGAGAAGAGTACAGGGACACAATGACCTCTCTTGATCTAGATGTGAATCCCTTCATGATAAGGTGGGCAATATAGAAGGTCTTCCTAACCACCTTGGCAATGTGAGTGTCAAATGAGAGGTTACTGTCGACTTGGGTCCCTAGGTCCCTGATTACCTCTTCCATACTTAATGGATTACCTCCTATGTGGTAATTTGTGGGTACCTTGTTTTTCCCAAAGGGTATGACTATACATTTTTTGGCGTTCAGTTTAAGGCCATGGCTCTGGCACCAATTATCTGTTTCTATGAGGCCTTTCTGAAGGATGCTTGTGTCCACTGGAGTATCAATTATGGCGCCCAGTTTGCAGTCATCCGCGAACTTTGTCAGCCACAATCCTCCTATGTTTGCTTGCACCTCGGAAAAATAAATGCCGAACAAGAGGGGTCCCAGGACTGAGCCCTGTGGGACACCGCTTGTGACTGGCTTAGAGTCTGACATGGCTCCAGAAATTCTGACCTTGTGGATTCTGTCCTTGAGCCAGTTTGCAACCCATCTTGTGACATATGGGTTTACATTTAAGCTGGTAAGTTTGTCAATGATGCCCGAGTGGGGTATTGTGTCGAAGGCTTTTGCAAGGTCAAGGTAGGCTGTGTGAACAGCCTTACCCTCATCAATGGCCTTAGTGACTGTTTCAAAAAAGTCGACTAGGTTCAAAAGGCAGGATCTGCCTTTGACAAAGCCGAATTGGGTAGGATACAATGTTTGTAGGTCCCCAATGTCTTTGTTTATGAGTTCCATAATGATCCTTCCCATAGCTTTGCAGACCAGGCTCGTCAAGCTTATGGGGCGGTAATTTCCAGGGTCCATAGAAGCACCTCCTTTGTGGAGTGGGACCACTGTTGCTGTACGCCACTCTTTGGGTATGTATCCTGTAGTAAGGCTAAGATTAAACAGCAGCCTTATGTGCGGGTTTAGTTCCTCTTGGAGTTCATGTAGCACGCAGCCCGGGACACCACCCGGTCCCATTGATGCTGTGTTTTTAGCTTTGGAGAGGGCGGCTCTCACCTGGGCATCTGAGATGTTAGGGAGGCTACACTCTGCTGGGATAGATATTTCTCCTTTTGGGGGGGAGGGGGCAGAGAAATTTGCACTGAACCTGTCTGCCAGAATGTTGGCAATATCTGTGGGTTCAGTGTATTTTGTGTCATTTTGGACTAACTCTGAGCATATCTGGGAGTTTCCACCCAGGTTTCTAACATAGCTAAAAAAGGCCTTGTAATTGTCTTTTGTGACTTTTGTGATTTTTCTCTCAAAGTTGGCCTTGGATGATTTTATGAGTGATCGAAGTTTTTTGCTAGTACTGATCAGAGATGCCTTCCCTTTTGGGGATTTTGCTCTGTCATGTAGTAGCTTCCTCCTCCTGTTGTAAAGTTTGTTAATGGCTGGGGTCCACCAGACAGGATGCCTGCCTTTGTGGGAATGGATCTTGGTTTTATTAGGGATTGTATGATCCGTGCATTCTTGAAGGTGTCCGTAGAAGGCATTTATAAAGGATTCAGTGGTGTGGGTTGTGGTTTCCACTGGCCCAGGGGCCTTGAAAGATACCACTTCAGTCTTAAGAAGTGTGAAGTCAGCTTTTGAGAAATTCTTCACTGTGGTCTTCTGTGGAGGGGGTGGGGGTGGGATGTAGATGTCCAGTGAGATTAATTTATGGTCTGATCTCACCAATGAGGGGTATACTTCCGGTGTGGAGCATTTTGTCCCCATGTTTGTGATGATCAGGTCTAGTATATTATCTCCTCTTGTGGGAGTGGTGACTAGTTGTTCCATCGCATTTGAGTTTATGAATTCTAGGAACCTTTGGGCTAGGGTGTTGGGGCTTGAGTAATGTTCCCAGTCTATGTTTGGGTAGTTGAAGTCTCCCAATATGATGGTATTTGGAGAGACATTCATACTCTCCAGTGTCTTCAGGAAGGCTGAGTGGGGTTCCTGAGTTTGAGAGGGTGGTCTGTAGCATGCTACAAACTGTAGGGCAGTTTTGCCTATGGTTAGTTGCACCTGGATGGTCTCCGATGCTTTGTGCGTTGCCACTAACCTGGAGGTGTGGGTATCTTTGATGAATATGGATACTCCCCCTCCTTTTGTGGTTCGGTCCAAGTTTTGGGGCCCGAAAGCATGATATGAGGTATAACCTGGTAGTGCTGGGGTGTTCTCAGGAGCCTTGAACCAGGTTTCAGTAACTGCACAGACATTGATGTTCTCCATACTGAGGAGGACTTTGAGAGCATGCATCTTGAGGTTTAGACTTCTGGCATTGAGCAGCATTACCCTTAGTTTTTTTTCACTTGTGTTTTCTAGGGAGGTGGGTTTGTCTTTTGAGCCTTGCCTAAAAAAGGCACTATGGGGGTGGCAAGAGCCTTGGCCAATATCCGGAAGCCCAGGGGTGACAGGTGCAAGCTGTCTCTTGCGAAGCAGCGTGGCTTGTCAAGCATGTCATCCCAAGCGGACAGATATTGGATCCCCTTAGAATGACACCAGTAATTAAGCCAATTGTTAAAGCTGATCATTTTGTCTCTGTACTGTGGCATCATTCTTGGTGAGGGTAAGATGCTGCTCAGGGTCAGTGTCAAACAGGCCTGGGCTACATAATCAGAGAGCTCCTCTATGTCTCTTTTCATGTAGTCCAGGGAGGTACGTCTCAGGTCATTCACACTGGCATGAACAATGACTGAGTCATATTTGTACTTGCTTTGGAGTGACCTGAGTGCTTGTGTTATGTGGCGGATTCTAGCGCCCGACAGGCAGCTTACTGTAACCCTTTCCTTGTTCAGTCTGGTGAGCGGGACGTCAGTGTGTCTGACTATGGAGTCACCTATTACAAGTGTATCTGGCATGTTGTTTAGCCTTAAGGGCTGTGACTGTTTAGCACACTGACTTTGTGAACTATGTGTTGCATGTGCTATGTCTTGAGGTAGTGGTCGCTTGGGTGTCTGCTTTGGAGGCCTCTGTTGTTTTGGTAGATTTTTAATTAGAGCCTCCGAGTATGTTTTTGTGTGTTTATGTGTTTGGTTTGCAGTTGTGATAGGTCTATGTGAGACTGGGATTGTGGTGTGCGTGGTTACCTTCTCCTCCTGACTGGTTTTGCTAGTACTGAGTTGAGAGAGCTCAGCCTCCAGTTTGGCTATATAGTTGCATCTCTCACATATATTTGTATTTGTTGTGAGGAGGAGAGGGTTGTCTGTGTACATGAGGCAGTTGTAACATTGCCTCAAGATTCCCAGATTCACCAGCTGAACAGGAGAGGATGCCAGCAACTGACCCTTCGACATGCTAGAATAGTGTATAAGATTGCTGTGTAACTGAGTCAGAAAGGACCTATAGGGAAATGGGTACTCAAGGGGATTTAGGTGAATGAAGTAGTTCCTTTTTGTTTAAGAGTGCTTTATATGTATAAAAATGCTTTAGGAGCAAGTGCTGGGCTTTTCAGATAGAGAATAGACTGTTTAGATTGCAAGTAGAGCAGTTCTAAGGGAAAAATTGAAGAGCAGACTTTGCGGAGCCAGAAATAGTTTAAACTTGATTAACCGGCGCTGCCCGATGCTGCTCTATGAGCAACTTCGCGCAAATTCGCACAAAAGCGCACTAAAGCGGGCTTTATAGCAGCGGGTTGAAAAGAGCTAGGAAATGGCCCAAAACGGCCAACAAACTACAAGTTGCTGGGCTGGAACCACTCCTTTATGGACAAATAGGCCGCTCAGTGCTCCCCACTCCCACTGGTGAACAAAGAAGCTTCCTCCTATCCAAATATGGATATGGACAACACAGGAGCTATGACACAGCCCAGAGATCAGCAAAATCTGAAGACTGGACTATTCTAGTTCAGCAAAGGCGGGAAAACAAGGATTTTTTTTTGTTTTTTTGTGTTTCAAACAGACAAAAAGATACAGTAACAAACAGTAAATGCTTCTTCTACTCTTCCCTCATTAGGCCAGTCATTGAGTATAATGCCCCATTTGGCATGTACCTCACTAGACACATGCAACAGCAGGAAAGGCCACAAAAGTACCTCACAAAGAGGATCCTAGGCCTTAAACACATGTCCTACATGGACAGATTCAAAAAACTCCAGCTATTCTCTATCTCATATCATCTACTACGAGTTGATCCCTGCTTGACTTACAAAGCCATGCCTGACCCAGCTCTGTTAGAAATGCTACATCTAAAGAAATCCCAATCCCTCTGCATCACATGGTCCAGAGACCTCAAACTCATTACCACACTCAACAGAACATGCTGGAGGGACAGGTTCATAACCCAGAGACTGCCCATGCTCTGGAATAGACTTCCCATACATGTCAAGCAGAGCACCTCACTGGCCCTCTTCAAGAGAAATCTTGATGAGTTGATGGGAAATAGAAAGTTCACCCCAGGGATCATTCCAGTGGCTCTACTTGATAGAAGCACTGGGAACTAACATCGGGTGGCATGATGCCAGGGCACTTCTATGGGCTAGGCTTGTAAAGGCTCCTGGGCCATTAACCTAATACACACCTATGAACCTATGAACCTATGAACAATGGTACACTGGTGTTGTTGCTAATGTGGTAGGGCTTGGAAGTGTGTAAAGTCCAGGTTGTGAGGAAGGATTCCTATGCAAATCTTGTCCACATATCCCCTCCATGTAGGCAGAGAACCATGTTGGTGTCCACACAGGAGGTAGCTGACATCAGGAGAGGGTGTGTCCAATGGCTTCCAAGCTAACTGGAGCTTAGCTGTGCCAGTTTTCAGGGAGCACCACCGTGCAGAGTGTGAAAGTCTGTGGGGTGTATCCATTGACTTCTAAGCTTTGTTCACCTACAGAGCACATGTTTCCACATGTCTGTGTGGTATGCAGCCATGCTGAGCATGAACCTCGGGGGGGGGGGGTGTCCACTGACTGCTAAGCTTTGTTTACATATGGGCTGCATGTTTGTGCGGCATGCCTCATTGATTAGAGTATCTAAAAAAGCAAATGATGTATTAATTACTTTGACCCTTGTTTAACTTAAACTAGGGACATTAAATTATGTTAATGATATACTAGGCATGTGGAATGCATCATAAGTAGCCAATCTCACAGACCAATCATACAGTAGAGCACTATAAAGTATGCATACACCCTGCATTCTGATTTTTCCCCATACTCTGCACCACTGGAATACAGACTTGGGAATTTTAACTGAAAGAATGCTGGGGGATAATTCAGGTCTGCTACATCTGCATGTGCTAGATGCGGAAGTCAATGCTGCTGCTCCTAACAATAGGCCTAGGCAGAAAAGGAGAAGAGTTTTCAGGCCCTGGGTAACCTTCCATGAGCCACATGAGCTGGAGATTGTAGAGCTCTACAGGGTGGACAGAGACATACTACAAGAACTCACTGAGCTCTGCCTCCATCAACTCAGACCCAGAGCCAACATAGGGAAACCCATCCCAGTGGAAACAAAGTATGTGCAGTCCTTAGGATAGTAGCCACAGGTACCTTCCAAAGACCAACTGGGGACATGATCAGGGTCTCACAGGCATCACCAGTTCCTAGATGCCATGCTACCACATGCCAGCCAGCAAGCACATTTTTTCCCTTCACCTTTGAGGCAAGGGCCAGCAATATGCAACAATTATACCATGTAGCCCACTACCCTGAGGTACTGGGTGCCATAGAGTGCACTCATGTACACATCAAGGCACCACCCAATTAGGAGGGTAGAATCTACATCAACCACAAAGGATATGACTACATCAACTGCCAGGTCATGTGCAATGCCCAGGGCATTATCATGAATGTGTGTGCTGGCAGCCATGGCGGGTATTACGACTCCCATATCTGGCACACATCACAGCTGTACCAGATGTTTGCTCGGGGAACATACAACATGGCCATTTACTGGGGGATGCTGGATACGCACAAGAACCATGGATGATGATGCCCATCAGAAATGCACACACACCCAGAGAAAAATGTCATAATGAGGCACACGCACAAACTAGGAACATCATAGAGCATGTGTTTGGGCTTCTGAAGTCATGCTTCCAGTGCCTTGATATATCTGGTGGAGCCTTGCAGTACTCTCCAGCCAAATGTGCACAGATATTCACAGTATGTTCCATGCTACACAATATAATCCTGCGGAAACAGCTGCACCAGGATCAGCAAAGGGAAGTGATACAGAGCCCCCCCATCAGTGACTACGTCACCACAGCCACACTCACAGGAGGACTTGGAGGAGGAATGCCCTGATGATGTCCTTGTAGGCAGACATAGGCGTGCCCAGTATGCCCTGGCTTTGGCTAAGAGACAACCCATAGCACATTCACTGACAACCTAGGTCCCCAGACACTGACACCTTACTACTACTCACATACATATAGTAAAATAGTTGATGCCAGGCAACCCATACAACCTCTACCTTTCCATGTATTGGCTGTGTACTGTTAGCATCACACAGAGTCATCCCTGAACTACAGTCCTGTCAACTGCTGCATTCACAAGGTAAGTCTCTAACCTACACACTACTGGTAAAGATTACTAGAATATGGTATCGTATGTATGGATCTGCTGCATATATGCAAGGAAATATAGTAGGCTATGTGGACAGAAGTAACATACACAGGGAACTACACATACCCAGTCCAATAGTATGTCTTCCCTAATTATCACTAGGCCACATGGTTGGAATATTTACTGCATCAGTCAAGGGAGATGTTAAACACTGGGGTCACATGATAGCTGGACTACTGTTTATCCAAAAAGATCATGTGCTGTTGTTCCCCAACCCCAATACAGCAGTGTTCGCATAAAACTGCTTTAACAGTAAGTCAGCAATAGTATATCAGCAGACCAGGCAATCTCAGGGCTGTAACATAGAACTCAATCACACATTTACTGTCACACGTAATGCAGGAATGAGAACATACATATTTATGCTGTTGATTGTGTGATGAATGACCCTTCTCTGTCTGGCAGCCTGTGTGGCTCAGTGGACCAGAGAACTTAACATGGGTAATGGTATTGATGCTTCCAATCTGGAAGTAGTCATATTTTTCCATGTGAGATATTATTATGTTGGTGTTTTTACAGACTGCAGGCTGTGTGTGTGGTGTAACATTATGAACCTCAGTCTCAAATTAAGTATAGCAAACAGCTGGGGAATGCCGTGCACATTTTGAGTGAAGGACAGTACTGTAGAAATAAAGAGAGATTGCAATGTCAGTAACTTACCTCTCAACCTCTTAGTGCAAGAAATCTAGACAAGGCCTGACAAAATGAGGGGACATAGGCCCACAAATAGGGGCATATGTTAAATACTGCTCTGATAAAGTTAAACAGTTGTTTGAATAACAGATATGTTTATGTAAGCAAATTTCTGAAGGATTTGAAGTCAGAAACTCAAATGTTTGTCATTATTTAGTGATGTCAGCCCTCAGATCATCTAAGTGAATTGCCAGAAAACCACAAGTTTTATGAGGAACAGACCAAACTTATGAGCCAAAATCATGGACATTCTACGGAAAAGCTGGACAGTTGACAGGTATGGTCTGTAACACACAAAATCCTGGACTGGAGTACAGGTAGGCCTGGAGTCACTTTATAAGTACTGACAGGCACACTAGGCATGTCCAAACACTTAGTTAAAATGAGTGCAAGTTTGTTGCCCCATCATCAGAATGACCTGCTATGTGTAGATATGTCTATACATACAGGCATATACATATACATATCTGTCTGTCACTATCTCTCTTATACATAGTATATATCTATCTCTATGTAGTGACAAATGTGTATATATATATATATATATATATATATATATATATATATATATATATATATATATATATGGTTCTACCTCACATAAACGAAATCACAAAACACTGACAACGCAATCACCGAAACCACATAACCGACAGTACAAAAACACGAAATCCCACATGCCCGACAACGAAATAACCGACGGTACACAAACACGAAACCTCATACACTGCACACACCACAATCACAACAATCAACAAACAAAACACATTACCGTCCAAAACCACATACACAACACAAGCACACCAAAATCCTACAAACCCACACTAAACCTCACATACACAACTACCTACAACCCTAACCCAAACCCTAACCCTAAGGTCCGTCACTACCGCACACTTACCTGACCGCTCCCTAACCCTAACTCACTTATCCGCCCCTAACCCAAACACAATCACTACACACTTACCTGACCCGCTCCTAACCCTAACTCACTTATCCGCCCTAATCCAAACACAGTCACTAGCGCACACTTACCTGACCGCTCTCTAACTCTAACTCACTTATCCGCTAACAAACACAATCACTACCGCACTTACCTGACCCAACCTAACCCTAACTCACTTAACCCACCCTATCCCCACAGACCGTCAATATCCACACTTACCTTACTGCACTAACGTCCGTCACTACCGCATACTTACACAGCCTTTTCCCATGTCGGCATCCTCAGCGTCGGTGCTTTCATCCGTCGGGTCGGTCTTCTGCACTGTCGATCTTCTGGGGCCCGTCGCATTGGTCTTCTGAGCTGTCGATCTTCTGGGGCTCGCGATTTCCATGTCGATGTTACGGCGTGTCGTTTAACTGAGGTAGAACCATATATACACACACACAAATATATATATATATATATATATATATATATAGATATATATAGATATATATATATATATATATATATATATATATATATATATATATATATATATATATATTTATATATATATATATATATATATATATATATATATATATATATATATATATAGCTATATATATATATATTAAAATGATACATAAACTCCCCCCATGTAGCTACGTAACGCATATACATATCATGCACAAACAGCTACATTTATATATACATTCCTGTTATATAAATAAATAAATATGTGTGTGGATGTCTGTATTGTCCTACATACCCTAATAATGGTGAGTAAATCTGCAATATCACACATCCATACTGTTGTTCAAAGGATCCAAACTATGGGGGCAATAGTACATAATCCACTTACCTACAGACACCTGTGCCTGCTGGATGTCACCACGTAGACAGACACAGGTGAGCAGGTGGTGCAATGTATAATGTTGTTAATGCACGTATGGACAGGGTACATTGTTCCTGCCCACAAGTTTGCCTTTCTAAGTACAAACAGCCACATATGGCCATACTGATAACTGTACATTTGTAGAAGCGTATAAAATACAGACTTCAATTTTAATAAAGCCATGATACTAACCATATCATTAAGCCCAGGTTTTGTACTGGCATAGAGTTTAATTTGCCACTTTAATTCAAGTAGCTCAGTTGGAAGATTTTTTGGAACTACTTGAATTAAAGTGGCAAATTAAATTATATGACTGATTACTAACTACCTATGAGTGGTTTAGCTTTGTGCTCTTGGTCAGCTGTGTTTTACTTTGTCATGTCATGCATTTTTAATTTCCTTGGGAGAAAATGATGTAATTAATGTGTATGGTGGGTTGGGTTATGTAAGCAGTGTTTGCATTTTTAACTTGTATTCTGATGAAGGTCAGAAGTGTCTGACGAAAGCACTTAATTTAATAAAGAAGTGTTTTCCTTTTACCCGGACCTGTGGTTTTGTTGGCTGCCTAGTTCGTTTTTTGTTCTTCAACAGTTTGTCTTGGTCTTTCAACTGTACACATGTAGCTAGGATAATAACAGTTATCTCTATGCTAGGATACTACATGTAGATAACAGTACGAAGCAATCTCACTCTGCAGGCCACAGATGCTGTTCAACACAAGTCTAGTTTGTGTAATGCACAATTACTGTGCCTGCAGTCACCTATACAACAGACTTAACCCGTGATGTGTGCGATAAGTACTGTGATCTATAGTGTGCAACACTAGATAAGTAGGGGTTCTAATCTCACTCCAGCCAACTTGGTGTCTTTGTCTGTGACTCTGTGTGTATATTTATCCCCTTGCAGACCAAATGCCATGCCCTCATGGGCTATCCAGCTGCAATAGTTATGAACTTTTAGGCCCAGTAACTTGCTGCTGGCTTCCACACTGTCTACTTCTATGCCCAGTAACTTGCTGCTGGCTTCCACACTGTCCTCTTCTATGCCCAGTAACTTGCGGCTGGCTTCCACACTGTCCTCTTCTACAGGGCCTGCGGATGTCCTCCACCTTAAGACTACCAGCTGACAGTGAAGTATCATATTTAAGCAGTGGTGCATGCTATTAATACTGTGATCTACAGTGTGTAACACTAGATAGGTAGGGGTTCTACTCTCCTGTTACTCAACTTGGTGCATGTGTATATCCATATAGCATACGTGTAACTTAAACATAGGTAGGGTTTAGTATTATTTTATTTGTAGCGGATGATGTGGCCCCCTTAATGACTGACCACAACAAGGTCTGCTGATATCAACAAGCATTATATGTTCGAAACTGATAGTACTTGCAGACTTGATGTGTGTTGCTTGCATCGGGTACTGTGATCTTTAGTGTGTACCTGTACATAGGTAAGTGTTCTAATCTACATGCAGCCAATAACCACTTGCACTACGTGTGTGCCCTGGCATGTCCAATATACAGTGAGTGGTAGTGGTGTTAGCTTGAATGTGGCTATGTTCATGTGAGAGCTTGTGACAGCATTTTACAACATGTTATGGAGCCTAGGACATGTGAACCTAACTAGCATAATGGCCATACAGCCCTCAAAATCAGAGACATCTTTGCACCCCTTGGTACAGCATCAGCACATATTGCCCCAGTCCAAGAGGTACTCAGGCAGACGCTGTGCATTGAGATAATGGTCACCCAGCCAGTCATACAGATGGCATGTGCTGAGGTGCACTGAGGTGCTCTGTGTAATATTAGGCAGGGTCTGTTTCAAGGATGTGTTGAAGTCTGCTAGACAAATGTCTCCCACAAGCATGTAGTACTAATGTCACATAGTAGGTTAATGTACTTACAGTGAGTCATCCATCTACTATGCTTCCTAAAGATAGGCAGCACACACACTCCAGCAGGGTAACACCTTACCCTGTATGCAAGGCACAGATCACCTCTGAGCAGTCTGTATGCAACAGGTGGCAATGACACTCATTGCAGATGGTCAGCACTGAGCACATACTGAAGATGTGAAGTGACCTTGTGAGGGGCCATACTATTGTGTTCAAGTGCCAGTACAGCTTGGAAAGGTACATCAACAAATGGCCATTGCACTCAGATATTGGCATGCTGAGGGAAGACTATGTTGGGGTTATGAGGATGTCACCTTCTGGTGACTGTGGCCTCAGCTATGCCATATGATCCCTGCCATACCACTGTAGAAACATGGTGATCTGAGGCACATTAGGTGTAAACCTGTGTGGCCAGGACTGTGTACCCACTTTTCACCCCTAAGAATGTACATCACATGTTGGGACTGATCTGCTACTAACTGGGGACACTATTGTAGTGTCCACACACTTGAGACATTACACTTGAAGGTATTGGACACACAATACTGTACCCCTTGATGGTCACTGTTTGTTAGAATGTGTGGATGGATTCACTGTTGTACCACCTATACCGACAGGTTGTCGATATACATCTCAGACTGTCACTATACTGAATGTGGCAGTCAGGACACCTATCATTGTGTGCAACAGCACCTTTGCCATGTCACCACACAGGTATATCGTACAACTGTAGCAGCCACACAAGTACCATGGTACACCAATGCACAGTGTAGATAACCCATCCTATGGAGTCCATGTCACAACCATACAAATATAGTCTGTCTCCTAAATGCTTTGAAGAGGATGTGCATGTCCCCATAAAGGGAGGTGTCAGATCCCACTGTGCACCTCCCATGTTGCCATGACAGGAATAACACATGTCTCACGTGTTCAACACACCTGCAACATCAACATGGTATACTTAGTACATACTGGGGAGACTGCTGTGTAACACAGACAGTACACCCTACAGGAAACACGCCCACCATGCACATAAAGCGTACATCTACTGTGGCATACATCATGTGACTATCGCCATTGTCCTTGTTACACTGTTATACACATATGAAGCTATGGAGCCATGCATGTATACTGCTCTTTCTTGCTGAAGTCATATTTCTGGTGTGCCACCATGCCATCCTGTGCCACTATATTGCAGCCATGTGTCTGTACCACTGAGCTTAACCCTCCCCAAAGTAGATAGACCTGACACCCACATAAAAGTAGATACAGGCTGACACAATGATTACTACAGTATTACAATGATGATCCCAGTAAGCTTACCTGCATGCTCATCTGCTGTGTACACTGTGGCACCCACCTCCACAGTTTGTGGTGTGATGGATGCCTGGGAGCTGTTGTGTGCTGCTAGGTTCACCAGGAATTCCTCAGTGGCTGAGAGTGGTTGTTTCTTTGCAGGTCCTCCACTGGTGATGGCACGATCCCTGACTACATCAGCTGTCCTCCGTTTTGCAGCATTCACCATATCTGTTGCATGTTGTCGAACCTGTTCATATGTCTTGTCCTGGTGGCCACTGGCATTCACATCCT
This sequence comes from Protopterus annectens, assembly GCF_019279795.1. Classification (NCBI taxonomy): domain Eukaryota; kingdom Metazoa; phylum Chordata; order Ceratodontiformes; family Protopteridae; genus Protopterus; species Protopterus annectens. The sequence continues at coordinate 419,131,513 of NC_056736.1, forward strand.
GGACAAGGCCTGCCCACAATGCAGACCACTGTTCCCTGTTATGCCCCCCCTGGATAACAGGATGTGATTATGCTGTCTTAGTCCTTCAAGTATTATGTCATTCTCCGCATCTGAGAAGGGGGCATGATACATTATCCCTGAAAGACAGCACAAGGGGGACACATTACAGGATCAGATATGTGGACATCCACTATGCACAGATACAGCAAGGACAAAATGGCCAGCAATATCCAATGCTTGGTCAAACATGTCCTACCCCACAGGGTGACAACATACTACGTGCGTGGCTACAACCAAGATAGTATTAATACTGAAGTATTTCCCTGTGTGCCCTGAGATATTCTGTTGTATGATCATATACCCAGTACTCCAGTCTACTGTGGTGTGTCCGCTAAAGACAAACCACCCAATAATACTGTATGTTATAAGACCAGTGTCAGACAACTAGCAGTGTGCTATTACAACCACTATAAAGGAATAGTCTAACAACACCAGTGTGCCACAATGACAAAATACAATGCAATCTTGAAGTATTGTACATCCCCTGTAGGTGTAACACAGCAGGATATCAATGATATGTCATTACCAGAGGTATAAGACAGCCTTACTGCTGTAACACCTATTCCCCACACTGCTATCTTCCCATCTGCATCCTGCTATACACAAAAACACTTACATACCTGGTGGAGTGCAGTACTCCTCTGTTGAAATGTGCTACTAGTAATGCATTGCAAAGACATGCTCTCTGTGAGGAAAGTCTCATACAGAATGTTTCTCCATAGCCAGCTGCTTGTATTTTTAACATGCTTCTCATTAGCAGGTAATTGCCACTAAACCAGTCTGTGGCTCTGATTATGCTAATTGCAGCCAAAACAGCTGAACTGCACTATCATTAGCCAATGGCATGCAACCACTGTGCAATATATAAGGCATTCATTTAAACCAGGGCCCCTTTGTTAGCTGTTGAGATGGACATTACTGGGGTGAGGAGACTACATCGTTGCAGAGGGTAGGTCTGTAGCATAAACCTTTACATAGAGCTGTGTACCATAGGCTGCAGCTGCCACTGTAGGTAATAGACATAGGCAGAGAGTGTGAACAGTTTGGAGGACAACAAGCTGTAGGTGTATCTGTGTCAGCCTTGTTGTAGAGGCAGAGCCAGAATGAGGGTACCATTTACACTCCAAGTAAGGCATGTATTTCAGGTACGTATATAAGGCAACTGTGTCAATAACAAAGTACTAGGAGAAATATAGTAATGCTATACGGATATGTGAAGTGTGTCTCTACCTATAGGCCTTTGACTTCCAGCACTGAAAAGCAGTTATTTAATTTGCAATGTGTTGTGTGGATAAAAAGTGCTTGAGTCATTCATTAATTGCTGTCTTCACAATAATGTAATTGAAATGCAACACAACACTGGATTTGAACCCAGGACTGTATGTGTGGTAAAATGTACTATATGCAAGGCATTTAACAGACTGAGCTACTGAGGCACTGCTATAGCAGGTGTATTTGCAAGATATATATGGATGCATACAGGCTGTGACAAATATTTCCTACATCCATCAGTATGTGCATGGCTTTATATGGATGTATTTCTGCACCAGAGTCCCAATTGAGCATGTATTTTGCCATTAATGCCTTAGCAGATGACTTTCTACATGTTGCTGATAAAAGGTCACATTTACTTGCTATCACAGGCTTCAGTTTCATCCATTATCATGTATTTGACTGTCTAGTGGTGTACTATTGCACCAGAGTCCAAGGTACACTCACATATTTTTTCCATTAGTTTTTATTCCAGATTGCGTGGTATGACGTGGTGCTCATCTCTGCTGTAACATGCCTAATAACTGTAATTGGCAATTACTATGTTTTGTTTAAACCACCTGTTTTAAGTTGCCTGGTGTGGTGGGTGAATACAGCATGCTGCAAGTATGATAGACTTGGGTTTGAAACATGGCAGAGATGTTTATTTTGTACATGTGTCTTACAATGTTATAAACACATATAGTCATTATAGCTCTATTTAGCTGAGCTGGGGTGGCAGTGCTGGAGGCTGGGCAATGGCTGGGGTGAGGCTGCCCCACTAGGTTGGCCAACATGTCCTTAATGTGGTGCAGGCAGCAGTCATAGCCACAGTGGACTATCCTGTGCACCAAGACCAGCAGCTCAGCCCGGGTGACAACTCCCCCTCCACCACCACTCCCAGAGGGGGTCCAGCCCCGTCCCATGGTGTGGCAGTACCCAACTCTACAGGTATTGCAGGGGCAGTGGGGGTGGCACCACCAATCTGGGTTCCAGATGTGCTGGGACCTGGTGACACTGCCAGTTTAGGGAAAGTAGGGGGATCAGCCAGAACCGGCCTACCTTGATGTGCTGTGGTAACTGAGATATAGCAATAAGTTGAGGTTAGTTATGAACAAATCATTGTTAGTATTAACAGCATGGGGCATCATATTAATTACCCAAATACATAGGAATGCATATTATGTATGACCCATCATGAAATAACAGAACAGTCAGTATGTTAACAGCATGCCAGTAATAGTTAAAGCATAAGTGCAACCATATGGTTAATTTAACAAGATATGGTAATATGAAAGCATAATAGCATATAACAATAATAAACTGCATAAGGCCAACAAAATGGTTAATTTAACAAGATATGCCAATATGAAAGCATAATAACACATAACAATAATAAACCACATTTCCCAAAATGTAGTTATTTTAACAATATAAGTAAATAGTAAACCATAATAATAAATAACAATATTAAATACATCCAAGATAAAGAGCAGTCCCCCTGGCAGGCAAACACTCCTTCCAATAAGTTTGAAAAATAAATGTGAACAAGTTAGTTATGGAAGAAGTGAAGCTGGGTAGTCCACTGATGTGTCGCTCTGGATAACTCCAAAATGAATAAATCCAAATAAAGCGTAAGATACTTTAATTCACAAGACAGTTTATTGCAACGGACAAGCGCTTTCGCTAGACATAGCTTCTTCAGGTCACTTTAATAAATGCATAAAAAGGATCCTTCAATATATAGGCATGTCAATTAATCAGGTTAAAAAACAATTAAAGATTTAAAAGGGAAACAGAATATACAAAGCATGTGTGCATGTGTCATGTGAACTTAAAAACATACAGATGAATATCTAAAACTAAGCTAAACCATAGAAAGTGCATATATAAAAAATAAATAAAATGTAATAAGCCATATATAACAATGTATATATAATTTCATTGTGCATAATATTCTACTTGGCTGGTATAAATATTGAGGTTATTGATTTATGCATAATAAATAAATACTTGAGCAAAGCATGATATGGTTAATTGCATTGCAGAGAAGAATCTCTGACTGGGATTAGTTAAAAACAATCTATGTATATGAGCATAAATAGTACATATAAAAAAGCATATACAGGTAGAGGCAAACAACACAGTATCATATATGCCAGTATATATTCCTAACGCATGAATGCATAGATATATATATATATTTTCCTAACAATTAATTATACTATTTGGTTAAAATTTAAATGTTAGGAAGCATAGATGGTAGGTCACTACTAAAAATTTATCAAAATAATAAGTAAATCACTAAAAATCATCACAGGATCGCTTCCTTAATACTGTCTATCACATTACATAAAAATATTAGTATATTGGGATAGAAAAGTTTGATCCAAGAGCAAAACACACATAAGTAAATATAGAGGATATACAAAAGCACACATTACCACAGAAATATAAAAAAACTTGCTTTTTAAAAAAGTATATATGTATATATACGAATAGCTATATATGTCCAAGGATGTTGTGTATATATATCAAATAAATATATCTTGACACACTAAAAAATAATAAAAAATATATAAAAAATATATATATGCGTGTGCATATCTATTGCCAGAGGGTATATGTATATGCTAATAAATTGCTAATAATTCTCTTAATATTCAAGTCACTTAATATTTCTCCGTTTCCTAAGTCTGGGTTTTATCGATGCTCTCTCATTCAAACCTGACCCATTATCAGCCCTTAGTCGAACAATCCAATCACTCTCTTTGCTCTCAGTATTACTTCTAATGTCACCACCTCTCATGCTAGGTTTTAGGACTTCAAGAGCCCTAAACAAAAAAGTGTGCGTATCATCATGGGCATTAACATGCTTGGCTAAAGCATTATGTGGTGACCCTTTCCTGATGTGATATACATGCTCTCTTATTCTATCTCTAAATTTTCGATTCGTCTTTCCTACATAAAAACTCCTGCAGACTTGACAGACTGCAAGATAAATCACATTGCTTGTCATGCAGTCTGCAGTAGCTGTAGTGTAAAAGATACGTTGTGTATCAGGGTGTATAAATTCAGATTCACAATCAATGTAGTGACAGAAATTACATTGTCCACATGGAACAGTATAAGCCGTAGTCATCTCAACTCTCTTGTGTTTTGAATAGCAGAGCATTCTCTTAAGGTTCTTCTTATTTTTGTATTGAAATTTTGGCTGTTCACCAACTATTTCCCTTAGATCATCATCGATCTGGAGGACTCCCCAAAATTTACTAATTATATCCCTGATTTCAGAGTGGTCAGAGGTAAAGGTTGTCGTAAATTTCATTACAGGGATGGTAGTAGATAAGCTCTCTTTCAATGGGCAACTCTGAGCAATAGGTCCAAAACATGGCATGGCCGTAGTATGTCTTAAATCTGGTATATTCTGCATACTATCATTCACTTCGTTAATATCATAGCCCCTGTCAATTAATCGGCCTTTGAGGTTTTCTAATTCCAAGCAGAAGCCTTCTTCAGTCGGATTTAAACGTGAGGCTCTAATGGCCTGGCCTTTAATAATGTTTTTAAACACAAAGGAAGGATGCATGCTGGATCTTAGTAATAGTGAATTGCTGTAGCATGCTTTCCTAAAAACACCTGTGTTAATCAAACCATTAGGTAGTCTCTCTAGAACCAGATCTAAGAATTCAATCCTATCTTTTGAATAATTCATGGTGAATCTTAGATAGGTGGTTAAACTATTCATTTCACCCAATAACAGTTCTAAACGTTCTGGTGTCCCCTTCCAAAGAATAAAGACGTCATCCACAAAACGTCGAAAAAAGACTACATCTTCTCTGAATACTTCAATATCAAATAAAACAGTTTCTTCCCAATGGGCCAAGAACATATTCGCATAGCTATTGGCGCAGGGTGTCCCCATAGCTACGCCGTCAACCTGCCTGTAGATGGTTTCATCAAATATGAAAATATTGTTCTCTAATACTAATTCTAAGAAGTGTACAACCAAATCTATCTTGACAGCGCTATAATCACTATGCAATCGTAAATATTCAGTGACATAAACAAGGCCAAGGGTATTCGGAATCACAGTAAACAAGGATTGAATGTCAAGAGTAACAAAAATATAATCATTGTGACTGATATCATTCTTAATACATTCATAAAAGTCTAACAGAAATTGTTTAGAGTCTCTCAGGACAAATCTGTTATTATTCAGAATAGGTATATATCTATGCATTCATGCGTTAGGAATATATACTGGCATATATGATACTGTGTTGTTTGCCTCCACCTGTATATGCTTTTTTATATGTACTATTTATGCTCATATACATAGATTGTTTTTAACTAATCCCAGTCAGAGATTCTTCTCTGCAATGCAATTAACCATATCATGCTTTGCTCAAGTATTTATTTATTATGCATAAATCAATAACCTCAATATTTATACCAGCCAAGTAGAATATTATGCACAATGAAATTATATATACATTGTTATATATGGCTTATTACATTTTATTTATTTTTTATATATGCACTTTCTATGGTTTAGCTTAGTTTTAGATATTCATCTGTATGTTTTTAAGTTCACATGACACATGCACACATGCTTTGTATATTCTGTTTCCCTTTTAAATCTTTAATTGTTTTTTAACCTGATTAATTGACATGCCTATATATTGAAGGATCCTTTTTATGCATTTATTAAAGTGACCTGAAGAAGCTATGTCTAGCGAAAGCGCTTGTCCGTTGCAATAAACTGTCTTGTGAATTAAAGTATCTTACGCTTTATTTGGATTTATTCATTTTGGAGTTATCCAGAGCGACACATCAGTGGACTACCCAGCTTCACTTCTTCCATAACTAACTTGTTCACAATATTAAATATATGCAGATAAGGGGTGGAAGAGAGAGAAAAGCAGTCTATTAGGGACATTGCAGATTATATCCCTGAAAACAGTGGTAATATTAACTCTACAGGTGTGTATTGTCAGTTTTGTGTACAGTGACTACAAGTCTCCTATAGGTGATGTAGCATGTACATATCTCTCAGGCTATTTCATGGGACAGTATGGGCCAAGCAATAACAAATGCAGGTACACAGCTAGACAAAACACTTGCACATCATGTAGACATATATAACTATCAAGGTGTTTTATAAGCAGATGTGTTGATAATTTGCATTCCAATTAATCATTTCTGTGGTAATTCTGTGAAACACAGATTACGCAGTATTAATTACAGTACTAGAAATCATGACACTTGAGAGGTATGTTTATGTGCAGTTCATAAACTAGACAGTCGTCATGCCTTATTTGCCAGGCATGGGAATAAAACCCAATAGATGTGACTGCAGGGGGCATCTGTAAATAATGTTATAATTGACTGCAGCAACTTAGTACAAATATGCAAGGAATACAGCCATGCTGGAGGTAGACAGATTTATTTCTGACTCAACAATGCTGATGAACACGTTATTCTTGTTGATTTTAAAACACTGGGAAATCTAAACACAATATCTGCTCATAACATGGGTTACCTCACTCATAAACCTTTTGCTCCTGGGGTGAGAGAAAATGTGTGCATTATGTGACTGATAGTGGGCAGGAGATAACCTTGAACCATACTATGAGTTGAGTAATACAAGTTACAGGACATTCCTTTTGCATTCTAGAACTATTACAGTGTTATAATTGACTGTATTGACAGTAGAACACATATGCATGGAATACAACCATACTGTATATATTAAAACAGCTTTTAGTATCAACTGGGCTGGTGAACATTTTGTATTCTTATTGCTTTGAAATATCTGTGAAGTATAAACGCAATATCTGCCCATGGAGTGGGTTACCTCACCCATATACCTTTATTACCTGAAGTAGAAGAAATAGAGAGCATTATGTGACTGATATTGGCCTGGAGACAGCCTTGGACAGTACTATGATTTAAGCAATACAGTTTGCAGGCCATTACTTTTGCATTCTACAGCTACTACAGTGTTACACTTGACTGTAGCAACCTTACCACAGACAAGCAATGCATACAGCTCTACTACAATGATTATGACAACACAATCCTGTTCAGCACCATTTTGCTTACTTTTACTATTATTGTTTTTTGCTTACTGAACATCAGATGTTATTGTTCATGTATTGCACTACAGCTCTAATTGCAGATTTATTGCATTACAGTTCTACTTGACCATTTATTGCACTACAATTTTTCTTGTTTGTACTTTATTGCAAGTAAATGCTTTAATCGTTCTTGTTTATTGCACTACAGTTAGCATACTAAATCCACACCTACCACTCTCATGGTGTAACCTGGCCAGGCATCCGGCATGGGACTCGATTTTGTGAGCCCTCCCAGCTGCAGCTGTAGGGAGAGAAGCACACCATTCTGCATACCAGTTTTGCAGACATTCAGCTTGCATATTGGTAAAACAAAGGTAAAATCATTTATATATTTGTGGAGCATTCCCTGCTCTTGCCTCTTGGACTCAGGTGCCCAAGGTTCTCTTCTTTCTCCTTTTCAGTTCATCATGGTGGTGATGACACTGCTCACCTGTGTGGGGGATACCAGTAACTGGCCAAAGGGTCCAAGGCTTCCACCTTACACTCAGAGCCCTGGAATCTGCCCTGCATCAACCGGGGTTCATGGTTTTTAACAAGGAGCCAACCATGACCCTGGACTCTTGAATAAACCACCTCTATGCCCGAAAGCACACACCTTTGTCAACACTGCCAGTCATACCAACAGTAGATTGACCTCCAATGAATGATGCAGAATTCCTGCCTATTGGGCTTAATATAGGTTGTTTTCCTGCCCTTACACGTGATTGAGCAACATTCAAAAAAGTACCACATCACTTACCAGTGCACAAACCAGCTAAGTGAAGCCAAGCAGTGCAAAAACACACAGAAACATGGTTTTAGCAAGGCTTAGGACTGCGCAAACTTGGTAACCATTAGCATCTTTATGCACTGCTTAGCAAAGTGCAGCAGTGCCTAAATTCACAATAGTTTCATAAAAATGAAGAAAAATAGTACATTCATTTCAGACATACTCTGCCTGTTATGAACTTGAACCCAGGACCTGCTACTCATAAGACTGAAACTCTACCCATGTAGCTAGTTGGGTGTTACAAAAGCTAGTATTCCTTGCCGTTGCTGAGCTGTACTGCACAAACATGCTTAAACACACCTATAAATAAATAACTAATTACATCCGGTTTCTATTTTTAGATGTCTAGCAGGTGTTGACTATGTATGTATAAGCTCTGCTCAGCTCTGCTGTGCTCCACGCCATACCGCACTAACAGCAATTGAAAAAAAAGACAAAAGAAGAAAATTTTAATTATGATAATTAATTACATCTGGTTTCTATTTTTAGATGCGTAGCAGGTGTCTGCTGTCAATATGTAAGTGCACCTTGGTGTTGCTGCACTCCACACCATTCCTCACAAACATGCAGTTGAAAAAATAAATAAATAAAAAAAACAAACATCAAAAAAATGACATATTATACATTTGACACACTTCACAACATTACAGCAGTGGTGGAAAGTATTACAGGGAGACTCATCTGCAGCCATCGGTAGCCGCAACACCTCTCCCTACACTGATTCAATATCCATGTTCCTCAGCTTTCCCTCGGCAGCATGCCATTATTAATATGCATGGTGTGCTGCATTGGGGGAACCATGGCCGTGTACATGGATACATTCCATGTAGGCTCTACACTGTGCCTACACAGATTTTATTAAATCCTGGGGATACTTAATTGCATAATTAGCAAAATAAATAATACTGGATGTATGTCAACATGTGCAACGTACAGTGCAAATGTCAAACATTTTTATTTATCAACAGCTACGGTTTCACGTAATGTCATGCAACAGTTTATAAGTCTCTTGGTTTTTGAAGTATTAAGTACATATGGAAATATAACTTATTTTCATAATTACCAACAAACTAGCAATATTTCCAGAATAGTGTGATATAAACCAGCATTGACAGTGAATTGTCCTGTCTCCCACATTGGTGTTTTACACCATACATCTCAATAACATGTAGAATCCCAAGTTATGAAAATACGAACATAAATATGAAAATATAAATAATAAGTGTCAAAGATTAATTTCTCCACTGCAGGGCATCCTAGACTAACATTCCTGGTGTCATTTTGTTAGTAAGTCCTTGCCCTTTCTAGTACTTCCTATTAGTAGCTGGTAAGTCACTTAGTTAAAAAAACAGATCTAAAAACTTTCTGGGCACCATAAGGAGCTATGGGTGTGAACTGGAAGTATACAAAAAGGTGCTATAGGTTTGAGTGAGTTAATTTTAACTCACCTTCCAGAAAGTTCATCCTCTGTAGATATACTGACATCTTTTTATTGCTTTTTTTTCTTGACCTGTTATCCACAGTGTACTATTCCAGCTTGTAGAACGTGTTTTGTTGTCCTGTAACAGTTTAAGAAAGGTCACATCTTCCAGTAGGCCAGACAACATTTTTCAACATTTTCTTTCTTCTCTTCCATATTTTATATCTTTTTCTTGGGCACTGTTTACTTCTGGCATTAGTTCACCAACAGAATCCATTCATTTTGATGTTTATTGTAAAATCTTTTTTTTTTAACCTTTTCTCTGCTCTGCTCTCTTTGAGCTTCTTGATCAGGCAACTATCTTACAGGAATTCCACCATAACTCTCTTACAAATGACTCTGACATCAATTTGCATGCTGGGATTTTAAATAGACTAATTTGAAACAAAGCAAAATAAAATAATCAGCTAAAACACAACTGATTCTGTGGGAGAAAACAAAAAAAAATGAGCTAGTGCATGAATTTTCTAAGAAGATTAGCCTACGCCATATGTGTTATATCTGGCTAAAGATATAAAAGCCACCTTCCATGCACCCAAGATGTTAGACAGTTTGAGTTGAGACGACTAAAAGAGGTTTGGGTACCAGGCCCTTCACACATTTCATGCCAGCTGAGAGAAGGAGACCAAGTATTGAGAGGTATTGCTAGGAACAACAGTAAACAAATGTGCACACACTGGCATAAAAAACACACCATAAAGAAAGGGGGGTGGAGGTAGGGAGTGGCTACTGTAGCAGTTATCATTTGAACATTTAACGTTATGTTACATTTACTTACACAACTGTACAATGTTCATCACATTGATCACTATTATATGGGTAGAATGCCATAGCCTAGAACAACAAGGATGTGGAAGAGATGGGTCTAGAAGCTTCTGAAGAAAGGTCTGAGCAAAGCCTCACCTAGATCTGTAGAAGCAAACTAGCTTGTAGCACTTTGTAAAAGTGCATACAGAGGATGAAGTCACTAATTCTAGAATACTTCTAGAGTCCAACCCCTTCCAAAAAGCCATAGATGAAGCCAAGTCACTGGTAGAGTGAGTCATGACCCTGCCTGAAATAGTTTTGTTGTGGTGGGTGCAACAATATGAGGAACTGCCAGCTATACCAGTAGAAGCAGGTCAGTGGATGTGTAACATATTCCAGTACAGCTAGCTGGAATTTTTAAAAGAATTTTATGTCATCCGTATATCAAATTGATCCATACAGACACTTGTGTTGAAAAAATGTATTTGTAAAGCTGTTTGTATTAAAATGTACCAACAATGTGCAACACAGTAGCAGGGACACAAACAAATTGCTCACCAACCAAAAAATCCATGTATATAACATGAAGCTATTGTTTATGCCTGACCTGTATCAGTTTTGTTCATCTGCACTTCATGTTATGTACCAGCAGTATGCCCTGACAGAAAAAGAAATATACGTGCATTATTGTAACTGTTTAAATGTATATGTTTTAACAGAGGATACTGGAAGAGAAGATGTTAATCTCAAACTTTGAAAATAGTTTGAAAGTAAATTACCTAGCTTAGGCCAAATAGATTGTATCTTACAGTTCTCAATGCAGCCAGAGACAAAAAGTCTGTACTAGGAAGTTTCTTGCATTGTCATTGGGTGAACTAATTGCTACTCTGGAAGGGAGAAGTTTGAAATTGTAATGACTTCCAGGAGCTGCAGTAGATCTTAGCAAGGCTGTGTGTGTGTGTATTACTGACACATATGGTCAATATGATGAACATCAGGTTGCGCTCTTCAGTGATGTGTGTTTGGGAAATTATAATATGACATATATAAAGTGAGTTATAATAGACATTAAGAAATGAACCCAGTGCAAAAGCTGAATATGCTGAGGACTATAATGCAAAACAAGTAGTTACTTCAGATTTAGTTATATCACTATTGGTTCATACATCTTGTTTCACTGTAACTGTAAAACAGACTGCAACAAATGCTGCTGTATTAAACAATAAACATAATTTAAAACAATCAGGATGAGGAATCAAAAAGCACATACTTTATGCATGGTCCTAAAAATGCATGTAGTGGGCCCATGGTTTGAAAACAGCCTCCAAGTACCAAGGTACACTTAATCTGTCAATGGCCAAAGCATTTTGGAAGACTGTGAGTTTCAATGCATTTTTCAATTAATGTGAGTTTCAGGGAAAGAGAAGTTTATTATTGCTTGTGCTAAGTCTGCTTTTAACATGCAAATGTTTTGCTTAGCAAATGGCCATCAGTGTTTGCGTTATACAATTTGAAACAAAAGTTTTAAATTAAATCTAAATCAATGTAATTACTGTAAAAGTAAAGAAAAAGAAAACAGTCAGCAAACTGATAGGTATAAACAGTGTTTATGGTAATTAGGGAGAGATAGCGATGTAATGGGACACTGGAATGGCTGCGGCGGGGGGGGGGGCAGGACCAGGTCCATTACCCTGCCTAGGGCCCCATTTGACCATGGTTCCACTCTGTAGCCATATTCATACCTATAATCCTCTACATTTGGGTGATTAGAACTATTGCTAGTGGTGACTAGTGTATCTTGAACAGGTACAGAATGTGTGTGTGTGTGTGTGTGTGTGTGTGTGTGTGTGTGTGTGTGTGTGTGTGTGTGTGTGTGTGTGTGCACATGTTGTATGTACTTGCTCCCCCCAATAAAAAAGGAAAGTGTGTCTCCCGTCAATCTTCTCTGTCACTTTTAGCCACCTTATCACACTCATTGTTCATAGCTGTGGCAGCTATCTACCCCACTTAAAGCCATTTTGCGCATCTTCTTAATACTGTGCCAGATTATGCATACATTTCTGTGAAGCTACTTTATTAGTATCATTACCACTACTGACTACATGAATGGTAATCTCTCAGGATTTCTTTTAGCTCTTTCCCATTCACAGGGTTAGAAAAACAAAATGAAAACTCCAGCAAAGCTAGAACTTCCACTAAGTGACCTTCCAAACCTCTTGTATCAAAGGCACATGGGATATATGTAAATGATCCTTATGAACATTGGGTGTTTCAGCTAACTGGCAATTCTGAATGCCCATGACTTGTTTCATCATTTTAATGGACAATTTCATTCCAATAAAGCCAAACCCCACTAGCTGTGGATATGCATATTTTGGCCTTGTTAAGGCCTCATCACCACAGCAGAAGCAAAGTGTGTGATGCCCATACCCTGGCCAAGCAATCAAGGAGCCTCAATCTTCACCACCAACACCAGAGAGGGTGTCTCATATATGAGGAATGAATAACAAATACACACAGTAAAGTGCAATTTCCCTTAAGAGCACACAGAGATCACAGTCAATCCGGGGCTGGACGCTCCCTTGCTCTCTAGGTCCCCAATAAGACTCCCCACTGGCACAGCTATAGGGTCCAGATCTCAGCCTAGTGGGCAAGCTAAAACTTCTAGCACCCTCTCTGTCCAAGTAGTGCTTCATGTCCCTGGCCAAGTAGCTGACACACACACACACATGTGCACTTTGAGATAAGTTTCTACAACCACACAGCCACTCCTGGGTAATGCTGGCACAGTTTCTCCAGCTGTGCCTCTTTCTCCCAGACTATACAGTACTTCCACTTGCCACCACCCACTAATCCTTATCAACTACATAAAGACCATTAAAAGGGTGTCCAGTTATTACTGTGCAATATTATTATCCAATTTGTAGTATAGCCCAGGGCTAAAGCTATTAGAGTGGCCTTGTACAGTTTTTATCAAAGGTATACAAGTACTCTTAAGAGCTTAACTTATCTCTACACAAACCAGCCACTGTTAAAAGGTTTTACAATATTTAATAATAAATAATTAAAACCACAAGACAATACTTTCTACTACACAGTGCTAGTCAAAAGAGTTCAGAGATCACACAGAAATACTTAAAATAATTCAGTAGTACAGTTCTGACATAACAGAAAAACACTTAGTCTAAACTTTCTAGTTCTAGCTATTTCTAAAAGAAAACACAAGTCTAAGATAACTTACATAAGAATACAGGCAGAGGGCTGTGAGTTAGATGATCAAGACAAAAATGCTCAAGGCCATCTGATTCTCTCTGTTTAAATTGCTATTGTAGTTCTGATAAACATTACATCATCATTTTACACTTTCCTGGTGTTCCCAGGCTACACATTAACTACATTTACATTCTTAACTTCTCCCTTTTGTCACCTTGCAGCTGGCCAGGAACAGAGCAATAAAAATACATTTGCATGTTTAAATCTAGCAATTTAACTCTTGGTTAAAACAATAGAAAGGATTTCTTCATCTAGACTTTTCGGCACCACTGTCCACTTCAAAGGGTCACCACAGGCTTTACTTTGGTCAGTAGTGTGCACTGCTGTCACATTTATTTCCAGTTCCACATGTAACAGCATTTCTTCACATTTAAGACAACAAGCCTGTAGTTTACATTCATATTTACAAATGATAGAATTATCTGCACAATTCTATCTGGCTAGGATGGCAGCCTTCACACGCCCCCCCCCCCCCGCCATTGAACTCAAGGTAGTTTTTCAATGTACTATTTAGAAATGCCACTTGAGAGGGTCAGGTCTATCGGAGTGTACCTCACCCCATTCCCTGTCTTGAGAGCCCATCTGCATTGGCATTGTTAATCCCACTGTGGTGCTGCACTGTCATATCATAAGCTTGCAGCCCCAGGCTCTATCTTAGCAACTTGCCATTTTGCTGGCTGTCTCTGTTTAACCATGTTAGGGGGTTGTGATCTGTCATAATGGTGAATTTCCTTCCATACAGATAATGCTGGAGTTTCTGCAGTGCCCACACTATGGCTATAAATTCCTTTTCTACATCTGCATAGCATTCCTCCCTGGGTTGGAGTGTATGGCTGAGATAAACCACTGGGTGCTCTTCCCCCTCTGAAGAAATATGGCTAAGTACAACCTCCACCCCATGGTTTGAAGCATCCACCTGCACAACAAATTTGTTGCTGTAATCTGGACTGGCTAACACAAGGGGTCCTTCCAAAGCTTCTTTAAGTTTCTGGAATGCCTGCTCACATGCTGGGGTTCACACTAACTTATCTGGCCTGCTCTTCCTTGTCAGGTCTGTGAGGGGAGCAGCTATGGTACTATAACTGGGGACAAACTTTCTATAGTAACCTGCTGTCCCTAAAAATGCCCTCACCTGCTTTTTAGTAACAGGTGCAGGCCATATCTGAATGGCTTCCACTTTGGCAGGTTCTGGCCTTATCTTACCACTCCCCACTCTATATCCTAGGGAGGAGACCTCCGCCATAACCACCTGACATTTGCTTGGCTTAATGGTCAACCCTGCCCTCTGTAGTCTGCCCAGCACCTCCCTGACATGCTGAGGGTGATCTGGCCAGGAATGGCTGTAGATGGCAATATCATCTAGGTAAGCAAAGGCAAACCCTCCTGCTCCTGCTAGGATATGATCTATCAGCCGCTGGAAAGTTACTGGGGCATTCTTCATCCCAAAGGGCATCTTTATAAACTTATACAAGCTAAAAGGAGTCACAAAGGCTGACTTCTCTCTAGCACTGGGAGTCAAGGACACCTGCCAGTACCCCTTGGTAAGATCAATGGTTGTACTTAGCCTCACCCAGCTGATCTAGGGCCTTATCTGTCCTAGGCATGGGGTAAGCATCCGACTCTGTGTGACTATTTAATTTCCTGTAGTCCACACAGAACCTGGTGCTGCCATCTTTCTTTGGCACCAGCACCACTGGGGAGGCCCAGGGACTGTTGGACTCTTGAATCACCCCTAGTTCCAACATCTCCTGTACCTCCTCTCTCAGAATCCATTTGAATCTCTCAGGCACTCTATAAGGGGCCTGCCTAATAGGCCTTTGGGGTCCTGTATCCGCCTGGAGCTGCACCAGGTGGGTGTACCCTGGTTTCCCAGTGAACATGTCCCCAAATTCCTGCAACACTGCTAGGAGATAGCTGTTGGGACATTGCTACCCCTTCCACTGAGGTGTCAGCCCAAGCCTCACAGAGGAGATCAGTCCCCAGATCTCCCTCAGACTCCTTCTGCAATCCACTGCAAATGCTCAGCACAAGGGCCTTCCTATCATGGTAAGGTTTCATCATGTTAGCATGGTACAATTTGTGCCTCTGCTATCTGCCTAGCAGTTCCACCATGTAATTAACATAGCTTACCTTTCTTACCACCTTGCATGGTCCTTCCCAAGCTGCTTGCAGCTTGTTGTGTCTGACAGGAACGAGAACCATTACCAGTGCCCCACAGCATACTCTCTAGCTCGAGCATTCCTGTCATACCACACTTTTTTCTGTTGTTGGGCTTATGCCAGGTACTCTTGGCCGAAGCCCATGAGTTCCCTGAGCCTTGTCCTGAGGTTTAGGACAAATAAACAACAGTCTCCTTGTGAAACTCGCACTCACATTCCCATTCATCTCAAATTAAATCTAGAGGTCCCCTCACCCTTTGCCCATACAGTAACTCAAGGGGTGAAAAACCTGTGGATTCCTGGGGAACCTCTCTGTAAGCAAACAACAGATGGGGCAAATATTTGTCCCACTCCTTCTCAAACTAATCTGCAAATGCCCATAGCATGGGCTTGATTGTAGAGTTTAACCTCCCAACAAGATCATTAGTCTGGGGATGGTAGGGGGGTGGTCATCATGTGCTTCACCCTACAGGACTTCCACAGACAAGCCAGCAGGTCTGACATGAAATTGGCATCTCTGTCAGTCAGTATTTCTTTTGGGAAACCTACCCTGCTCAAAATCTCTAACAAAATATTTGCCACCTTCTCTGCCTCAATGGAGGACAAAACCACTGCCTCAGGGTATTGTGTAGCATAATCCACTAACACTAGGATATACCTTTTCCCTGTGGAACTTGGGGTAATCAGAGGACCCACAATATCCATAGCTACTCTCTGAAATGGCTCTTCAATCACAGGCAAAGGCATCAAAGGAGCTCTCACCTTGTCTCCTGTCTTGCCTACCTTTTGGCACTGTTCACAGGTCCTGAAGTACCCTGTTACAGCTTTGGAAATTCCAGGCCAATAGAAGTTCTGCATACTATGCCTCTTTGTACATTTTATGCCCATATGACCTACAAAGGGAATATCATGGGCTATAGCTAGAAGTGCCAGATGGTAGGCTCTAGGCACTACCAGCTGCTGTACTCTCTCACCTTCTAGCCCTTCCTCAGGGGTCCACACTCTGTATAGTAACTCTTTGTCCCAGTATACAGATTCCCCCTTTCCTTGAGAATCAGGTGCCTCCCTAGCTACCTGCCTCAGCCCTTGCAATGTAGGGTCTGAGAGCTGAGCCTGTCTCAACTTTCTCCTTGTAACCCTTCCAGCTCCCCTTCCACAGGAAGTCTGGCGTCATCTGACAGTGGTGTCTCACTGTCAGCCTGGGTACTACTCACCTCTACCTTTACAGTCACTCTGTCCAAGGGACCATCAGTACCCACAAGCAGCTGTGGCTCACCTTCAGTTTCCCTGAAGTAACCACCTCACCAGTCCTGGCTGCAAGTATGCAGTCTGTCTGGGTCTCTCCCAGGCTATCAGACCCACATTCTTGTCTCCTAACCTGACTGTGTATAACTGCATAAGCACCGGGTACTGCACTATCAAAATCATCCCCTATCAGGACATCTGCAGGTATATCCTCAAATACACCTACTTGCTGGCTTCCTTTTCCACCCTCCCAGTCAAGGTGATCCTTAGCCAAATGTAATTGGAATGGGTCCCTCCTAAAGTCCTGACTGAAGTAGACTGCCCAGGCAAGTAGTGCTCCTCAGTAACCATTGCAGGCTTTAAAATGGTTATATCAGAGGCTGTGTCTCTCTCTTGGCAATGGCCTCTTTGCCATTCACTACAATAGGATATAGCCTTTGGTGGTTGTTTGGTACCCTTGTTGCCCCAAGACAACCTACTATTGGCATTTTGTCTTTCCCACTTACTAGCTCCCTCAGGTTTAGTTCCACACCTTGCCCACATGGCCCCACTGGTTGCATTCAAAACATTTAACCCTAGCTCCTGGATGTGTACCTGGACTAGTGGCTTCCCCTGCTACTGGCAGATTCTGTTGTGGCAGTCTGTGCTCCTCACCATGGGTTCCTTTAGACCCATGAGCAGTACTGGGGGTCCCCTTCCTGTGCAGGGCTGCCCTGCTTGCCACATATAGGTCTCCCTTCCTCCCCAACTCATCTGAAGTAGCACATTGTCTATCAGCTAACCAGATTCTCATGTCCTCAGGCAAAGTGCTAAGGGCTTGTTCCCTCACCAAAAGGTCTGCCGGCCCTTCAAAAGTGGTGACCTGACATCCATTCACCCACCTATGGAAATAAGTGCTCAATTCAGCCACATATTCACACACACTTTCATCTGCTTTGCATCTATGCTCACGAAACTTACGTTTCAGGTGTTAGCTTAAACAGTTCTAAAAGACTATTTTTTTACAGCAGTACAATCAAAACATGCAACGTCAGACATTTTGGACAGACCAGTTACAGCTTTACCATCGAGTAAGAGGGTCAAGAACCATACCCAGAGCCCTTGGTCAACTTCATACTGTTTACATACCCTCTCAAACATATGAATGAAACTATTAAAATTATCCTCCTCTTTAAACTGCAGAAGACATTTACTGACCTTTTGTGCTTCTGAGGTCCAGTTACTCCCTTCCCCTTTACCTCCATGACACTGGTGAAGAGTCAGCATCTCCTTCTCATGCTGCCTCTGCCTCTCTTGTTCCTCAGCTTTCAGACGCAACAGTTTCTCATTCTCCTCAGCCTGCAAACGTTGAAGTCTCTCATTTGCTTCTAATTCCACACACATGGCCTCCAACTCAAGTCTCTTTAGCTCCAGTTGGATTTTTAAGTCCACTACAGAAAGGTTGAGCTGTCCATTCTCCAAGGGAATTATATCTCCACTGCCAGTCTGATTGTCCTCCTGATTGCTGTTTTCTGATGCAGCTGTAACCAAGGCTGCAATCACGTCTGCCTTAGTCAGGTTTCCATGCACCAGTCCCCTAGCCTGGCAGATCTCCGCCAACTGGCTCCTTGTCAGCTTTCCATACTCCACTGCTGATATGCTGCCTGCTCACCATGACTAACTAAGCTAACAAAAGAAATAAAACAATTGTGATCTGAACTCTGAGTATTCACTGCATGTGGCTGTTATAGAGTACAAAACACCTTCAAAGCTCACTGTACACAAGCTACAGGATTCACTCTACCCACACCACTATAAGCCAATTAGTATTTGCCAAGTAATTAATATGTGATGTGGATATCCCACCACTACCAAACACAAATGTGAGGTGGATATCCCAAACACTGCCACCACAAATGTGACACCCATGCCCTGGCCCAGCAATCAAGGAGTCTCAATCCTCACCACCAACACCAGAGAGGGTGTCTCATATATGAGGAAAAGATAACAAATATGCACAGTAAAGTGCAATTTCCTTTAAGAGCGCACAGAGATCACAGTCAGTCTGGGGCTGGTCACTCCCTTGCTCTCCAGGTCCCCAATAAGACTCCCCACTGGCACAGCTAGAGGGTCCATATCTCAGCCTAGGGGCAAGCTAAAACCTCTAGCACCCTCTCTGTCCAACCAGTGCTTCGTGTCCCTGCCCAAGTAACTGACACACACACACACACACACACACACACACACACACACACACACACACACACACACACATGCACAAACACACACACATACACGTGCACTTTGAGATAAGTTCATACATCCACACAGACACTCCTGGGGAAGGCTGGTACAGTTTCTCCAGCTGTGCCCCTTTCTCCCAGACTATATGGTAGTTTCACTTGCCACCACCCACTAATACTTATCAGCTACTCAAAGGCCCTTAAAAGGGTGTCCAATTATTATTTTGCAATATTATTATCCAATTGGTAGTATAGCCCAGGGCTAAAGCTATTAGAGTGGCCTTGTACAGTTTTTACTAAAGACATACAACTACTCTTAAGAGCTTAACTTATCTCTACACAAACCAGCCACAGTTAAAAGGTTTTAAAATATTTAATAATAAATAATTAAAGCCACAAGACAATACTTTCTACTACACATTGCTAGTCAAAAGAGTTCAGAGATCACACAGAAATACTTAAAATAATTCAGTATTACAGTTCTGACATAACAGAAAATCACTTAGTCTAAACTTTCTAGACCTAGCTATTTCTAAAAGAAAACACAAGTCTAAGATAACGTACATAAGAAAACAGGCAGAGGGCTGTGAGTTGGATGATCTAGACAAAAATGTTCAATGCCTTCTGATTCTCTCTGTTTATATAAATTGCTGTTCTGATAAACATTACATCATCACTACTGTTCACTTCAAATGGTCACCACAGGCTTTTACTTTGGTCAGTAGAGTGCACTGTTATCACATTTATTACCAGTTCGACATTTAAGACAACAAGCCGTAGTTTACATTCATATTTACAAATGATAGAATTATCTGCACAATTCTATCTGGCTAGGCTGGCAGCTTTCACAGAGTGTTTAAGTAAAAATTAGAAACACAGGGCAGTTACACCCAACTGATGTTAATTATCATTAGGGTCACTGCAAAAACATCCCAAACAACAAACTAAAGCAATGAGTGAGAAGGTCACTGAAAAAGCAATCAGTAAAAACAAAATGAAAACTCCAGCAAAGCTAGAACTTCCATTAAGTGAACTCCCAAGCCTCTTGTATCAGAGGCACATGGGATATATGCAAACGATCCTTATGAACATCAGGTGTTTCATCTAATTGGAGATTCTGAATGTCCATGGCTTGTTTTGTTGTTTTAATGGACAATTTCAGGCCAATAAAGCCAAACCCCACTAGCTGTGGATATGCATATTTTGGCCTTGTTATGGCCTCATCAGCACAGCACAAGCAAAGTGTTTGACTAAGCATTAGAAACACAGGGCTGTTACACCCAAATGATGTCCATTATCATTAGGGTCACTGGCTTTATTGGCCTGAAATTGTCCATTAAAATGACAAAACAAATCATTGGCATTCAGAATCACCAATTAACTGAAACACCTGATGTTCATAAGGATCATTTTCATATATCCCATGTGCCTCTGATACAAGAGGTTTGGGAGGTCACTTAGTGAAAGTTCTAGCTTTGCTGGAGTTTTCATTTTGTTTTTACTCATTCACAGGGTTAGCCAAAAGCCTGGCAATTCAATGCCTTGCATCTGACCTTGGCCTCTGCAGTAGAACAATTACAAAGTAAAATGAGAGCCCTGGCAGTTATACAATATAAGTGTACTTTTCTTTAAGGACAGACAGTGAACAAATTTTTTCTTCTTCAGTCTTTATCTACAATTATTCCATTTATGTATTAGTACTTTTCTAACACAAAGTCCTTTGAAACAGTCCACCATTCACAGTCTTTTTTTCAATTCTTCATATGTCTTTCAGAACTATAC
>NC_056736.1:419157643-419322643 GCF_019279795.1 Protopterus annectens
TTTGCAGTAATGATTTAACCCATAGATTCATTAACAGAGGTTATTCTACAGACTTCATACAAAGGGCTTGTGCATTTGCAACAAACCAAGACAGAAATAACTTACTTAAATATAGGGACACATCTACAAGCAGGGACACACAAACTTCTCAACCCATTCGTTTGGTTACAACTTATGGATGAAACACAAATAGTTTCAAAAACATTATAAACAATCACTGGGATATTTTGTTGGCCAATGAAAAATTAGCAGAAATGCTTCCACCACATTGTTTATTTCCCTACCAAAAGGGCTGTACAATAAACTCCTATTTAACTCACTATAAACACTCCATTCCATCTAATAAACAACAAGTCACCCTATTTGGGGACAAATTAGTGGGCAGCATTTCGTGTGGTCACTGTAGTGCTTGTGCACATGTTTCACAAACCAAAGAATTTACCTGCAGCAACTCTTCCAAGGTATACCAAATATGATGTTTTGGTAATTGCAGCAGTGACTGGGTGATCTACCTGGCAAAATGTTTTTGTTCTGCATTTAATGTAGGACAAACATCTCGTCCATTGAGATTTAAGATTAGTGAACACCTCAGTGATATTAGAAATAAAAGGACATCCAATGCCTTGTATAACACACTATAACCCACAGCATTGCTAAATTCCGATTCACTATTATAGACAAAAATCCAAGGTAATAAATCATGCAAAACAGGATGGCATTCTATTTTAAATGAGAAAGAATCATGTTGGATTGTTAGGCTGGGTGCTTTGTTTAAGCCAGGCCTTAATGAACTCAGTTGGTTTGGTATGAACCAATAAGTTTAAGACTCTAATTTAATAATGTACTATTTAAATGCTGCATGAATCAGTGTGAGTTTATGCACTGAGGAAGGCTATATTATTGCCAAATCTGGTCTGCTGTTCTTTTTTGGGTTGCCACAATAAAGAATTGTTGATTTCAAACTTCTCTGGTGCTGGACTTTCTTTTTGGGTTCTTTTGGATTACTTGGTTTAGTCCGTGCACCTTGTCTCACTTACGTGGTTCTGAGAGTGGTTAAATTGCTATCATCCCAAAAAGAAAGCAATCTATCCTGTATTTTATTCTTTTATTCTTTTTTTTAAACAAGAAACATCTTTATTAAATTATCAGTTTTAACATAGGCAATCATATGTTTATATAAATGAAAACAAACTATATTGACATAATTTTAGTTGCAAACATTATACTTCACTTATAATCTATCCAGTCACTGTCAGTCAAACACTCCACAGTTTATTCATATCCTGTCTTCTTTTAAACCTGATTCCTCCTCTGCATGTATCGTTTCCACCATTCCCTTTTTTCTATATAATTTGTTTCTACCCCTTTCTAAAGATCCTAATTCCAGTTCTTTTATCTATGTTACTATATTCACTACTTCTAGTACAGCTGGTTTAGAATCAGATTTCCATTTTCTACTATTTGTCTTTTTGGCAACCACCATAATTAGACTCAGAAAGGCTCTACTATGTCTAGGCATCATAGCTCAAAAAAAAATAATTTCTTTAGTTATACCAATTTGCTCACCCAGTATTTCTGATAGAGTAGTCTGTATGGAATTTTTAAAGTCTGCCAACTCATTACACTCCCAGAAAATATGTTCCCAATTAACTCTTTCTTTCCCATCATACCACCAACATTTGCTAGCTACCTGAGAAAAATCTTCTAGACTTTGTTGCACACTTGGGAGACATACCTATATACTGCATTTTTTATTTGTGGATTGTTTATCCAATGTCTCTTCCCAATCTGTTCTAATCTCCTCTGACTGATTCTTATAGCCATCATGCAATATTTTATATGCTCTACTAATTATTCATTTTTAACAGCAGTTTCTATTCTATATTCTACTAAAAACTCTACCAGTTCTGGCTTTCACTTAGAATCCCCCAATTTCTTTCTGTTTGCCTATACTTTGATATCAATCCTTGATAGGGAAGGCAATCTGTAGTCTGCAGTCCAAATAAATTCTTAACCTCTTCCCATTCTATTACCTTTCCCTCTCTAATTATTTGCTCCCAGTGCCTTAGTTCTTTTGACTGTTTTCTCCAATAAATTCCAGTCATCGTTGTCTATTGTCTGTATCCCTAATTGCTATTTTATTCTTTTCCTAACTTAACAATATATATTGTCTTCTATTTCACAGTATTGAATCTGAACAGTCATTACTTTTCCTACTGCCCAACCTTCTAATCCATAATGACTGCCCCAACTAACCAACACACCGTTAACATCTACTGATGTATAACAAACCCTTACTGAGTGCCTCCACCAGAGAACAAGTCTACAAGAACACTGTTAAACAGATAAATGAAAAATTCCTATCTATATGCAGTCTAGTAGTGAATGCCATGTACAGTCCTAAAAAACGATGCCACTGGCAACAATATACATGAGGATCTCAACCCTAAGGGCATATGGGAAATTAGTATTGCTGCCTTGGACTTCCCATATCCTCTTAATTTCTCCACTGCAGGATATCCTAGACTAAAAATATTTTTGTTAATAACTCTTGCCCTTTCTAATAATGCCTATTATTATCTGATAAGTCAGTAAGTTAAAGGGGTCTATATTATAATCTTGAAGTCTAACAATACTGAATATGATATTGTCGACACGAGAATAGCGAAAGTGCACTACAGCGAAATTTAAACGGAAAATCTCTGTAGGGGAGATTTCCGTTTACTTCAATGTAGTGCATTCTCGGAGTTGGTATATTTAAGTAAGGGGTGGGGGTGCAGGGGGGCTTGCCCCCCTGCCTACACACTATTTATTTATTTTTTTTAATTTAGTTTTTTTTTTTGTTTCGATGGTTTAAGACTTCGATCACTAAAGTTCGATCTTTAGTGATTTGAAATTTTAAACCTTTGAGTTTATAATATAGACCCTGTTAAAGAAGTCAGACCCAAAAAAGTTCAGAACCTCATAAATAGGTACAGTTGTGAACTGGAAGTATACAAAAAAGGCAGTTTAGGCTTGAGTGAATTAAAGAAGTTAGACAATACACTTTAAAAATAAAAGATCCAGTCAAATATACTCTTATACAGAGAAGTATAAAATAAGATGTTTTGAATAAACAGTTGGCATTAAAAAACATTGACTATCAGCTAGTTGATCAAAGTTTAACTGTTAACTAAAGATAATGTAATATATCTATCTGTTTGAGTTTATACCTAACATCTTCACAAACTCAAGAGGTTAGGTACAAACTCATATGTTACCCGATGGATAGCTAACTGTCTCACAGACATGACCCAGGAAGCTAGAAGTGAGAAGTCCACCTCTACAAAGAGGCCAGTCATAAGTGGAGTTCCTCAGGGATCAGTCCTTGAACCGCTCCTTTCTGGCATTTACTTCTCTGAAGTCAAGGCCAATGTCAGTGGTCTCTGACTGACTAAGCTTGCAGATGATTGCAAATTAGGAGCTGTCATTGAATCCCACACTGACACAAATGTTTTTCAGGAGGGGCTGACACAGACAAACAAATGGTGTCAAAGCCATACACTAAAAGTAAATGCCAAGAAATGCATAATAGTATCCTTTGGGAAGTCATCGACCCCTGACACTATCATATTGAGAACACACCCCTTAAAGATGACCCAGTAGGCAAGGACTTACATAGATAGTAATCTAGCTTTTTACCATCGTGTGTCTACAGTAGTGAGGAAATCATTCTATGTTGAGCAACTTATAAACAAAGGTATGGCATCTATGTCTAAGGAAGTCAATGTTCCATTGTATTTGGCATTAATCACACCTATCATTGAGTACAATGCCCTCTTTGGTATGTACCTAACCAGGCATAGCCAACAACTGGAATGTCCACAGACATTCCTCACTAAAAGAATACAGGGCATAAGTAAAATGTCCTATGCAGACCACCTCAAGCCCCTATGCCTTTATTCTGTCTCCTACAGGCTTTGGAGGGGAGATCTATGCCTGGCATACAGGGCATTGTCAAACCCCACTCTGATGGAACTCCTGAATATCCACAAAACAAACATTATCAGAATTAGCTGTTCTAATAACATTGCCTGTGATATAAATAGGATCTGCTGGAGAGACAGGTGTGTATCCCATAGACTACTCCATCTATGGAACAGGATCCCCATCCATGTGAAGCAGAGTTCCTCCCCAATCCAATTCAAGTGCAACTTGGACAACTGGATGGAGAATAGGAAATTTATCCCTGGTTTGGCACCTATGTCTCTAAAGGACACATGCACCTTATAAATGGTGCATCTCCCAAACCCCTACTTACACTCATTAAGGGTATCAGAACTTGTCAGAGATTTGAGATACATGACTAGGCTTAAAAAGGCCATTGTGGTCATTACCCTAGTAAACACCTATGAAGCTATGCTCTATCTATCTGTAATTTTAAGTCCATTTAGTAGATGCAGAAGACTAACGGGCAAAACCTGCAGACATTAAATCACTGAATCTGTGCAGCAGACAGTCTCTGTTCTCATCTATAATCCATGTAAATGTTTTCTAAATACTAGCACTCCATAAAGTCCACTTAATGTTTCAAGCAAAATGCAAGAACTAAGTGAACTGTACTGCTTGCTGCAATAAGCATTTGGGGAAAAGGCACATCACATAAATTTGAAAAAAAAAACTTCCAGAGAGAATCTTAGAATGAGGCAACATTAGGAAATATTCAGTTTGTACTGTTATAGAATACCCTCTTCTGCTTTTGTAAAAGAGTGTTGGTTCTTTACTTGTGCTAAGTCAAAATTTTGAATCCAAATAAAATCCTCCAAAGTTATTTAGATGACTAGCAAGTTTAAGCCTAATTAAACTAATATAGTTTTTGAAAAGAAACAGTCTAAGAAGCACTTAAAGGAAAACTCCACCTTCTCCTAGAGTTTAACTCAACTTGTGAGTGAGGTAATCTAAAATGTGTTTTGCCAAATAAAACAAAGGATATACGAACACCAGTACAGCATACTCAAACAGATTACTACAAATGCGGTGGCAAAACACATTTTAGATTACTCCACTCACAAGTTTGTGTTTGCAGTAATACAACAGTTAGAACATAATATACAAGGCGGTCCATGGGAACATAAACTTGAGGAATGTGAGCTTATGTGGCAAGTTCACACATTGGCCCACATACCTCCTGGCCTTAATGAATATGTACCAATCAAATGCCTTTTAAAGGCTTAAAGCACTTGCTAGGTAGTGCCTATAGCTTGTGCACCATAGGTTTATAGATTAGTACTAAGCTAACTGCCCTTGCGAGCCATTTTAAGCCTAGCCAATTAACCCTTGTGAGACTCAAACCCTGCAACTTGCGTTTGTAAGGCAAGCACCTTAACCATTAGGCCATCCTCCCAACCAGCACTTCAGTTTTTCTAATTAAGTGTTTAAGTATATTTTGTATGCCTTTCTACAGTAAGTGTCACACTGGTCTTTGTTTGCCTACCTATAGTCACTGTTATATTTACCATAAGGTTGCATTTATATATACTTGTCTACTGGACCATGTTTTTTGGTCTTTTATTCACACACACACACACACACACACACACACACACACACACACACATATATATATATATATATATATATATATATATATATATATATTCATGTACATACGTTGCATTTTTAAATGTAGGAATAATTAAGTAAAAATCATTCAAGTTTTAATTTTTACTTTATAATCACCCATACTTGTATCAACTATGTGTTTAACTTCCCTAGTATTTTAGCTAAAAGGGTATTACACCTTGTTAATTTTTAATCTTTAACGTATATATTTTTATTATATACATGTATTTATGTATATGTTTCTGATATGTTTTGTATATGTTTTTTTAGTATACATATTGAAAATGGAGAAGATATCTTGTATTAATTGAATAGTTTACTGTTGCCACAATGGAGGTAGATGTTTTTATAACCCTACATGAATTAGTGAATGTAATTTACTGATGGTTAATTTGTGATTGGTTTAATTGCATCCACTTGTAAGTATATAAAGTGGTTAATTGTTGTCTTTTCTTTTGTCTGAAGAAGTTGGAGCATTGTATCTGACGAAAGCGCTCACAATAAATAGTGTGGTTTGGAGTACTTACAGCCTGCTTGCGTTTTTGTTAATGTACCAGTTTGTTCTTTTTTGGAGTTTTTTCATAATACTTTTATTTCCTTGCCTTGGAATCAAAGGAAATGAAAGACCACCTACCTTTTTAAAGCTTAACCTCTCACATAATTTGCAGAGGAATTTGTCTACACCTGTATAACATACCACAGATGCAGAGAAATCTGTATTTCACCCTGTCAGGTACTGCTGAAAATCCTATATGAGTAAGTAGTTCTGCTGATGTCAGGTGCTCAGCAGTTGCTGTAAACAAGACAGAGATGTGTGAAACTGTTTTCCACTATCTTTTGCAGAGAGGAAGGGAACTTAACATGATTCAAAGCTGCTTCCATGCCTTTCATATCAAAATAGAGCAATTAGATCAGACAATGGTTCAAAGGCAGTTGTCAAGTCTTTTGACAAATTTACACAGACAGCATCACAATATTGAAATGTTAATCTTTAAACTTTAAATGCTTGTTATTTATACTACTTTACATTGTAAGATGACTTTGGTGTAATATCAAAGATGTCTGACATTTACAGAAAAGTCAGAAACTATTGTTCCTTGTGTAATTCTTGTAAAGTATCAACACTTTTACCATTTTCATTGCCCCCACCACTACCACCACAATAGGACAAAACTGTCCAAATCAGGACTTCTGTGGTGGAAGCGAGACCGGTGGCAACCCTATCAACTAGGTGCATTAATACTGTTTATAAGAAGGTCTTGTATGTTTTCTTGTGACATCCTTCCAGAAAAAGATACATATCTAGTGCACAGATCCTTGGGAAGAGACTCCTTCCACTGACTTTGAGTCAGTCCTTACACAAGTGAGTGCATGAGCATTTTCTAGTCAACAAAGGAAATGTAAGAATTGCTGGCAACCATGATATACGGCTGAGTTTAATTTAGCATACAAGTGGTATGTGCCCTTTCATTAAAACAATAGGAAAGGGAAATCTGAAGTACTTTAACTATCTATCTATATAAATAAATGAATGAATAAAAATAAAAATGTTTCCAGTGCTGGCACTAGGGAACAAAATTACTTTCAAATCATTTTCTTTCCAGTAGAAGCTGTCACTTATACATGAAACTGCAGGGATACCTCAGAGCAGTGACAGTACTGACACCTAACAGAAAAGTGTGATGGGAGGTGATGGTCAATTCATCCTGGAGTACAAAAAGGTACTTTGAATAAAGGCATGCAATTTAGCTGCTTTTTTGTTTGCAGCTGTATAATTCCTTATTATAGTGTAAAACAATCCCTGACACACATGCAAATGAGGGCCATTTAAGAAATAAAAGAAGAGTCCTGTTACAGAAGGTATATAAGATGACAGTGACTGACACTAATCCCATTATATGTCAGTGGCATGGAAATACACCACAACTCATATAAAATAGACATCAAATGCATTATGGGAAAGAGAAAGGTTTGATCACATTGATCTATCAAGCCCCTTTGGTAGACATTTTGCTGAAAACATATTGAAAATCTGTAAAAAGCAGTCAGAGTGATTTTGATGTGTTAAAATAGTGGGGAAACAAAGATAACAGTGAAACAAATAGATTTATTTTTAGTTCTAAGGTGGAGTTTACCTTTAAGTCTGCTAAAACTATGTGTGTGTCTTTGTATGTCTGTGTGCATGTGCCTGCATTTTTGTGTGTGTGTGTGTGTGTGTGTGTGTGTGTGTGTGTGTGTGTGTGTGTGTGTGTGTGTGTGTGTGTGCATGCGTCTGAAACAGTTTTCAGTTTCCAGAGATCTACTATACGTCTACTAATACACACATACACACACACACAGATATATATATATATATATGTATAAAACAAGTACAGGTTTTCACAGTAAAGTCAACAAATACATAGAGCTAAACAATATGCATAAATCAGCCACAGATAGCCTAGAAACAGCATGCATCAGTTTCATAGACCAATTTATATCAAGAAGTTGCTAGCCAAATCATCAGGTAAATTTCCTTATGGGTAGGATCACTGGGTACATGAAATATTTCAGGCTGAATGGAATATCTGTAAGAATTTGTAAGAATAGCTGTATGTGCTATGTAGAAGCAAGATTTTGAGACTGGTCCCCTTAAAGAAATTACCTTGCTTTGCAGGTAATTGATGGCACGTAGATGTTGTTTAAGTCAGGGCTCTGACAATATTTCAGAAGGTTTTTTTTTTTTTTTTTTTTTTAACTGTAAAGAGGTATGTATTGAGACTAAAATAATAAGGCACAAGATGGGTAGTCATCAGATGGTGTTTTTAAGACTGTTAGTGGAAGTTTGGTGGCAAAATAGACATGGGGGAATTTATTAAAGCCTACACGGTCTTTTTTTATCGTGTAGGCATCGTGCTATGCTGCTTATATGAAAGTAAGCAAGTTTTAGAAGTAAGCACTGCTGGGTGGTGCACAGATTCATGGCATGCAAATCACTTCATAAGCAGGTGAATCTCATGCAAATGAGGCAGGCAGAGCAATCCAGCAAGTAGACAGGCAACTCTGCAGACCCCGTGTCAGTGTCCATAGTGTACATGGAAAAATTCCATAGACAGACAAAAGAGGTTGTAAAAATGTAGATAGATGGTCAGAAATGACATACCACATAGAGATATGAGTGAAATTATCCTCCGTGTGGCTGTAAAGTTAAAGAAAATAAGTTAAAATAATATTTTTGTAATAATCTCGGCAAGTTTGTGTGGCATGCTGCAGTGTGCAAACATGGTTTAAAAAAAATAAAATAAAAATAAAAAAAAAAAAATCAGCTGCCTGTCAGGTGCCAGAATCCACCACATAACACATGCACTCAAGTCACTCCAAAACAAGTACAAATATGACTCTGTCATTATCCATTTTGGAGTGAATGACTTGAGATGTACCTCCCGGATCATGTGGCCCAGGCAGGTATGACCCTAGCCCTAAGTAGCTTCCTGCCTTCTCCCAGAATGATACCACAATATAAGGACAAAATGATTGACTTCAACAATTGACTAAGCTTCTGGTGTCATTCAAAGGGGATCCAGTATGTGTCTGTCTGGGAAGACATGATCAACAGACCACGATGCTTTTCCAGAGATGGTCTGCACCTGTCACCCCTGGGATTCAGGTTACTGGCTAAGGCTCTTGCCACCCCTATAGTGCCTTTTTTAGACAAGGTTCAAAGGACAAAACCACCACCCTAACAGGTACAAGCATGCAAATTCTGAAGGTAATGCTACTCAATGCTAGAAGTCTAAACCTTAAAATGCACTATCTCGAGGCACTGCTAAAAATGGAGAACATCGATATCTGTGCAGTAACTGAGACCTGGTTCAAGGCTCCAGAGACCACCCCTGCAATACCAGGCTACAACTCTTACCACACTTTTTGGCCACCAAATTAGGACCGAAACACTAAAGGTGGAGGAGTGTCCATATTCACCAAGGATATTCACACTACCAGGCTAGTTGCCCAACACAATGCGTCTGAAATTCTCCAGGTGCAACTAACACTAGGTAAGACTGCAATCCAAATTGTAGCTTGCTACAGATCCCCCACCATGCCCCAAGATTCTCACTATAGCTTTCTAAACATACTTGAAAATATTAAGATACAGCCAAACACCCTAATACTGGGTGATTTCAACTACCCTGCCATTAACTGGGAAAACTACTCGTTATCGAACACCTTTGCCCAACAGTACTTGGAATTCATAAATTCCAACGCCTTGGATCAACTAATCCATAGTCCCACCAGGGGCTCCAATATGCTAGACCTGGTCATTACCAACATGGGAACTCGATGCTCCACAGCTATGGTCACCCCCTTGTTGGTCAGGTGACCATAAGCTAATCAGCCTTAACATCCTCATCCCACCCCACTCCCCAGTAAGGAATCCTCCATAAATAACTTCTCCAAAGCCAACTTCATGCTACTCAAGTCAGAACTGACAAAGACGGGAACTGAAAGTTCGACTGCCGAATCCTATACTAAGGCACTGTACGAGCACATCCACTCATTCATGAATCGTGCCATCCCAAATAGAACCAATATGCTTTCCTCCAAAAAAAGGAAGCCAATCTGGTGGTCCCCTGCCATAAACAAACTCTACAACGAAAGGAAGAAACTATTGCAAAAAAGAGGAAAATCCCAGAATGCAAAAAACTCCCTTACCAGCCTCAGTAAGAAGCCGAGATCCCTCATAAAATCCTCCAAAGCTAGTTATGAAAATAAAATTGCCAAAGATTCCAAAGACAACCACAAGGCATTCTATAACTATGTCAATAATTTAAATGGCAATGCTCAGATCTGCTCTGAGCTACAAAGGAATGGCATTAAATATACTGATCCCAAGGATATCGCCAATATCTTGGCAGATAAATTCAGTGCCAACTTCACCCCCCTCTCACCCCCTAAATGGCCCATCTCAATACTGGAAGATTGCCAAATTCTGGTAATAACAGCCACACAAGTAAAAATGCACTCTCCAAAGCTATGAATACAGCATCCATGGGACCAGATGACATCCCGGGCTGTGTATTACATGAACTACAAAATGAACTGGCACCTCACCTAAGTGTCAAGTTTAATCATAGCCTCACCTCAGGCTTCATGCCCGCTGAGTGGCACACAGCTACAGTTATCCCACTCCACAAGGGGGGATCCACCTTGGATCCCTGGAACTACAGCCCCATCAGTCTGACGAATCTGATCTGCAAGGCCATGGAATGTATTATCATGGAACTTATAAACAAAGACATTGGCAACCTTCAAACACTGGACCCCACCCAGTTTGGGTTTTTGAAGGGCCGATCTTGTCTCCTGAGCCTGATTGACTTCTTTGAATCAGTCTCCAGAGCCGTGGACCAGGGCAAGGTGGTCCAAACACAGCATATCTGGACCTCGCCAAGGCCTTTGACACCACCCCCCACTCTGGAATCACAGATAGACTTACTAAGCTGGGCATTAATCACCACATCACTCAATGGGTTGCCAACTGGCTTACTGACAGAACCCACACTGTAAAAGTAGCCGATTCCAAATCCATCTCCAGACAAGTGACAAGTGGAGTACCTCAGGGTTCAGTCCTGGGACTGCTCTTGTTTGGCATCTACTTCTCTGAAGTACAGGCCAACACTAAGGGACTCTGGCTAACAAAGTTCACAGATAACTGTAAACTGGGAGCCATTATTGAATCTCCAAATTATGTGAATACTCTACAAAAGGGCCTTACAGAAACAGATACTTGGTGCCAGAGCCATGGGATCAAGCTCAATGCCAAGAAATGTATAGTTATCCCCTCTGGGAAAAAACATGTACCCGTGAATTACCACATAGGTGGCAGTACACTAAACACCGAAAGTGTGAAAAGACACTTAGGGACACAGGTGGACAGTGGTCTCACCTTCAATAACCACATCGCCACAACAGTCAGAAATCCTTCTATGTGGCACACCTCATCACTAAGGGCTTTTCATCCAGAAAAAAGGAGGTCATTTTTCCACTGTACTCATCCCTCATTAGACCCATTATAGAATACAACACCCTGTTTGGTATTTACCTCTCAAGACATCTGCAACAACTGGAAAGGCCACAGAAATACCTCACTAAAAGAATCACAGGCCTAAAGCAGATGCCCTACGCTGACCATCTCAAAAAACTCCAGCTATACTCTGTCACATATCGTCTACTCAGAGGCGATCTCTGCTTAACATACAAGACCATGTCAAACCCAGAGCTGTTGGACATACTACACTTAAAGAAATCCCAATCCCTCAGAGCCACATGCTCCAGGGATCTAAACTTTGTCATCACAATAAACAAAACATGCTGGAGGGATAGGTTCCTGACCCAGAGACTCACCTGACACTGAAATAGACTGCCCATACATGTCAAGCAGAGCGCCTCTTTGGCCCTCTTCAAAAGGAACCTTGACAACTGGATGGGAGAAAGGAAATTCACCCCTGGGATCACATCAGTCGCCCTGCTAGACAGGGGTCCAGGGAAGTAAATAGTGTGGGAAGAAATAGCCAGGGAATTGTTATGGCTAGGCTTGTATAGGCCCTAGGGCCGATAGCCTAGTACCAACCTATGAACCTATGGAAAAAATAAAATTAATATTATGTGACAGAAATGTATTACAGGACCCTGCATGGAGTATCTACAATGGTGCCTTGGTGCTGTTGCTAACATGGTAGGGCTTTGAAGCATGTAGTTTCCAGGCTGTGAGCACAGATCCCTATGCAAATGAGGTTAAGATACTGAATAGCATAAAGGGGTAATCATGTCCACATATCCCCTCCATGTAGGCAGAGAACTATGTTGGTGTCCATGTAGGAGTTAGCTGACATCAGGGGAGAGTGTGTCCAATGACTTTTAAGCTGATTTCATCGTACCTGTGCCTGTTTGTGCAGCACACCGCCATAATAGCCTGTCCTTTCAGGGGGATGTGTGCACTGATTTCTAAGCTTTGTTTAGCTAAGGGGTCTGTGTTTCTTCATGTTTGCATGGCACACCACCATGCTAAGTGTGGATGTCTGGGGGTGTGTGTACACTGACTGCTAAGCTTTGTTTACCTATAGGGTGTGTATTTGCATGCCACAGTGCAGAGTGTATCTAAAAGCCAATTACAGTACATTGTATTTGCTGTAGAATGAATTAACAAGTAAGTTCCTGATTGGAAGAGGTTGTTTGCTCTAGGTAATGATAGGCTGCTACTGCTATACTATCAACCTAGTTGTAAGAACAAGTTCTTTATGATTTTTTTATATAACTGTAAAGGCACATTCTGTTCAAATTTTAATACAGTTAGGCAAATAAAAGCCATATGCTTTTTATATCGGCTTTTAGCCCCATAGTAAAGTTCTTGGGTAGTTTACAGGCTCACTAATATATTTGTTTTGAAACCGATGATATTCAATTTTCTTATTGGAAGTTGATTAGTTATTTTTGATTTTTACAATGTAAAACTAAGTATAATGATTATGAAATTAGAAATCACAATAATGAACCATATTTTACCCTATATGATTACAGGTATATGCTACATATTCTGAGCTGGTGATCGAGTACTTGCTTCACTCATAGTACCTATATTTAAGAAAGCTTTGGTCTAACATAGAGCTGGATTTGACATTTTTCTGATTGGATGCTAGAGTTCTATAACTTTCCCCAACAGGGTAAGATAAATGGATATTTACAATAGCTATAACCAATTCTGGTAGTAATTTTATCATTTTTTGATTGGACACCAGAGCTTTTAACAGTTCTTGATAGGACAAAAAACATGTCATTCTGTGATTGGTGGATTAGTTATACTAAGCTGATCAATTATACACAGTTAATTTTTAAATACATATCGTGATTGTTTTTTTGTTTTTTATTGGATGTTATTTGTTTTATATATAAAAAAATGCCTTTTTAATGCATTTTTAAATGGTCTGAAGAAACAACCTTTTGGTGTGAAAGCGCTTACCGAATAAAAGTTTTAATATTTTAACCTGGCCGTGTGTCGGCTCAATAGCATTTATTTGTTGACAGTGATACTACATATATATTTGCATGGATTTTATGGCCATTAATATGTCAACAGGCATGTGTTTGCAATACCCTCTTGCAGGATAGTAACATACCACAGAGACTCTACTCTATGAGTACTCATAATTTGCAGGCATCAACCAACATTGTTAGCCACAGATTAGCCACAGTCAGTCAGTTGTTCTATGTACTGTGGTTAAATTAATTCCAAGCAGTAGAGGACCCAGGACTGCACCCTGGTGAGGACTACTGCATACAGATCAGCTATTGGAGGTGGATGTCCATATGTTGCGTATGTGTGCCATCAATGGGTCACTTAGTGACCCCTACAATGACAGTATCATGGATGCCAAAGTGGGGGTGCTTTGTAAATATTGCCTGAGCAGGGGATATAGACAGACAGCTTGCCTCAGTCTGGGAGACTGCACCCCCCTGATGTACCCTCACTGAGATCCTTGGTGACTGCCTCGGACATGTCCACCACATGTAACAGTCATGATCCCTTGTCACACATCAAAACTGTGTACAGTCAACTGTGTGTAGATCACATATATGCGTGCTGATCAGCTCCATGATGATTGCCCCTACAGCCATACAGATATGGATACATAGACAAAGAGGTCTATAGTTCTGTTGAACAGTGGATGCACCACCTCTGTGCAAGGGTGCAACAGTTGCCATTGTCCACCCAGCTGGTGTGCAGCCAGTGATGTCAGTCTCATAGGAAGTTACTAGGCTATTGGCCCTGAGGCCCTTATAGGCCTAGCCAAGAGTTTAGCCCATGCATAGACAAATCAGCACCCGATGCCCCATTCCAGCAGGGACACGGGTGGAATCCCAGGGATGTATTTTCTGTTTCCCATCCAGTTATCCAGGTTACACTTAAAAAGGGGTAAAGAAGTACTCTGCTTGATGTGGAGATGGAGTCTATTCCACAAATGGGGGAGTCTCTGGGACACAAATCTGTCATGCCAACAAGTCCTATTGATGTCACAGACCAGGTTGAGGCCATGTGTGTGGGTTACTCGAGTGGAGCTTGACTTTTGGATATGCAGCAGTCCCATCAAGGCAGGGTCAGAGATTGCCTTTATGCCAGGCAGAGGTCACCTCTAAGGAGTCTTTATGAAACAGAGTAGAGGGATAGGGCTTTTAGGTTATCTGTGTATGGTAGTTTTTGAGGCCCTGGATTCTCCTGGTGAGGAACCTCTGTGGTCTCTCCAGCTGCTACATGTTGTTTGCAAGGTACATGCTGAGTGGGGCATTGTACTCAATAATGGGCCTTATTAGGGAAGAATACAGGGATGTTATGACCTCCTTGTCCCAGGATGAGATACCCTTACTTATGAGGTGGGTCATGTAGAAAGCTTTCCGTACAATGGAAACAACACGGTGGTCAAAAGTCAGGTTGCTATGATTGTAAGGGTTGCCCAATGGTGTTAGTAATCCTTGTCAGATCACATGTCACATGTGGGATACAGCTTGGCATGTTAGCATGTGCAATAATAGATGCTGTGCTTTTTCCTTTGAGAGGCCAGTTACAAACTGCTCTGTAAATATGGAAGTTATGGGACAGGTTGCAAGAATGTCATGTCTCACATGTGTTGGAGACAAAGAAGTATAGTTGATGCAGATAGTGTGAGAGTACAGGTTAGGTATGAGTAGAGACCCACCATATGTGACATCATGACATATGAATTCAGCAACAACTTTGGCCTGTCTATTGAGGTCACACATGTAACTACCCTGTGCCTTGTGGTTCTGCTTTGTGTGGGTGGCTAATGTTGTCACTGACCATGTCTCCACAACATTACAACAACACTATGTGCTTCTTTCAGATGAGAAGGCAGTACCTCCATGTTAGGGGGGCACCCTCACCCCAATTGTAACACAGCACTGTCCACCTGTTATTGTACAGCCAGTCAGGTTTGCTAAGCCATGACGAACCTGTATTCCACCTGTCCCATACAGCCAAAGTCATGCAGTTGTAATGCTACTAACATAATGCATGGTTGTACAGCTCTGCATACTTGCTTGTCCCATCTGAAGGAGGAGAAGGTGCAGTCACACAAAGTCAACCATCCCAGAGGAGGTAATAAATGGCTTTCTTCACATATGTCTGTATTGCCTGCAAGGAGGGGTACATGCTGGTTGTTCAATGGAGACTGAGCTGTGGCCAGATCTCACCAGGGAGGACCTCACATGGGGGGGGGGGTTGTAGAGGTCACCCATATTGGCAGATGCTTGATACCATATGTTGGTTCCCCATGTGTGGATGTCACAGCACTGCTCCAGGGCACAGTAGGTAAGGACCTGGATCATCCTTTGGGCAAGTGAGATGCAGCACGACTAAGCAACACAGTGTGTACATATAAGTGTATGTCTGTGCTCTGTACAGACACCTTGCATGATTCTCTTACTGCAGCATGCTAGAAGTAACTGCACAGAGGACAGCTGGCATGTAGTGCCAAGCAGTGTCCCCAGATCTCTAAGTCATGCCACCTGACATGCCATGACAGGAGTTAGCATTGTTACAAGCCCTAACACTGTTGTACACCTACTGACACTGGACCGAACATTGTTAATTTTGCACAGGGCCAGATCATGTCTACCGACCGTGACTGGTAGAGCCCATTAACTGTTACACTATGCAATGGATGTGGGACATCAGTCTCACTCCACCAACCATGGCCTGACAAGGAGTATGAGAATATTAGGCCAGCAGGCCATGCTGGAAACTGTGCAGGTTATTTACAGAGTGGTATGTTAGCTGGTGGATAGCCAAGTGTCTGAGAGTCATACTCTGTGAACATGGTATTGGGAGACCTGTGCTACAATGACACCAGTCACCAGTGGAGTTCACCATCCTCCATTATTGGCATACCCCTTCTAGCTATTCCCTCTCTGCAGTCACAGCCACTGTCAGTGACCTCTGACTGAGTACATCAGCAGGTGAATGCATACTAGGAGCTGTCACAGAATCCCACAAAGTACCAACAGTTATCTGGGATGGCCTAGGACACAGTCAGTTGTTGTCTGAGCCACTGACAAAGACTAACTGCCAATGATTGTACAATACTATCTTATGGGAAATCATCCACCCCTGCAAAATATTGTAGTGTCTGTACACCACACACAGTTAAGCCATTACACATGAAGATATGGACACTGAGAGTAATGTAGCCTTTGACTTTCACTGGTCGGTAAGATATGGGGATGCATTCATTGTTGTACAACCTATACCAACAGGTTTGGGATGTAAATCTCAGACTGTCACTGCTATATTAAATGTGGCAGTCATTAAACCTATCACTGTGGGCAATGGCACTCTTGCTATGTCACTACACAAGCATATCGCACAACTGTAACAGCCACACAGGTTCCATGGTACACCAATAACAGTGTAGATAACATGTCCTATGGAGTATGTGTCATGACTATACGTGTGTAGTCTGTCTCCTAAATGCTTTGGAGGGGTGTATATAACTCCATACAGGGAGGAGTCAGATCCCACTGTGTACCTCCCACATATCCATGACAGGACTAACACGTCTCACCTGTTCTACATACCAAAATCACAGTGGTATGCATAGTACATGCTGGAGAGACAGGTATGTAACACAGACAGTACACCCTACATGAAACAGCCCCCCCCCCGCAT
This sequence comes from Protopterus annectens, assembly GCF_019279795.1. Lineage (NCBI taxonomy): Eukaryota > Metazoa > Chordata > Ceratodontiformes > Protopteridae > Protopterus > Protopterus annectens. The sequence continues at coordinate 419,174,958 of NC_056736.1, forward strand.
GCATGTAAAGCACACATCTGCTGTGACACACATTCTGTGCTGGTTATACAATGGGATGCAGAACACGACAATCATAACTGGTGTTGGGCAACTGTCGGTACTGGACACAGGATATAAATAGATGGGTCATCTCCATCACCACAGCATGTAGATGTGTTAGTTCCCAAAACCCTGGTGACACTTATCAAGGGTAGCAAACCTTATTACAGATTATGGATGCATGAGTATACTGAATGCCGCCATTGTCCTTGTTAGCCTGTTATACACATATGAACCTATGGAGCTATGCACTTATAGTGCTGTACCTTGCTGGCGACATATTTCTGTTGTGCTGACATGCCATCCTGCGCTGCTTTATTGCCGCTGTGTATCCATAGATTATCCCAACAGACTTCTGAAACAGAAACATAAACAGGCCCATGACACACCTGTCATTGTGTAACTATACAGCCAATACAACATCATAGAGCATAAGGTACACAAATGTATGTGGCGTACTCATGACAAATTCCAGCATACAGTATCTGTCAGTAACCACTACCAGTGGCATGGCAAACCAAAACTGCATTATACAAGTACATATCAACTAATATAGTCACCCTGTGCATCAGACACATGGCTTAATTTCACTGCATCAATGGCAAGGATGACAGGGATGTGACACATGTATCATCACTTGCACTAGGTATTGTGGGGGGTGCAGGAGGCCTAGGCTGGCCCAAATGGTTGACAGTATGTGTGTGATGTAAGATGGACTATGGAGAGGTGCCGTGTGTGTCTGTAGGTGACCTGCATTTGACAGTGGTATGTGAGTGTGTACATGTAGACAGCAAGCTCAGGCTAGCCCTACACTTGTGTATGTTGGACAGCTTTGGACCGTACATGGTAGAGTTGACAGTTCACCATCTCTGGCCCTGAATACAGGAACTGGCTTTCCCAGGAGTTGCATTGGCACCTCCATGCCCAAGGTCAGAAGTGGTGCTAGTACCTGATGATGACTGCTGTCTGCTGGGACCGTGTCCCCCACGGGACCACCCAGGACCACGAGCTCATGACCTGCCATGTCATGTGTGTGGACAGCACACTTCCCTTTGTAGTGCTGGATGCACTGCCACTATGGGAGCATGATTGTGCATGGCCACGTGGACTCTCAACAGATAGGGTTGCTGACCTACATCCACAGGTCTGACAGTGAACTCCAATCAGACATTCCAGCACAGACCATGTGTGGTCCAAGACAGAAACTGTCTCAGCCCACCTTCTGTCCACTGCATCAGTGAACTGATCCAGGGTGTCCCCAATGCAGTGGAGGCAGTCATGAATGTCAGACTGTGCTGTATCCATAAACCTAAGCATACATCTAGTGTTCCATTCAGAATGTGTCTGTGTCTCCATGATGGCCTGAAACATCCACAGAGTGACTCATGATGTGATACCTGCAACAGGTGTTGGATGGACAGCAGGCCTCCTACCAGCACCCCTGACAATCTGCCTGTGTGGGACCTCACCAGCTGTTTGGTCATGGCCAGTGCCTACATTCAGTAGAGCCATAGTTGCCACACTTTCCTGCTCAATGTCCCCACCCTCTGACAGTCCAATTTCTGTGGCCTCCGGGGACTGGGTATCTGTAGGCATACTGACTGTTTGCAGTGACAATGAGGCAGCAGAGGGATCTCTACCTCTGGGACAGATTCAGCCTGTGACACCCCCACCTGTGCCTCACTGTGGCTACCATCATCATCAGAGTCTGAAGAGACACTGACATCAGGTTGTGTAGCGGACAGACACCAACCCCCCACTCCCAGTCACCTGTGATAAGAAAGAAAAAAGCAGTACATTGATACCTGCATTATTGTATATGTAAAAATCTACCAAGACTCATAATAATGAAGACCCACAACTGGATTAGCGGTCTAACATTTTTCTTCTCTGCTTTTGTCCACAAAAGACTTATGCAGAACAAAATACACATTCAATTCAAGACCTTTATAACAATCACTTAAAGTAAATCAAGTAAAACTTGACCAGTAAAATTTACCTTTTAATTAATTAAGATGAAGCTATACTTGATAAAACAACACATAAAAACCTAGTGCAACTATCTTAACAAATATATAGAAATACACATTTCACTGCCTAATTTATTTACCTTCAACCTTTTGTTTTTAAAAGGCATTTTTAGATTAATTGCCTCATTTAAACCAGGAGCCTTATCTGCTCTTAACTGTAACTGCCAAAGTGTTTTTTTTTTGTTCAACTACATGCCTGTGATTACCCCCCTCTAAGGTCCTTAGGTACCTGTTCCAGAATGGAAAACAAAAACATTCTACTTTGTTTACACACAAAATTATGGTTAAATAGGGCATTATTCTGGCCCTTAACTTTAATAGAATATAAATGTTCCTTAACAAAACAGTGTCATGCTTACCAGGAGCAGGACCATGGCCTTCGCCAATACCTGACAGACCTGTGAAAAGATGAGGGTGGGGTAATGTCAATACCACAGCATGTTGCAGCACAATAAGGTAATATATCCATATATCTCACATTTACAGTAGCTACTGTATTACTTCTTGTATTGGTCACAATCTGAGTATGAGTGTATAACTGAGGTTAAACCACCATAAAGAACAAAGACCTGACACCCACATAAAAGTATGTACAACCTGACACACTGACTGCTACAGTATTACAGTGCTGATCACAGTAAGCTTACCTGCACACTCCCCTGCTGTGGAAACTGTGGCACCCACCTCCATGATGAATGGTGTAATGGATGCCTGGGAGTTGTCGTGTGTGCCTAAGTACACCAGGAATTCCTCAGTGGCCAAGAGTGGTTGTTCCTCTGCAGGCCCTCTACCGGTTATGGGAAGATCCCTGGCTACATCTGCTGGCCTTTGTCATACAGTATTGATCATGTCCATTGCATGGTGTTGAACCTGCTCTTATGTCCTGCCCTGATGGCCCATGCCATTCACATCATGGACAAGATCTGCCCACAATGCAGTCCACTGTTCCCTGTTCCTCCTGGACAGTAGGATGTGATGATGTTGCCTTAGTCCTTCCAGTATAATTTCTTTCTCTGCATCTGAGAAGGGTGCATGGCATCTAGGGTACATGATTCCTGAAAGACAACAAAAGGGAATACTTTACAGGATCACATACATGGAAGTACACTATGTAGAGATACAGCAAAGGCAGAATGGCTGTCACTATCCAGTGCTTGCTCACACATGTCATACCCCACAGTGAGCAAACAAACTAAGTGTATTTATACAACTGAGATAGTAGCAATAATCAGGTATTCCTGTGTGTGCCATGACAGCTACTGCTGTATGATAATACAACCAACACTCAAGTCTCCTGTGGTGTGCCCCCTAAGGGCACCCCCCCCCAATAACAGTCAAAATAACAGTGCCACACAAATAGCAGTGTGCTATTACAGCCACTGTAAAGGGACAATCCAACAAGACCAGTCTGCCACTATGATAAAAGACAATACACCCTTGATGTTTTGTATGTCCTGTGTAGGTTTAAGAAAGCAGGAGATCAATGACATGTCATTATCACAGGTCTAAGACAGGCTTAACGCTGTAATCCATATTTCCTGTAAGTCTATTCACCCATCTGCATCTTGTACACAAAAACAGTTACATACTTGATGGAGTGCAATACTCCTCTGTTGATATGTGGTGATAGTATAGTTGTCACAGTGGTGTGCTCTGTGTGAGGAAAGTCTCATACAAAATGGTTACCCATACCCAGCTGCTTGCAGTTTAAACATGCTTCTCATTGGCAGGTGATTGCCTATAAACCAATCTGTGGGTCAGAAATGCTAATTGCAATAAACACAGCTGATTTGCACTATCATCAACAAATGACATGCAACCACAGTAGAATATATAAGGCCTTCATGTTGATTAGGGCCCCTTTCTGATATGCTGTGATTGACATTACTGGGGCAAGGAGACTACATTGTCGCAGTGGGTAGGTCTGCAGCAGACACCTTTACATAGAAGTATGTGTGCTACAGACTGCAGCTGCTGCTGCAGGTAATAGGCCTAGGCAGACAGTGTGAACACTTTGGAGGACAACAAGCTGTAGTAGTAACTGTGTGAGCTGTGTCATCCTTGTTGTAGAGGCAGATCCAGAGAGAGGGTACCCTTTACACTCCAAAGAAGACATGTGTTTAAGGTAAGTATATTAGGGAATGGTATCACTAACAGAGTACTAAGCAACATGTTTGGTGTGTCCTTGAGCAAGATGGTGTATATATATATATATATATATATATATATATATATATATATATATATATGGATATGTGAATATGCCCACAATTTGGGCAACTGCCAGGCCATATGTCTGGTAGTAATTTGCACCATGTTTGAGAGTAGCCCTTATCACAAGCAGGGACTTCAAATGTGTTTGTTAGTTGTGGAGCTGTGGTTGTCAGCACTGTGACTCTGAAAGGATTGTGTGGTGCACTCTGATATTAGTAGCCCTCATTTGCAGTCCCTAGGTTGACTGTCTCTGTGACTGCATATTATTGCATGACGTGACAATTTATGCACATATAATTTTGCTATAGGGATATGTGAAGTGTGTTCCTACCAGCAGGCCTGTGATTTCCATCAGTGAAAAGCAGTCATTTCATTTGAAATGCACTCTGTGGATAAAGAGTGCATGACTCAATCATCAATTACTGGTCTCACAATACTGTAAATTCAGTGATACACACCACTGGATGTGAACCCAGGACTGTGTGTATGTGAACCCAGGACTGTGTGTATGGTAAAATGTACTGTTTGCAAGGCATTTAACAGGCTGAGCTATTGAGTCACTGCTATAGCAGGTGTATTTGCAAGATATATGTGCATACATACAGGCTGTGACAATCATTTTCTGCATTCATCAGTATGTGCATGGCTTTATATGGATGTATATCTGCACTAGGGTCCCAGCTGAACATGTATTTTGCCATTAATGCCTTAGCAGGTGTTTTTCTACATGTTTCTGATAAAAGGGCACATTTACCTGCTATTACAGGCTCACTTACATCCATTATCATGTCTTTGGCTGTCTAGTGGTGTCCTATTGCACCAGAGTCCAAGGTACACTCCCATTTTTTCCATTACTTTTTATTCAAGTTTGTGTGGCACGGTACGCAACTCCATTGAAACACACTTAATGACTGTAACTGGAAATTACTATGTTTTTTTAAACCATCTGCTTCAATTAAGAGTTGTGTGTTATAGCAGGTTAATGCAGTGGTCTGCAGGTGCAATGGTCTCGGGTTATTTTGTAAGTGTGTATTACAATTTTAAAAACACATATAGCCAATATAGCTCTATTTAGCTGAGCTTAGCAAAGCTGCGTAATGTGGCGCAACATGCAGCATAATGCTAAAAAATATAAAGAAAAGAAAAATGGGGCAATAGGAAAGTAGCAAAATGGGGTGCAAGCAGGGGGAAAACAAAGTGGAAGGCAGGTAGGGATGTGCAGGAAGGGTTTAGGAAAGAACCATAACTATCCATTTCTTGTACAGCAACAACTGTGCACTTTGTCAAAATTTGTACGAGTTTGAACTCTCACTCCCAGAGAGAAGGGTGAGGAAAACATAACTGTTTTGTCAAGCCGGTTGGACCAAATTACATGCATCCAGTGGACACATGTGTGAAATGGAGAGCTATGTATAGGATGATATTTTGGAGGGGGGGCAGGTGCCCATTTTTTTTAAGGTGAGAGTGGAATGTTGGGGAAGGGACATAGGTACGTGTGGGGGAGGTAAGTTTGATAGATGAGGATGCATTTGCAGACAGACAAGACAGCATTAAGGGATGGTGTGTGACACATGAGGGGGTGAACACCTTGGAGAGGGAAGTTGTTGTGGAATCCAAGCCCCATGAGCCTCCACAAGGCAGCAGCATGACTCACATCCTCACCCATGGGACTGTCAACACTGCTCCATCACTGCCCAGAGGGTGGCAGCGGTGGAAGCTGGGCACCAGGATGAGGCTGTCCAACCAGGTTGGCCAGCATGCCCTCAAAATGGTGCAGGCAGTGGTCAAACCCATGGTAGACTATTCTGCGCACCAAGACTGGGAGCTCATTCTGAGTGACAGCTCCCCTCCGCCACCGCTCCCAGAGGGGGGGGGCCCATCCCCATCCCATGGGGCAGTACTACCTGGTGACGCAGATAGTACAGGGGCAGCAAAGAGAAGGCACCACTGGTCTGGGTGCCAGAAGTGCTGGGACCCAGTGCAACAGCCGGTTGAGGCAAGGTAGGCGGATCAGCTGGAACTGGCCTACCTTGACGTGCTGTCATAAATGAGGTATAGTAATAAGTTAAGGTTAGTTATGACCAAACCATTGTTAGTATTAATACAATGGAACATCATTTTAATTAATCCAAATGCATATTAATGTGTTTTATGTGTAACACAACATTAAATAACATAGTCAGTATGCTAACAGCATGCTAGTAAGAATTAAAGCACAAGGCCAACAAAACAGTTAATTTAACAAAATATGTTAATATTGAATCATAATAACACATAACAATAATAAACCACATTTTTTCAAAATATAGTTAGTTTTAACAAAATATATTAATATTAAATCATAATAATAAGTAACAATAATAAACAAATTAAGATAAGGGGTGGGGAGAGAGAGAGAAAAAAACATTCCATTAGTGACATTGCAGATTATATCCCTGATAACAGTGATAACATTAACTCTACAGGTGTGTATTGTCAGTTTTGGGTACAGTGACTACAATTCTCCTATAGCTGATGTAGCACATACATACTTCTCAAGTTAGCATGGATCAGTATGGGCCACGCAATAACATATGCATGTACACAACTACAAGAACAGTTTCACATAACGTGGACTTATATAGCTACCAAGGTGTTCTGTAAGTGGATTTGGTAATACATTGCATTCCAGATAGTCATTTATCTGGTAATCCTGTGACAGACAGATCACGCAGTTTTAATTACATTACGAGAAACTATGACACTTGAGAGGTATGTTTGTGTACAGTACATAAACTAGACAGCTGTCAGGCCTTAGTTGGCAGGCATGGGAATAGAACTCAATAGCTGTGACCGCAAGGGATATCTGCAAATAATTAATTGGATAAATCCCAAAATAAAGCCCAAATAAATAAGTGACTGCAGCAACTTAGTACAGACACGCAAGGAATACAGCCATACTGGAAATAGATTTATTTAGGAATCAATGATGCTTGTTAAAGCTTTATTGGTATTGCTTTTACATTTCTGTGAAGTCCATACAAAATATCTGCTTGTAACATGGGCTACCTCACCCAGATACCTTTTGTTCCTGGGGTGAGAGAAAATGAGAGCATTGTGTGACTGATAATGGTCTGGAGACAGCCTTGAACCATATTATGAGTTGAGCAATACAAGTTACAGGACATTCTTTTTGCATTCTAGAACTATTACAGTGTTATAATTGACTGCAGTGACAGTAAAACACACATGCATGGAATACAACAGTACTGCATATATTAAAACAGATTTATTTTAGAATCAACATTGCTGGTTAACACTTTATTGGTATTGTTTTTAAATTTCTGTGAAGTCCACACACAATATCTGCTCATAACATGGGCTACCTCACCCATATACCTTTTGTTCCTGGGGTGAGAGAAAATGAGAGCATTATGTGATTGGTAATGGCATGGAGACAACCTTAAACCATACTATGGGTTTAGCCATATATGTTACAGAACATTCTTTTTGCATTCTAGAACTATTAAAGTGTTATAATTGACTGCAGTGACAGTAGAACACACATGCATGGAATACAACCATACTGCATATATTAAAACATGTATTTAGGAATCAACAATGCTGCTTAACACTTTATTGGTATTGCTGATAACTTTCTGTGAAGTCCACACACAATATCTGCCCATAATGTGGGCTACCTCACCCATATACCTTTATTACCTGAAGTAGGAGGAAAGGAGAGCATTATGTGACTGATACTGGCCTGGAGACAGTCTTGGACCATACTGTGAATTAAGAAATACAGTTTGCAAGCCATTAGTTTTGCATTCTACAGTTATTACAGTGTTACATTTGACTGCAGCAACCTTACCACAGAAATGCAATGCATACAGCTCTTCTGCAATGGTTATGACAACACAATCCTGCTGTACACCATTTTACTTACTGTTATTGGTATTGTTTATTGTCTATTGAACTACAGATGTTATTGTTCATTTATTGCCCTACAGCTCTAATTGCCCATGTATTGCACCACAGTTCTACTTGCCCATTTATTGCACTACAGTTTTTCTTATGCATACTCTGTTGCAGTAAATGCCTTACTCTTTCTTGCTTATTGCACTACAGTTAGCATAATAAATCCGTACTTACCACGCTCATGGGGCAACCTGGCCAGGGACCCGGCATGGAACTTAACATTGCAAGCCCTCTCAGCTGCAACTGTTGGGAGAGAAGCACACCATTATGCATACCAGTTTTGCAGACATTCAGCTTGCATTTTAGTAAGACAGTGGAAAACATACTTACATATTTGTGGGGTATTCTCATCACTTGCCTTTTGGACCTAGGTGTCCATGGTTCCCTCTTTCTCCTTTTCAGGTTGTCATAATGGTGATGACACTGCTCACCTGTGTGGACGATGCCAGTAGCACTGGTGAGTTCCCTGGCTAACTGGTCCCAGGACTCCACCTTACACTCCGAGCCCTGGCAACCACCCTGCATCAGCCTGAGTTCATGGTCCTTTATCAGGAGCCCAACAAAGACCCTGGACACCTAAACACCCAATTTCTGCGCCCAAAAGGGTGCACCTTCACCAGCACTGCCTGCCATATCAACAGTTATGCCATTCTTCAAAGAATGGCACAGAAGTACCACCTAATGTGCTTAATATAAGCTGTTTTCCCACCCTTACACATCACTGACCAACATTCAAAAAAATGTTGCATTGCTTATCGATGTGCAAACCAGCTAAGTAGAGCTGACCCGTGCGAAAACTCTCACAACCATGGTTTTAGCAAAGCTTAGCACTGCACAAACTGTGGCAGCTGTTAGCATGTTTAAGCAGTGCTTAGAGCTGCACAGCAGTGACATACTTCACAATGTTTTATTAAATTAAACAAAAACAATAAATTAAGTTACAGGCATGCTCTGCTTGCTATGGACTCAAACCCTGGACCTACTGCACATAAGGCTGTAACTCTACCAGTTTAGATGCTTGGATATTATGAAAACTAATATACCTTCACATATGCTAGTCAACTACCTGTTAGTTGCTGAGCACTGTACCACACAAACACACTTAAAGAGACCTACAAATAAATTATTAATTACATACAGTTCCTAATTTTTAGGTGTCTGGCAGGTGTCAGCTATATATGAAGGGCCGCTCAGCTTTGTGGTGCATCACGATGCACAAATGGAAATTCTAAAAAAAAAAAAACCCACAAGAAAATAATTATGATAATTAATTACATCCAATTTCTATTTTTAGATGTGGATCAAGTGTCAGCTCTCTATATGTCAGCACAGCTAGGCATTGCTGCACTCAGAGCTACACTGTGTAAACACAAACATGCAGAGAAAAAAAAAATAAAAATGAAATATTGCACATTTAACACAATTCACAGCATTTCAACAGTGATGGGGAGCATTACAGGGAGCCTCACCCTGTACATAACATCTGACCAGTCATCCACAACCATGGGTAGCCTCTACGCATCTCCCTATACTGATACAATATCCCTGTTCCTATGCTGTCCCTCGGCAGCGCACTATCAATAAGCATGGTGCATTGCCAAGGGGGAACTGTGGCCATGTACATGAATACATTCTGTCTAGGCTCTACACGGTGTCTACACAGATTTTATTAAATCCTAGAGATATTTTCTGTGAAGGAGTAGTGAGACAGAGCTGCTGTACTTTTCCTCTTTTGAAGTATTATTTTAGAGACTATTTTATTTAAAGGATACTTTTCAGTTGTCAAGACATTTATGCATCTAGCACTTTTTAATGCCTAAGATATAAATTTGCCAGAGAAATAAGGGATCAGAGTTTTGTATTCTTTTGAAGTGAAACTTCTTATGGGATGGTGTGAGAGCTCAGAGTGTAATGGAATAGTGAAATAGAAGTATGCATGTCAAAATCTGCACTTAAGGTCGGAGTTTGACTGTCGTACTTCTACTTCAGACTTTCAAACGCACACACAATAAAAAGAGCGAGTGAGAAACAATCAGAACACACACACACACACACACACACACACACACACACACACACACACACACACACACACATGCACACACGCACACATGCACACACACACACACACACACACACACACACACACACACACACACACACACACACACACACACAGTGAGAATGAAGAGTGAGAGCAGAGGAGTGAGAGCAAGCGATCCCTGACAGCTGCACACAAGATATTTTTTTGCACCAAAATGTAGTGCCGCGGTGGTACGGTGGTAACGTTGTTACCTCACAGCAAGAGGTTCTCCCGTTCGATTCTCGGCTGGGCTTGGGAGTGCCTTCTGTGTGGAGTCTGCATGTCCTCCCCGCGGTTGGGTAATGTTCAAAAGACATGCGTGTGTAAATGGGCATGCCTTCATTGAAGGTTGGGCGTCAAGCTTGCACCTTGGTGCTTCGTAAAAAAATCTACTGCCAATCATTAGCGGACCGGAGTTCCGCTGTGGCGACCCCTTACCGGGAGAAGCTGAAAGACAAACAACAACAACATAACATAAAATGTCTATAAAGTGCATGTAAAATGAGACCTTTTGAATTGCATTTAAATTATTTTAAGTAAATCTCTCCCATTCAGTTAATACTAGGTTAGTAAAGTTTGATGCCATGGTGGCAACTCTTGCCTCATATCCGATCAGTATCTGTTTTGAAACAAAAATAAATTATCTCTTAAAATGAAGTCCATGATGCATTGCATCTTTGTAGACAGAAGATGTTGATACTGTAAGGAATGTTAAAACAGAAGTACCTATTATATGAGCTGTTTGCCATAGTGTATGGATATGAAAAGTTCCATGAATCTCTGATAAATCAGTATTGCTGAAAACAGACCATGAACACTGAAGACCATACTTAATAAGTCCTTGCAAAAGCACCAACATGATTGTGACTTACGATGCTGACAATGAAGACATGCAACCTAATTGTAAATTAAGTTAGGTAATAAAATATCTTGAGCAGATACTCCCGAGTCATTTACATCTACCTCAGCAATAAGAGGATATGCTTGGGGAACAAAAGGCAGTGAATTATGTTATCCCACATTTCCCTGTGACTGAACAGATGTTGACACTTTTGCATTCGTGTACTAAGGGTGATCCAGAAGTAACAATGCTTTAAATTGTAGGATTAAAGGCTGACCAGAGCTAAAAATTTGCTGTAAAGAAAGTAACAACACTTTACTTATTTAAAAAGGAAATAAAAATTCTATAAAGTATGACATTTACATTTGAAAAAGTAATAGTACATGACCTATGATGGAAACAATGTAAAGAATATAAGCCACACTGGGGAGTTGTGAAATGTAAATAAATAACATGTGATGTGCCATACTAGCCGGGTTTGTAAATGCATGATGAACAAGAATAAGGGACTGCTCTATGTGTAATACATGTCATAACAATAATCTAAGAAAATCAGTGATGTCTTACCCACTAATTGGAAGAACATGCACAAAAGGGGAGGCAGATTTATTTCATTTTCAGACCCTGTGTGAATTTAAAAACTCATTAAACACTAATGATATCTCCAGATGTTTCTCTAGGGTCAGACTGGTGATGCCTCTAGATATCCAACATTTTGCGTTCATATTTGTATGAGTAATTATAAAACCATGGCATGCACAAGATAATAAGATTGTATTGTAAATATTTTGTAAAGGTCCATAAAACTGCACCGATACTTGATGTCTGTTTAGTGCAGCTAAAGAGCTATTCCATGTTGTTCATATATTGTTTATTTATATTGTCATAATATTCATATTTCTATAAACGTCTAATAAACAAGCAATGTAGAACTGCTTACCCTCATAAGGCAGCTCATAGCTGGATACAAAAATGCTGCTGGCAGTATACATGTAACTTGAGTGGTTACTAGGTATTACAACTTGTTTCCAAAACATTGTAAAGTTAATATTTACTGCAGATGTTGTGAAATATAAATTCAGTTTTAGATGTCAAAATTAAACAATGCTACCCCTGAACAGAAGAGTTTGTGCTAAATGTTTTGTCATTTGCACATCTTTAGTAACACTTATGGTTCTAGAAATATAACATTTGTTTGAAGTGTGAGAATACAATTTGATTTTTGTCAAAAGGCAAAACATGGATATCAGAGCACACATTTTCACAGCTTCACTGGTTAGAACGAGTGTTGCTAGACTTCCATAAGTTCCGTAGTTATATTACACAATAACTGTTGGTGTGACCAGCACATGTAAAGCACTGTTTTCAGGACTTGGAATAATTGGCATAGTCAGACCTGTATATAACACAATGACCTTCAGGCACTTGTTAAGGATCCAGTGTTAGCTGGGGTGCCCCATCAATACTGCCAGCCCAATTCTATGATTGTGCATTAGTAAAGTGAATTTAATAATAAAAATATGTGCATTGTTGCCATGCACGGTAAAAGTGAAACGTCTGTAAGGCAGTGTGAAGGCAAGCAAATGGTAAAGTACAGAATAAGCTCCTTCGCACTTCCTTATAGAAGTTTCACTGCTACCTCGCGTGATGACCATGTGCATTCTTTTTTTTTTTTGTTACTACTTGTCATAGACATTTAAATGCATCTGTTATAAGCACAGTTTAAAAAGACTCTGCATTTGTGTATCCACTGATTACTTTTGTAAAAGGCACAAACCAAAGAAAATGACAGCGCACATCAGCGGGTGGTCTGTTGTGAGAGAGACAGATTCATTAATTTTACCTTATCTGGATCATTGCCATTACCTCTCAGCAGGAACAGGTTTGGTCTTAAGAGTCTGTACGTTAATTTACCTGCTGTAAGTGTGCCTGTTAATGTTCACCAGACTGAGACCGGGCAAAAGAAAGAAAGAATAAAGAAAGAAGGAAAGAAACAAAGACTTCATAGTTGAATGTTGTTCTTTAGCTGTTAATTAAAAAGTGCTTATCATAGGATCATAGGAGGTTACTAGGCTAACAGCAATAGGTCCTTTTTAAGCCTAGGCATTCATGCCCATTTTCCCAATTAGAAATGTGCATGGGCTAGAATGGCTTTGATACATGCATGTGCCTTAGGGCATCTATAAACTATAAGGGCCACCGGCAACAAGCCAGGGGGAAATTTATGGCTTCCCATCCATTGGTCCAAATTACATTTGACTAGGCTTTGTTTCACCTCAATGGGGAGTCTGTTCCAAAGAAAGGGTAATCCCTGAGACATATATCTGTCTCTCCAATATGTTTTGTTTATGCTGAATATGATGTTTAAATTGTTATGTCAGGTAATTCTAGTGCTGCTTGTTTTGCAAATGTGTAGCAGATCTATCAGGGCTGGATTGGAGAATGCCTTCTAGGTTAGACATAAATTACTCCTCAGTAGTCTGTAGGAGACCAAGTATAGGTACATGGCTTTGATGCAGTGTATTAAGACATATTATTCACACCTTGTATTATTTTACTGAGGAACCTCTGTTCCCCACTGCAGGTGTTTCAAATTCCTGTTCCAGTACATGCTGAAGTGTCTATTGTACTTGATTATTGGTCTAATGAAGGCTGGGTATAGTGGAAGCATGATCTCCTTATATCTGAATGCCATACTATTACTTATAAGTTGTGCCATGTGGATGGATTTTCTCATTACCATGTGTGACGTCCATGCACTGGCCCAGTAATCAAGGAGCCTCAATCCTTACCACTAGCACCAGTGAGGGGTGTGCACATTGGGAAGGATAACAAGTACACACACAGTAAATTACAATTTCCCTTAAGAGCACGCAGAGATCACAGTCAATCTGGGGCTGGTTTCTCCCTTTCTCTCCAGATCCACAATAAGACTCCCCACTGGCACAGCTATAGCGTTCAGATCTCAGTCAAGTAGTCAAGCCAAAATCTCCAGTGCCCTCTCTGTCCATCCAGTGCTTCGTGTTCCTACCCAAGTAGCTGACACACACACGCACACACTTTGAGATTTGATTTATATACAAACACACAGACCCTCCTGTGGAAGGCTGGCACAAGTTCTCCAGCTATGCTCCCTCCTGCCAGACTATAAGGTACTAATCACTGCCAGCAACTACTCTTATCAGCTAGTAATAAGGCCCTTCCCAAAGGGTGACCAATTTCCCTGTGCAATATTACTGTTATCCAAAGAGTAAGTGTGAAAAGCTATTAGATTGGCTTGGACAGTGTCACTGAATACATGCAATGTACCCTAAGAGCTTAAATTACCTTTACACAAAACAGCCACAGTTGAAAGGTTTAAAAGTATTTAATAATAAATAATAAAAACACAAGACAAATCTTATTAGTTCAATATAATGCCATTACAGAGTTCAGAGTTCACAGGAAATTGCTTTAAAATAATACTGTAGAGTAGTCTGACATAAATATAGAAAACAGCTAGACTAATCTGGCTATTTCTATCTATCTCTAAGAGAAATCACTGTTCTAAATAAATATCTTACAGAGCAAAGGCAGAGTGCTGGTGAGTTGATGTGTTCAGGTTCAGACAAAATCCAAAATGCTCTATATTTCTCAATGGGAAAGTCTTAAATTGATAATAGAGTACTGCTGAGTCATTTCAGATTACATCATTCTTAACAGTTCTGATTTAGTTTCCCAGGCTTACAGAAACTCAAAATTTACATTTCTTAGTAAGCTGCACCTGGCCAGGAAGCCACAGCAATAAAATACATTATACATGTAAAACCTTAGTCTCCAAGCTTGAGATCAAACAGTCATACAATGCTCGACTTATCAGCTTTCTTCCAGCAGAGAGCACTGTGGTTACGTTTTTGAAGCTCAGTACAACATATAGTTTAATCTTAACATATAGTTCTCTTTACATTTGTAAACCAAGCCTGTGGATTATATTAATATTTACAAATGACATAGAATTGTCTACAAAATCCTATCTAGCTAGGCTGGCAGCTTTCAAACCATGGATACATGGTGATCAAAGTTCAGGTTACTGTCAACCTGAGTTCCCAAGTCCCTTACCACTGGGTCTACTCTTACAGGAGTGTTATCTATCAATGTTGTAATTCACAGGGGTGTTCATCTTCCCAAATGATATAAATATGCTTTTTCTGCACTGAGTTTTGAGTTTTGGACCATGGTTCTGGCACATATATCTGTCTGTGTCAGACCCTCCTGGAGGATATCTATATTTTGAGTGATTCACTGATTGCAATCATCTCACAGTCATCAGCAAATGTGGTATGCCAAAGGCCCTCTACATTTATTTTGATTTCAAATAAATATATTCCAAACAGGAGAGGTCCCAGTACCACACCCAGTGGTACATCATTTGTAACAGGCCTCTTAGTGGAGTTGAATTCCCCTGTCCTAACTTCATGTGTCCTATGTGAGGCATTTGGCTATCCATTGGGTGACATAGGAATTTATGCCTACATTTGTGAATTTGTCTACAATACCTTGAGTGAATTATTGTGTCAAATGCCTTTGCTGGGTCATGGTGGGCAGTATGTACCATTTTGCACTCATCCATGACCATAGTGACCTTCTCAAAGAAGTCTACCAAGTTTAGTAGGCATGATATGCCCTTGACAAAACCAAACTGGGATGGGTCCAATGTTTGATGATTTCCTATGTCTTTGTTTATCAGGTTCATGATAATTCATAGGTTCATAGGTTCATAAATAGGTACTAGGCTATCGGCCCAAGGGCCTATGTAAGCCTAGCCAACAAGTTTCCCTGACTTATGCCACCCAAGAAAGTTATTTTCCTGTACCACTGTCGAGCAGAGACACAGAAGTGATCCCTGGGGTGTATTTTCTATTTCCCATCCACTCATCAAGATTTTTCTTGAAGAGTGCTGATGAAGAACTTTGCTTGACATAGATGGGTAGCCGGTTCCAGAATATGGGAAATCTCTGAGAAAGGAATCTATCCCTCCAGCATGTCCTGTTTATTGTGGTGACAAGGTTTAGGTCCATAGAGCGTGTAGCTCAGAGGGATTGGGATTTCTTTAGGTGTAGCATGTCCAACAGCTCTGGGTTTGACATAGCTTTATATGTTAGGCAGAGATCACCTCGGAGTAGGCGATATGCTACAAAGTAAAGCTGAAGTTTTTTGATGCGATCAGTGTAGGGCATTTGTTTGAGTCCAGTAATCCTCTTTGTGAGGTACTTCTGTGGCCTTTCCAGCTGCTGCAGATGTCTTGTGAGGTACATTCCAAAAGGGGCGTTGTACTCTATAATGGGTCTAATGAGTGTCGAGCAGAGGGGAACAATGACCTCTTTTTTCCTGGATGAGAACCCTTTTATGATGAGGTGTGCCACATAGAAGGACTTCCTGACTACTGTGGCGATGTGACTATCAAAGGAGAGACTACTGTCCACCTGGGTCTCAAGGTCTCTTATCATGCATTCGATGTTAAATAGATTGCTGCCTATGTGGGAGTTCATGGGTACAGAGTTTTTCCAAAGGGGATGACACTGCAGTTTTTGGCATTGAGCTTGAGGCCATGGCTCTGACACCAGGCATCTGTCTCAGCGAGGCCCTCCTGTAGGATGTCCACATCATTTGGGGACTTGACTATGGCTCCTAGTTTGCAGTCATCTGTGAACTTCATTAGCCAGAGGCCTTCTGCATTAGCCTGTACTTCAGAGAAGTAGATACCAAACAGGAGAAGTCCCAGGACAGAACCCTGTGGTACTCCACTTGTCACAGCTTTGAGGTCAGATTTGGAGTCTGCAACTTTTAAGGTGTGGGTTCTGTCAGTGAGCCAGTTGGAAAACCATCTTGTGACATAGGGATTTATACATAGTTTAATGAGTTTAGCTATAATTCCAAAATGGGGGATGGTGTCAAAAGCCTTGGTGAGGTCAAGATAGGCTGTGTGAACCACCTTACCCTCATCTACGGCTTTGGTGACTGCCTAAAAGAAGGTGATCAGGTTCAGGAGGCATGATCTGCCTTTCACAAACCCAAACTGGGTGGGATCCAGAGTTTGGAGGTTACCAATGTCTTTGTTTATGAGTTCCATGATGATACGTTCCATGGCCTTGCAGCCCAGGCTCATCAGGCTAATAGGTCAATACTTCCTGGGATCAGTGGTGGCTCCCCCTTTGTGGAGTGGGATAACTGCTGCTGTGCGCCATTCAGTGGGTACAAAGCCTGATGCGAGGCTATTATTAAACATGGTGCTTAAGTGGGGAGCCAATTTGTTCTAAAGTTCATGTAAAATGCAGCCTAGGATGTTGGCTGGTCCCATGGATGCTGTGTTTTTGGTTTTAGAGAGTGCAGCTTTTACCTGTGTAGTTGTGATTAAAGGGAATCTGCATTCTTCCTGTATATATATGGGCCCTTTAGGGGGTGAGAGGGGGTAAAGTTAGCACTGAACCTATCTGCCAGGATGTTGGTAAAATCAGTTGGTTCTGTAATTTTCTTGCCTTTGTGCTGTAACTCAGAGCAGATCTGGGTGTTGCCATTGAGATTCTTGACATCGCTATAGAATGCTTTGTGGTTGTCCTTGGAATTAGTGGTGATTTTGTTTTCATAGCTAGCTTTGGAGGATCTTATAAGGGATCTCAGCTTCTTACTGAGACTGACCTGGGAGCTCCTCCACTCATGGGATTTTACTCTTTTTTGCAACAGTTTCTTCCTTCTGTTGTACAGTTTGTTTATGGCAGGGGACCACCAGATTGGCTTTCTTTTTTTAGAGGATAGCGTCTTGGTTCTGTTTGGGATAGCATGATCCATGCCCTCATGTAAGTGCTTATAGAGTACATTTGTGTAGGATTCAACAGTTGTAACTGTATTGTCCATCTGCATGGGTGTCATGAAGTTCACCACTTGTCTTAAGAAGCATGAAGTTGGCTTTGGAGAATTTTTTTACTGTGGTTTCCTTAATGGGGGGTGGGGGTGGGATGTGGATATCAAGGGTGATTAGCTTATGGTTGGATTGGACCAACGAGGAGTTGACTTCAGGTGTGGAACACCGGTTACTCATGTTGGTAATGACTAGGTCTCGGATATTGTTGCCCCTGTTGGGGGTGTGGATAAGTTGATCCAGGGCATTGGAGTTTATGAATTCCAGAAAGCGTTGAGCTAAAGAGTTGGTACATGAGTAGCTTTCCCAGTTAATGGTGGGGTAGTTGATGTCGCCCATTATTAGGGTGTTTTGTTGAACCCTAATATTTTCCAGTACATTAAGAAAAGAGGAATTGGAATCCTGGGGCATGGTGGGGGATCTGTAGCAAGCTACAATTTGGATTGCAGTCTTGCCCAGAGTTAGTTGAACTTGGATAACCTTGGATGCATTATGCTGAGCAACTAGCCTGGAAGTGTGGATATCCTTAATGAATATGGACACACCTCTGCCTTTGGTGTTTCGGTCCAGGTTACATGGCTGAAAAGTGTGGTATGAGTTACAGCCTGGTAGTGCAGGGGTGCTCTCTGGAGCCTTGAACCAGGTCTCAGTCACTGCACAGATATCGATGTTCTCCATTTTAAGGAGTGCCTCGATTGAGTGCATTTTGAGATTTAGACTACTAGCATTGAGTAGCATTACCCTCAGTTTTTGCTTGCCTATTCCTGTTATGGTGGTGAATTTGTTATTTGAACCTTGCCTAAAAAAAGCACTATAGGGGCAGCAAGAGCCTTAGCCAGTATCCTGAATCCCAGGGGCGACAGGTGCAGGCCATCTCTGGCAAAGCATCGTGGTCTGTCGACCATGTCATCCCAAGCAGACAGATACTGGATCCCCTTAGAATGACACCAGAAGCTTAGCCAATTGTTGAAGTCAATCATTTTGTCCTTGTTCTGCGGTATCATTCTGGGCGATGGCAGAATGCTACTCAGGGCTAGGGTCATACCTGCCTGGGCTACAAGATCGAAGAGCTCTTCCATGTCTCTTTTCATGTAGTCCAAGGAGGTATGCCTCAGGTCATTTACACCAATATGGACAATGACAGAGTCATATTTGTACTTGTTGTGGAGTGACCTGAGTGCGTAGGTTATGTGGCGGATCCTGACACCCGACAGGCAGCTGACAGTAACCTTCTCCTTGTTTAGCCTGGTGAGTGGGACATCAGTGTGCCTGACTATAGAGTCACCTATGACTAGTGTGTTGGGTACGTTGTTTTGCCTTATTGGCTGTGGTTGAGTGGCACACTGAGTCTGTGGGCTATGTGTCATTTGGGTTGTGTTGGGGGATGGAGGTTGCTTGCATTTCTGCTTTGCAGGTCTCTGTTGCTTAGACAGATTATTATTGAGAGCCTCTGTGAATGTTTTTATGTTACTATGTGTGGATTTTGGTGGAGTAGATTTAGTGAGACTATGTGATGAGTGTGGTGTGGTGGAAATGTTTACCTTCTCCTCATGACTGTCAAGTTCAGTCTTGGTTGGAGAGAGCTTTACCTCCAGTTTGGCTAGATAAGTGCATCTCTCACAGGTTGTAATATTAGGTGGTAGGAGGAGAGAGTTGTCTGTGTACATGAGGCAATTTCTACATTGCCTCAAGATGCACAGATTCATCAGATAGATAGGAGAGAACACTGGGAGTTGACCCTTGGACATGCCTGAATAAAAAAACTATTTTCCTCTAGATAAGTGAGGAAAGTGAGTACAAGAGTTGTTTTTCTCTAAGCAAGTGAGAAAAGTAAGTACAAAAACTGTTTTCCTCTAGGTAATGAGGAAGATTGAGTGCTATAGTAATTAGAAGCGTATTTAATGCTTACAAGTTCTGAACAAGTGCTGAGCATGAATAAGCAAATTTAAGTGCTAAAACTAAGAATCTGTATCTGCACTAGATGAGTTACAGGACAAAAACAAGTGCAAATGAAGGTTTTCAAATCAGAAAGTTGAGAGAGATGGGAGAGATTGCCCAAACGGCCAATAACTACATTTTCTGGGCCAGAACCACTCCTTATGTGGTAGACAGGTTACCTAGTGCTTACCTCTCTCACTGATAAGCTAGAAGGCTTCCCTCCAACACAGAAAGGCTTGGGGGGCGCAGAAGCTTACATACAGTTCTGGATACAGCAAATCTGTATCTGGAGCACTAGTTACAGGAAAGGTAGGAAACAGGCTTACAGTTTTTTTTTTTTTTTTTTTTTTACAGAAAAGTAGCAAAAACAGCAGTAAAAACAATTCACATGCAGTGCAAGCTAGCACACGAGTATGTAGCAATATTAGACCAAACACAGTTTAAAAAATGCAATTATATTAAAAAAGACTAAAAGCAAGTGCAGAGAGAGTTTATTAGGTAGAATGTGGTAAAGAGATGGGACTGTGGGAGTGTCCCAGATCAAATGTACAGTGGGGCGGGCAACTGCAAAAGCCACCAAAGTTGGATGGGACAAAACAGTTTCAACGGAGATCTAAGCAACAACTAACAGTACAACCTCTAAAACCAAAAAAATATACTCAGCTCTGTATATTTGCAGATAGTCTGGAAGGCAGTCTCTCAGAGCACATGTTCCAGCAATTAAATGCAGGCTGTTACTAACAGGTCAAATTAAGTGATCCTTGAGTTAGATAACACACAAACTGTAAATGCCAGTTAAACTAACTGAAGACACTGCAGAAAATGGGGGTGGGGAAAACAATTTCAACAGAGATCTAAGCAACAACTAACAGTACAAACTCTAAAACCAAAAAAATATATACTCAGCTCTATATATTTGCAAATAGTCTGGAAGGCAGTCTCTCAGAACACAGGTTCCAGCAATTAAATGCAGGCTGTTACTAACAGGTCAAATTAAGTGATCCTTGAGTTAGATAACACACAAGCTGTAAAAGCCAGTTATACCAACTGAAGACACGGCAAAAGATGGGGGTGGGGAAAACAGTTTCAATAGAGATCTAAGCAACAACTAACAGTACAACCTCTAAAACCAAAAAAATATATACTCAGCTCTGTATATTTTCAGATCAGTCTCTCAGAACAGTGAGACAACAGTTTCAACAGAGATCTAAGCAACAATTAACAAACTCTATAACCAAAAAAATATATATATACTTTACCTTTACCTTACATATAAGACTAGTCAAACTAGTAGATTTCCAGTTAGCACATTCCTAATATAAAACCCCAGGTGTTGCTGTTCAGTCTGAAGCAAATACATTTGAGAATAAATTGTTTGAAACCACCACTTGTTTTATGTTTCCATCTGTCATTACATTTTCAGTTCCAGTTGACAAAGATTTACCTGCCTTTATGCCATTTATAATAAAATGATTATTTGAACATAAGAATGTGTTTCTTTGTGCCTCTACCTACTACAGTTAATACCATTCACACCCCTTCATTTCAACTGCACATTCTTTGCTTTCTTCAAATCCTCTATTTAGAACATATCAGCCAAATTATCCTGTTAGTCAATGCTGTAAATATTCTCAGTGTATAACTTTCTGTGTAATTATTGATACTTACTTGTTTAATCTGACCTCTTATATCTTCCTGCATGAGTGTTACTGTAATCAAACAGGTTGTCACTGAAACTGGTCCATTGTGATCAGTGCACTACCCTGGTAAACAAGCAAACATATGCACATAAACAGAAACCTTAATTAATTAACTGTAAATGATATTAAGAAAAGAGCAGTCAGACAAGCTGCTGTTTCATCTTGACAACCAAAAATATTCACTCATAGTTCAGATTTTTAAAAGTATGCAAAGTTTGCTTGGGCTCTTGAGGGTGAGGTGTGCGACTATCTTTAACATTGCTTTTAGGAAACATTTTAAGCAGTATATGCAAGGTTGTGAGCAGTTTGATTTAACATTGACATGATAAATCATTGTAGTTTATTACAGCCATTTTCCAGTCTGAACAAGTGAAGATATCTCTGGTTAAAAAACAGTATATTGCATTTGAAGATGTAGTCTCCACAGAAGATGAGGAAGGGTGCTGGGAGGATGAATGGAAAGTTTTGTTAAGACTGAAAATCATATGTTACAACACTTAATAATAAGAAAAAAAGTTTCTTTAAAAAGAACTGAAGTAGTTTCTTTTATTCTGGCCAGCAAAAATCAAACTTTTGGTGGAGACAGGTTCCAAAGTAAATGAGCTATATAAAGAAGATGACCATCTATGCGAAGAGTGTAAAAATATAGTCAACAGAATGAAGAGTTTGAACATTTTTTGTATGTTATGTGATATTTATAATCATGATTTTGTGAATGTGAACAGGCAGTCAAAAACAGCATTGTGGGTAAAGATATTAAACTTATTGAAGTTGTTGAAAAAACTCAGGGAGTGTTCCCTGAGAAGTTTAGCTGAGACACTTAAGATTTTGAGTTACTAATGAAATTCATCTTGTAGCCCAGAATTCAATCTAATTCTTCTTGCAAACTGCATGACTCTGTACAAGTTAGATACTACCAGACAGGGTCAAGTGAGCTTACCCAGTTAATAAATAAATAAAAAGTAAAATAAAATGATAAGCTTAACTTGAGAAATTTGAAACCGATATTCCTGTTCTTTGCTTTATTGCTGTTACTACCAAAAAAACACAAAGAAACACAAAGGACATGCAACTAGCAGGCAAATCTGGCATACTAAAAATCTACAAAAATATAAACAAGGAGTAATTATATTTAAGGGGATAAAGCCCCACAACAGATTAAATATTTTAGAATGAGTTTGGGAGAAACGTGCCACAAAAACACACATAAAAACTTTTTACAGTACAAATAATAATTATACATAAGGTGAGAAAATGCCCGCAACAGAAAAAAAAACGCAAACAGATTGAAATACAGTTACAGAAATATTAACAATAAAATATATCTTGCAGTTAACCTAATGCATAGTTATTCAAAATATTGACTAGTTGTCTAATAATGTATGGAGGTGAAAAATAACAGAATAATCTGCCGCCAAAACAGACAGAGGAATAAAATTAGATGAGGAGGAGTAGTGA
Organism: Protopterus annectens; assembly: GCF_019279795.1. Classification (NCBI taxonomy): domain Eukaryota; kingdom Metazoa; phylum Chordata; order Ceratodontiformes; family Protopteridae; genus Protopterus; species Protopterus annectens. The sequence continues at coordinate 419,198,116 of NC_056736.1, forward strand.
ACAGCAGGGGCAATTAAGGGCACAGAGAGAGCGCGTTTATTATAAAGATGAGAATGTTATAGAAGGACATGTGAGAGGAAAATAAATAACAGTACATGTTGGCTGAAGAGGTAGAAGAACACGCATTAGTAGTGTGGTGTCATTAAAGTGAGAGTGTATTGCTGAAGAGGTACAAGAACATGCATTAGTAGTGCGGTGTCATTAAAGTGAGAGCGTATTTTGCTGTTAGGCCATTACTACCTGTTAAGATATGGAGGTGTTACTAAATTTAGAGTAAAAAAGGCATACTTAAAGTGAGTAGGTGGTCATGTATCTGTTTTGAGGGTCATGTAGCTACACTTCCAAGTAATGAGAAGAAACCATTTTGAAGGTTTAATATGACTGGCTGCTGGGGAAAAGAATAATAATTAGGGAAAAAATGAAATGGCTTTTTTTTTGTCCATCACAGATAATGTATTAGGTAGATTTATGAATCTGGCTTTATTAAAGTTTTCTGAAGTAGGGGAACCAAGTATTTAACAAAATGTCAGACTAGGAAATCAGAGTTTGTTGAGTATAACGCGAGATTGTGCAGAGGTAAAATGGAAATGTATTTTAGCAAGGAGATATGTTTAAAGATTATTAATCATTTATGTCAAAGAGAGAGGAAGTTTAGTAAAGAACTGGAAAGTGTTAAGGGTATGACACAAGTGACAGTTGTAAGAATAAAAATAAAATACATGCTGAAGAACAAAGTAACATGTTGACTTGTGCTGTGCCATAGATTTTTTTCTTGACATTCCATATATATATATATGTATACAATGTTGTAGACATATAGAAGTTAAAAAAAATGCATATTGTGTTTTATACATATAAATATTATGTTACAACAAAAATACCATAATGACTGGAGGGGTCTATATCAGAACATCGAAGTATTTAAACTTCAAATGTTCTGATATTGAACACTATTCAGCGAACGCTAAGAATAGCGAAGCTGCAGAACAGCAAATTCTTTCCTCGGGAAAGAATTCGGTTGGCCGTTTCTGTGGCTTCGCTATTCTTAGAGCTGTGGTGGAAAGTTACGGGTTGGGTTCAGGTAAGTGTGCGACTGTTTGTACGTTAGGGTTAGGGGCAGGTTAAGTGAGTTAGGGTTAGGGCGTGGGTTAGGTGTGTGTGCAATAGCGACAGACTTTAGGGTTAGGGTTTGGGTTAAGGTAAGTGGGCATGTTTAGTTTAGTGTAGCATTAGATCTAGGAATTTAAGTGTATGTGTGTGATTGCTGTTTGTTTGATGTGCTTGTGTTGTGTGTACGTGTTTCAGAGCAGCAAATGTTTTCCATGGGGAAAAATTTGCTTTTCTGAATGTTCAATATTTTCATGTTTAGATGTTTTGTGGCCGATAAAATAGCGTTCGCTATTTTCATCTTTCGATAATGTGATATAAACGTGACTGGTGGGCATCATACTTTCATACCTAGACAATGGAAGATGTAGTAACAAGTAAAGTCAATGCATATGATATTTATGACTGCAGTGTACTATTAGGCGACATAGTACTGAAGCAAAAATGCTATAAAGGGGTATCTAAGAATGCAATACTAAGTTATTGAATGACAAAAATGTGTTGGAAGAAAAGGAAGGATTGGTCACTGAAAGATTTACAACTTGAGAATTTCATGAATACAAATAAATATCATGGGAAATTTTAAGAACTGTCTGAGATATTTCCTCAGAAGCCCGTCTGCAAGTTTAACCAACAGCAAGCATTGTAAGTTCATAGAAATGATGAGAAAGTTACAAGGTGTGACTTCAGGAAAAAAAAAAAAAAAAGTAAAGGGACAGATAGAGGAAAAAGGTTAGTTTGTGAAAAGATGAGTGAGATTTTTTTTGGAGTTGTAAAAGGAAAAATTAGGAGGTTCCCCTTATGGAAAGAACATTATAAAGAAACAATGCTAACTGTTTGACATGATTAAAGGAGAAGGTGGAAGAAGATTAGTTGATATTAAGGAAACTGCAAATGTTGCTTGCAGTTTCAGTGCAAATACTTTATTGAACATAGGTTTAAGGAGAGAAATGGAGGTGTCAATTTATGCATCAGTCTATAAATTTGCTACACTAATAAAAGAAGCTGAAAATGGAAACTGCATAGTGTTAATAGTTTCAATCAATAAGGAATAATTAATTAAGGAATATATAAAAACTCTAAGAGCTGAGCTACAAGTTAAAAGTTTTGATGCTATTATTACTATTGCTGGGCATAAAAGTTTTAGGGCTAGTCATTTGTTTTCATTAATCAGGGAAAATGCTGAAATGATAAAAAATTGAATATATATATATATATATATATATATATATATATATATATATGGATTCACTTTATAACCTCGAAATACTGAAATATCGAATTTCAGTATCTCGAGACTATAAAACCGAATCCACAAAACACCGACACAAAAAAATCGTGACATTCACAACACTGAAAAAAACGCACACACTATACCACACATACACCACAACACCCACATCACAACATAAACAAACAAAACAACACACATACACAACTCATACACACATAAGCAGGGAGCAAGCCCCCCTGCACCCCCCATGTGGGGGTCTGCACCCCCCAACCCCCCCTACTTATATATATACACTAACTCCGAGATCGCACAAACACAAAACAAAAGCAAACTCACACAGGCACATTCTCCGACCCCTCACACACACATCAAACACATCAGCACACTCACACACACTCTAACTCCCACTCAAAACCCTTAGAAAACACCTACCTGACATAACACCTACATCCACACACGGCACCGCGCACCATCAAAACACAATCCCGGACATTACGCAGCATAAGGTCATAACCACAAATTTGACATATATTCGAGTTCGCGATTATGACCTTTCGCTATTTTTAACATTCGGCTTTATAGTCTCGAGATACTGAAATTTGACATTTCAGTAATTCGAGGTTATAAAGTGTTTCCATATATATATATATATATATATATATATCTATATGTGAAATGATTAAAAATTATATATATATATGTATATATATATATATATATATATATATATATATATATATATGGGTCCCCTTCAGATGATCAAACTTTTAAAAGTTTGACTTTCATATGGCCGAGACCATATGATCGAACTTTCAAAAACTCGACCAGTCTGAATGGAGATCTCCATACAGTACGGAATGGGAAGTTTCCCATTACCACAATGTGGTGCGATCTCTGAGTTGGTATATTTAAGTAGCCGGGAGGTGTGGGGTGCAGGGGAGCTTTCCCCCCTGGCTAAACAGAGATAGTGAGTTTTTTGTGTGTTTTAGTGTTTACTTTACATGGTCGACGTGTCAAATGTTCGATCATATGGTCTCAGCCATATGAAAGTCGAACATTTGAGCTGTCGAGTATGTAAAGTAGACCCATATATATATACATATATATATATATATATATATATATATATATATTTATACAGATTCACTCTAGAACATCGAAAGCCCATAACATTGAAATTCAAAACACTAAGACCAAAATCTTGAAAATTCAAAACACTGAAAACTCAAAACATTGAATCCCATAACATTGAAAAAACATAGGAAATCAACATTTAATATATGCCAGCTCAACTACATACAGAAAAAAATAAAAAAACAAACCATATTACACTTCTGCAAATATAAGCAGAGGAGCAAGCCCCCCTGTACCCCCCACACCCCCTGCTACTTAAATTTATCAGCTCCAAGGTAGCACTACACAGAACAAAATGGCAAACATACCATTCCGCGCTTCATGACTGCCTGTTTAAATTGTAAAAAGCTATTGTCAGCCTTCTCCTAGAAACACTATTTCACTGTTAAAACATTACACATTACTATATATCTCTTTGATAGGTACCGGGGTTTCATAGGTAACCTCAGACATGTTCCCTTCTTACTTACTACACTACAACATAACACATCTTAGTGTAGTCTTGTGTGATCTCGGAGTTGGTATATTTAAGTAGCAGGGCGTGTGGTGGGGGGTAGTTATATTTGAAGAAGTGGAATATGATTTGTTTTTTATTTGTTTCTGTATGTAGTTGGTCTGGAATATAGTACATGTTGCTTCCTATATTTTTTCAATGTTATGGGATTCAATGTTTTCAGTGTTTGAATTTTGAAGATTTTGCTCTCAATGGTTTGAATTTCAATGTTATGGACTTTCAATGTTCTGAAGTGAATATATATATATATACATATATATATATATATATATATATTATATATATACACATATATATACATATATATGAGTCTACTTCAAAGTATTGAAAGAACTCTTATTCGAATCTGAAATCATCAAGACCAAAATAGTGAAACCACATTTCTGCGAACCGTTAAACCAGCAAAAACGTTCCTTTGATCCTCAGAACAGCAGAACTTCAAGTAAGAATGTAAGGAAATACATGTCACATCTGATGTCGCAGTACCTTAAATTATATATATTTATATATATATATATATATATATATATATATATTTTTTTTTTTTTTTTTTTTTTTTTTTTGAGGTATAGTGATGTCATAGTGTGTATTAGTTGTAGGTGTGAGGAAAATGTAAGTTCTACTATGTGCTGACTTCTACAAAGCTGACATTCTAAAATAGCAAAAAAAAAAAAAAAAAAAAAAACCCAGAGGGCAAACATTTTTAATTTTAAGCATTTTTGGCTGAAGGCAAGCCACCATGCACTGTCACACCCATGAACTTATATATAACAGCTCTACATTTGCACCAACTCAAAATAGGGAGGAATCTCCCAAAGGACAAGAATAATTCCATCCTGTGTACTGGCAATGATTTCCTATGGAGAGTAGGGTTAGACATTTTATCTTTCTACGTTTTCTTTTCTGAAATGAAGCTCAAGGAATTTCAACTCAGTCAACTGTACAGGAGCCAAATGTGTAGTCCCATGCAAAAGTATACAGTCCAGGGTTAAATGACCCCTGAAAAAAGACATTAAGAACAAGTCTTGAAATTTACATTCTTGGTTTAAATTGCAATTTATTTTTTAAACAAATGGGTCCAAAATGTCAGGGCCTGGAATGTAAAAGGGAACAGGAAGGTTATGTCAAGTCTTCAGATCAAGAAAATGCATTTGACTGTGTCGTTTTCATAGGCTATCTATAGAAGAAATGAATGTAACACAGATATATTTTGTATATGGCAATAAAGATGTACATTGCATACAGACGTCATAGGAAGGAAGAACTCTCAAAACATCAAATATGTACTTTGAATGTATAAAACCGCATTCACAAGTTTATAAAGAGATTATTGTCTGAAATTTGCCTTATGCTAGGGGCAAGCTCCTTTGCCCAAAACTTTAATACTTAATATAATCACCTGTGTGGTCACCTTTACTTCGACAAGTGACAAATACTTTATTTATACAATCAAACCCAATGGTTGTGTTTCCTCTTTCTTTGGAAAATTTGTAGAAAAGCAACACTTTAAAACACTGTGCTAGAATTTGTCAAATGCAAATACTTGTATTTCAGCAGAAGAAACAATCACATGCAAGGCGTGTTTCTTCATAAACATTAAGCCCAGATGCAGAGTCCAGAATGATGTTTGACAAGTCACTAACTTTATTTATCATATACTTACTTGTTTGCAAGACAATTAAATTCTATAACTCTAAACAAGGAAATTTGAGGTGCAAGATGCTATTATCCTAGAATTCCTGCACTTCCACAATGAGTGGATGAAGCTGAATGCACTGAGGAACAGAATCCCCTAACTAAATTCGCCCCTAAAAAAGGTGAGTACCCCTGTGTGTGTGTATACCAACTCTTTGGTTGCACTGACTTGGAAAAAGGTGAAATTCCCCCAAAAAGGGCATCGCTGCCAGCAGAACTCACAGACAATGATTTCCTATAGAAGCACTCCGATCATTAGCATGTTGAACCTCAGACAAATGACGCTCAAGAGTTCAATATTCATCCAATCGTAGGTTGCCAAGTCACTGCACATATATAATGTTAATGTATAATACTGGAAGACAAGGAAAAGACCCAAGAGGCTATTAAAGTTTATAAATCTTATTCAAGGTGCTTCTCTTAAGTAAATAGATTGAGTTTTGAAGTTTTGTGTGTTGCCCTAAATCAAGCTGATATGTATGTGAGTGGTATTTATTTGTTTTAGGCAAGAAAAAAGATACTAACTCTTAGTTTTAAGTAATACTGATTATGGGTGTGTTAAGTGGCGTAAAGCAATGGTGAGTCCGTGAATGAAAAGAATTTGGTTAAAACATTTTCCCAATCAAACCAATAAAAATAGAGATATGGTTGGTAACAGCTATACTGATGTCTCTCTTGACATGCTGTTGCTAAATATGGTTCCTCATGTATGTGTCTTGAAACTTAACTATGAAACATTTGTTTCTGGGTCTTTTGAACAATCTGACTGAAACCATTAAATTAAGCTGTATTATACTGATCTGCTTTGGATGGGTAAGTTCACTTTATACTTGTTTGTAAAGACATACCGTGTCAAAGAAGGTAAGATGAAAGTGTGGTCAAGAAAACAAACATGAAATTTTATAAAGCTATATTTCTAAGTAATGGAGTATGTTTTATGTTGCTGTATGGTCAGACAAGGATAGAAACATATGATAAATATATACTGAGATTATTAAGTAGAAAAAAAAACTCTTGATATATACGATACACTGTGGATATTAGATATGAGAGACTGGGTGCAAATACAGGCATGAAATATAAAATCATAAATAAGGAAAGATGTCAAAGAAAAGGATGATGTGGGAGCTCCTTTAAAAAAAAATCATAATATCATATTGTGTTTTGGATTTTCAAATAAAATTATCTTGTAAAGAAAATGAATACAAGTGTGAGGGACCTTAAAATGAAGAGTAAGAGATGTTGGTTGCATATTACAACACCCATTTTTGCAGTCTTGAATAGCAACTTGCCTTACCCAAGCAGCCAAAAATGATTCTGTTGGTTCAAAGTTCCCCACTCTCCTAATACAGGAGGGTGCATTCTTTAGTTAATGGAAACAACTCAGTACCTGTTATTCCTAAAAGAAAGGGATATATCCTCAAAAGCAACTGAGTCGGGATACCTGAAATTCATCAGCACATCAGAAAAAAACACAGATCAACTAAATGTCACTTACTATCAGATCAGCTACTAATAGGACAAGCGCAGTAACATTCACAAAATGCCTTGTGGTACAATACTATGACTCTAGAGTTGTAAGTTATGATAGTAGAAGAACTAAACAAATCTTACATGAAAGTGCTGGAAAATTTGTTTGGGCACTATATGGAACCTAAACTTTGTTTAAGCAATCAAGCCTTTTTGTTGCTATTTTTCTACTTAACTCTGTGATGTTTATGCATACTGATTTCAAGTCTTTAATTTTAATAACACTTCCTTTTCCCATGCAATGCATTGCATTCCTTAACTTCTGCAAAATATATAGCCTTCCTTCAGACCTTCAGATGTCAGTGTTTCTCAGATATGACTTCAGTCCCCAACTGGGGACCAGACCCACAACTTTCAGTTTCAGAGGTGAATATGCATGCCATTCATGGCATTTCCTTCAAACACAGCTATATCATGTTTACCTTTTGTCTATGCTCATCTCCCTTTCTGATTTCTTTAGTGCTTTTGTTACAGTAGGGGCAGAAAAGCTAGCATGTCTAAGCAAGTGCATTTCTGACACTTGCAATGCTAGTAAGTGCAGTATGAAGAAGATTGTGATAAAACTTTCCCAGCTGCAATGATTTAGGCATAGCTCTTATTTTGTGTGTGTGTCATCCCAAACAAACATATCCTAGATTCTCCTAGATTTATTGATGTTATCATTAAGTTTATAAGTACTTCTGGTTGCATCGGCTAGTTAGTTACTCAACTTAGTCCTCTCAAGCATTATTCAGCTCTAACACTAACAGGAAAGGTATCTGTAAACTAGTTATTAAAAATATATGAAAATGAATCTTCTTCCTGGACCCTACCATAGTTTTTGAAGTTTATTGGTATGACTTTTTAATAACAAGTGAGAGGCATGGTAAGTTCTGAGGGACTTGAGTGAAAGAGAATGGTCTCTTTTTCACTGTAGGACGGCCACTTGAAAGCAGCGAGATTGCCATCTGGTGACCTTAGGTACTAGTGCAGAAACAGCTAATGAAAACCACCTACTGGAAAGACCTCAAAACTGTTAGAATACTTGATCACTAACCTCAATCCTGGCATCTCAGGGAAGACAATGACACATTAAGCATAAAAAAATGACAATATGCCACAATGTTTGAGCCATACCTCTCAACCTCTTATAGCAAGAAATCTGGACAAAGCATAAATAAAAGTGGCACATAGGCCCAAAAATAAGGACATTTTTAAATATTGTTCTTACAAACTTGGAACATTGATAGAATAACAGGCTTTGCATTAGAATGAATTTTCTGAAGGGTATGAAGTGTGGAACTCAAATATCTGTCATTATTTTCTAACTTCAATCTTTAATGATTTGTCCCTAATTTGCCAGAAAACCACAATTTTATGAAAAATGGACCAAAATATGAGGCAAAAATCTGGACATTCTGTGAAAATCTGTACAGTTGAGAGGTATTTGAGCTCATAAGCATCCTGAACGTCATGGGCTGGATTCAGAAAATTTTGCAACACTGCATGAAGCGAATTTGTGTGACAGCTGGTCATGTGCAAGGTGTGTAGATTCAGAAAACCTAACTATATGATTTGGTTAGGCCAAATAATATGGTCAGCCACGTTATATCCTAATGACTGTATAATGAAAAAGAGCTTATGATAATGAGGAAAAATAATATGGCAGAGCAATTTAGGAATGTCTGAAAGGCAAGCAGTGATATTGCTCATGCTTTAGATTTGGTCAGATACCTGTGTCCAGGAGACACCACAACATCCAAACATACTTAACATTTCATGCCGTCAATGATAATGACATGGTGAGCTAGTACTGTAGGGAGGGGGACACCATGTAACAAATCGGGTCTACTTCACTTCACTGAAATCTCATTTCACTGACATTCATTTCACTGAGACCAAATCTCCTAAAGTTCAAAATACTGACAACTCATTTCACTGAATCTTATTTTACCAACAGCTTAAAATGTTAAATTTCACAAGACTAAATGGGAAATCATACACAAGCAAACTCACAAAGCTAATGGCTACCTCTTTTCAAAACTTAAAAACTACTTATATATCCTCTTAATAAAAAACAGACAATGTAAAACCAAACTACGTGGGGGGCTACGCCTCACACACCTCCCAACTTGGGGGGATGTGCCCCCCAAACCCCCCCTAATTATATATACTAACTCCAGGTCGCATTACAGTGGGAAAAAGGGCATATATTGTTTACTTGCCTCACAGTACTCTACACACTGCCACATCAAGTATATAGCTTACAATTTAGTGAAATGAGATTCAGTGAAATGAGTTGTCAGTGTTGTGAACTTTAGGTGATTTGGTCTCAGTGAAATGAGTGTCAGTGAAATGGGATTTCGATGAAGTGAAGTAGATCCAACAAATCATAGAAATGTTCAGCCTTGTCTACAGCCCTGTGGGAGTCATCAGAGTACCTGCCCCAGTAGATACACAGTTATGTGTGACTTTATGTACATTAGCTACACGAACCTTTCAGCAACTTAATGGGGGCTCAGTGTTAGTACCTCAGGCATCTACCTCAAGTATACTGCATCACTGTCTTGATGCCATGCTTCAGAATGTGGGGAAGCACATATGGTCCCAATGTACCTCAGATGAAACAGCCAACATCATGAGGGATTTCTATGATATAGCTCATTTCCCTAAGAAACTGAGAGCCATAGACCGCAGCCACAGTGAAATAAAGGCACAATCTGGTGAACTGGGATGGAACTACATGAAATGCAAAGAGTATCACCCAGTCAATTGTCAGGTGGTCTGTACATCATAGGATATTATCTACAGTGTGTGTGTGCAGACCACCCAGGCAGTTTTCATGCCTCCTACATATGGCTTATGCCCATGGTTTGTGAGCAGTGACTTCCCACAAAGGAATCTTGGTGATGATACTGGATATGCCCTGAAACCCTGGTTAATGACATCCAAAACAATCCACAAAAGCAAACTGACCAGAGGTATAACTGCACTGTCAAAAAACAGAAGGTTCAGAGAGTGTATGTGTAGGCTGCTGAAGACATGCTTTTATTGTGTGGATTCATCCAGTGGTGCCCTGCAGTATGACACCACCATGTGTATCAGAATACTGACTATCTGGGCCATCACCCAGAATGATACTGCAGTACAAGGACAAAATGACTGACTTCAACAATTGGCTAAGATTCTGGTGTCATTCTAAGGGGATCCAGTATCTGTCTGCCTGGGACAACATGGTCGACAGACCACGATGTTTTGCCAAAGATGGCCTGCACCTGTCACCCCTGGGATTCCAGATACTGGCAAAGGCTCTTGCTGCCCCTATGGTGCAGGTTCGAATGAAAAATTCAACCACCATAACAGGAACGGGCAAGCAAAAACTGAGGGTAATGCTACTCAATGCTAGAAGTCCAAATCTCAAAATGCACTCACTCAAGGCACTCCTTAAAATGGAGAACTTCGATGTCTGTGCAGTGACTGAGACCTAGGTCAAGGCTCCAGAGAGCACCCCTGCATTACCAAGCTATAACTCATACCACACTTTTCGGCCATCTAACCTGGACTGGAACACCAAAGGTGGAGGTGTGTCCATATTCATTAAGGATATCCACACCTCCAGGCTAGTTGCTCAGCATAATACAGCCGAGGTTATCCAAGTGCAACTAACTCTGGGCAAAACTGCAATCCAAATTGTAGCTTGCTACAGATCCCCCACCATGCCCCAGGATTCTCACTCCTCTTTTCTTGATAGACTGGAAAATATTAGGGTTCAACCAAACACCCTAATATTGGGCGATTTCAACTACCCCACCATTAACTGGGAAAACTACTCATGTACCAACTCCTTCACTCAGCGCTTTCTGGAATTCATAAATTCCAATGCCCTGGATCAACTTATTCACACCCCCACCAGGGGCAACAATATCCTAGACCAAGTCATTACCAACATGAGTAACCGGTGTTCCACACCTGAAGTCAACTCCTCATTGGTCAGATCTGACCATAAGCTAATCACCTAGATATCCACATCCCATCCCCACTCCCCATTAAGGAAACCACGGTAAAAAATTTCTCCAAAGCCAATTTCATGCTTCTTAAGACAGAAGTGGTGAACTTTATGACACCCATGCAGATGGACAATATAGTTACGACTGCTGAATCCTACACAAATGCACTCTATAAGCAGTTACACGAGTACATGGATCATGCTATCCCAAACAGAACCAAGACACTATCCTCCAAAAAAAGGAAGACAATCTGGTGGTCCCCTGCCATAAACAAACTCTACAACAGAAGGAAGAAATTGTTGCAAAAGAGAGTAAAATCTCATGAGTGGAGGAGCTCCCTGGTCAGCCTCAGCAAGAAGCGGAGATCCCTTATAAGATCCTCCAAAGCTAGCTATGAAAACAAGATTGCCACTGATTCTAAGGACAACCACAAAGCATTCTATAGCTATGTCAAGAATCTCAGTGGCAACACCCAGATCTGCTCTGAGTTACAGCACAATGGCACAAATATTACAGAATCAACTGATATTGCCAACATCCTGGCCGATAGGTTCAGTGCTAACTTTACTCCCCTCTCACCCCGTAAAGGGCCCATATCTATACGGGAAGAATGCAGAGTCCCTGTAATCACAACTTCACAGGTAAAAGCAGCATTCTCTATCCAAAAACACAGCATCCATGGGACCGGACAACATCCCAGGCTGCGTTTTACATGAACTTCAGAATGAACTGGCTCCCCATATAAGCACCATGTTCAATCATAGCCTCACATCAGGCTTTGTGCCCACTGAATGGCACACAGCAACAGTCATCCCAATCCATAAAGGGGGAGCCACAACTGATCCTGGGAACTATCACCCTATTAGCCTGACGAGCCTGGTCTGCAAGGCCATGGAATGTATCATCATGGAAATCATAAACAAAGACATTGGTAACCTCCAAACTCTGCACCCCACCCAGTTTGGGTTTGTGAAAGGCAGATCTTGCCTCCTGAACCTGGTCAACTTCTTTGAGGCAGTCATCAAAGCTGTAGACAAGGGTAAGGTAGTTCACACAGCCTATCTTGACCTCGCCAATGCTTTCGATACCATCCCCCATTCTGGAATTATAGCTAAACTCACTAAACTAGGTATAAATCCCTATGTCACAAGATGGGTTGCCAATTGGCTCAAATCTGACATCAAACCAGTGACAAGTGGAGTACCACAGGGTTCAGTCTTGGGACCTCTCCTGTTTGGTATCTACTTCTCTGAAGTACAGACTAACACAGAAGGCCTCTGGCTAATGAAGTTCGCAGATGACTGTAAACTAGGAGCTATAGTCGAGTCCCCAAATGATGTGGACATCCTACAGAGGGGCCTCACTGAGACAGATGCCTGGTGTCAGAGCCATGGCCTCAAGCTCAATGCCAAAAAGTGCATTGTTAACCCCTTTGGTAAATACTCTGTACCCATGAACTACCACATAGGTGGCAGTCTTCTTAACACTGAATGTGTGATAAGAGACCTTGGGACCCAGGTGGACAGTAGTCTCTCCTTTGTTAATCACATTGCCACAGTAGTCAGGAAATCCTTCTACATGGCACACCTCATCACAAAAGGGTTCTCATCCAGGAAAAAAGAGGTCATTGTTTCCCACTACTCGACACTCATTAGACCCATTATAAAGTACAATGCCCCTTTTGGAATGTACCTCACAAGATATCTGCAGCAGCTGGAAAGGCCACAGAAGTACCCCACTAAGAGAATTACTGGCCTCAAACAGATGCCCTACACTGATCGTCTCAAAAAACCCTAGCTTTACTCTGTAGCATATCGCCTACTCTGAGGTGATCTCTGCCTAACATATAAAGCTATGTCAAACTCAGAGCTGTTGGACATGCTACACCTAAAGAAATCCCAATCCCTCCAAGCTACATGCTCTAGGGACCTAAACCTTGTCACCACAATAAACAGGACTTGCTGGAGGGATAGATTCCTGTTCCAGAGACTTCCCATACTCTGGAACAGGCTACCCATCTATGTCAAGCAAAGTTCCTCATTAACACTCTTCAAGAAAGATCTTGATGAGTGGATGGGAAATAGGAAATACACCCCTGGGATCACTTCTGTGGCTCTGCTTGACAGGGGCACAGGAAATTAACTTTCTTGGGGCAGCAAAAGCCAGGGAACTTTGTTGGCTAGGCTTACTTAGGCCCTTGGGCCGATAGCCTAGTACCTATCTATGAACCTATGAACCTATGTTGCACAATATTATACATGGCAAACAGTTACATCAGGGTAGCCTCTTGCATGGCCAGCAGGTCCCAGCACAACAGGCAGCAGAAGCTGAGATAGATGGGGGGTCAGATGAGGTATAAGCAGCAGGAGATGATCATGCCAGATGCATGCAGATAGAGTATGCTGTGGCATGAGCAAAGAAACAGCAAGTGCACATAACTTTGCAACATAACTTTACAAGAGTTAAGCAGACACACTATAGTAAAAATTATACCTGTAAAAATGCTAGGCTGTGTTTTCCAAGTAACAATGTACAATGAACAGGACACAATTGTAATTATCATCATTTGCACAGATTGATAATGGTAAACAGGAGTTCTTGTCTTTCACAGGGAAGTGTGAGTGTTGAGGTGTAGTAAAAGAACAAGTGCTTTTCTGTGAAGTGTCAGAACAGGTATAGGGGGTTAATTTTGAAAAATACCTTGGTACGTTGATGTGTGGCATGTTTGTGTGTGAGTGTGTGTGTGTGTGTGTGTGTGTGTGTGTGTGTGTGTGTGTGTGTGTGTGTGTGTGTGTGTGGAGGATTGTGAAGATGTGTGTTTGTAAATGTGGGGACTCACCCTCCGCATGTAGTACAGCACTGTAGCTCAGCCTACCAGACAAGGTCCATGCATGACATAGAGTTCCGCTTCCCATGCACATGCCCACCCATGAGAGCTGGTTCTACTAGGACCTGCACGGGTGGTACCATGATCTCAGCTAGATGCTTGTGTGCTACATGACCTCAACTGCTGTCTGCTAGGAAATGTACCAGCATGATGATGACCAGAATCATAGAGACAGCCTCTCCTGATTGCTGACACCTCCAGAATTGACAGAGCTGTGGAAGTAGTAGCACTGCAAGATTGGGATCTCACCCATTCATGGCTATGTTGACTAACATCTATGGAAGAAGAAGATGACAAGCTGTAAGGACAGACCCTCACATCTGCCAGATGACCCAGTGAAGACCATGCATGGTTCAATGTATGATTCAGTCTATCCAAGGATCACACATATGGGACATACACTCCTGCAGCTCAATGGGCACAGCCTGGACCACCCTCTCTACCTCTGACATGGCTGTGTTGGAACTAGCCTGTGCTTCCACAATGGTCCTGCACATATTCAATGTGCACAGCCTGGAATACCCTCACTACCTCTGACATGGCTGTGGTGGAACTAGCCTGTGCCTCCACAATGGTCCTGCACATATGTTGGGTTGCAGTCACTAACACATCATCTCAGGGTAAAAGCAGAAACCATATCTTCGCTGAGCACCATTACCAACACCCCTGTATGAAACTCCCTGACCATGTGTACCAGGGTCCCAATTCAGACATGTGCCTACCAGAGCAAGTACACTTCCCTGATCTGTAGTTTCCTATCAGCCTGTCCTCTCTGATATTTGTGTATCCTGGATAGCCACATCCATAGTTATGTATGGGAATGTGGACATAGCTCTCAATTGTCCAGATTTTTGCAGAATGTCCAGATTTTTGCTTCATATTTTTGGTCTTCTCCTCATAATATATGTGGTTTTCTGGCAATTCACTTGGATGATCTGTGGACTGAAGTCACTAAATAATGACACACCTTTAAATTTCAGACTTCATATCCTCCAAAAAAATGCATGCTAACACAAATCCTGTTACTCTGACAACTTTCTAAGTTTATAAGAACAGTATTTAAAACTTGTCCCTATTTTGGGCACTTGCTCCCCCCATTATGTTAGACTTTGTCCAGATTTTTCATGCCAAGAGGTTGAGAGGTATGGATGTGGTGGTCTCAATCCCTGTGCCAAACATATGCACTGCACCCCCTGACTGTGCCAGCTCCTCCCTACCATCATTATCAAGGGCTGCAAATCCTCCAAGGTCAGACAGGGGCAGTTCCACAGTGCTGGTGCCAGATAAAAAAGTGACCTGTGACTACAGCAAAGCAAACAATAACCAGTGTAAGTATGACCCAGCACCACAAATGCACAGGCAGCTGATATCAGTGACCCAGCACCACAAATGCACAGGCAGCTGATATTGATACAACTAAAATCATGAGAAAACTAATAACCCTGCCCAAACCTTGTGGATCCCCCACAGGTACAAGTGTACTTGTATAGCATAATCTGACAGAATTAATGAAGTTTAGAGTGGTTATGAAGTAAGCAGGACTTGCAGCTGTTGATACAATGAACTAGGACTACATGACTGTAGCATTGTAATTGAAAATTTCTAGGGTCTGCAGTTCCTGCAGCATCCAGCACAGCAGTGTGGGACTCTGTGAATGTGGTACTGCCTTTTGCAAAGCCAGGAACTCCACTGTCCTGTAAGAGGTGCTTTGACTGATGAGCTACTACTTGTAGCCCTCTGTTCCCATGCTAGAAACTCTTTTCCATAGGTGGAAGCACAGATCATATCAGTGGCCTTGAGCAGACCATGTTATAGATTCAATTCTGACCAACTACAGCATTAATATTGCTGACAATAGCTGGAGGGCTTATTACCACCTCTTTCTCAGCATCTGTAAACTTGGGTTTGCAGGTGGATGTGGAAGACCTAACAGATGTAGCACTTTTCTTTGTGCCCTGCTAATATTGTGTAGGTTCATGTCCTGGGCATAATGATTTTGCTAATTAGGGTTCATCTCATTATTGTATAAGAATCACTTAATTTGCATGACCACCTGATAAACATTGTGGTAATTTTTTATGCTATTGGGCACATGCCTGAGTACTAGTGGGCAGCTAATTATTTTAGGGCTGAGAAAATTATCATTCCATACTTAACTACCTTCAGATAGAGTCACTGTAGAGCGTGTTTTCTGAACAGCATATACGGGGATGGAGGAGTGCTATGTTTCATGTCTTATAGTGTCATTGGAAACATAGTAATGCAGTATCTATATTTTCTGTTTGACACCCTACCAAAAGTCCAGGCCCCCAAAACCCTGAGAACCACCTGGGCAAAATTTCAAGCTCCCGCCACCAAACCTTGGGAACATGGATACCTATACAGAATTGTACATGTAAACCCTGTATAATCATAATAACAGCTTTAGAGACAACCCATATCCAGCAAAGGACTAACCTGCTGGATAGCCAACTGGCTCACAGATGGGAACCAAGAAGTTAAGATAGAGAAGTCTACCTCCACAAAAAGGCTGGTCAGTAGCAGAGTGCTTCAGGGCTCAGTGCTGGGCCACATTTGTTTAACATTTACTTCCTGAAGTCAAGACTAAAGCCAAAAGGCTTTGACTGACCAGCTTCATAGACAATTGCAAATTAGGTGCAGTCATTAAATCCCTCCAGGACACAAATACCCTCCAAGAAGGCCTGACACAGACTAATACCTGGTGCTTGGGTGGGGTCATGGTCTTAAACTCAATGTCAAGAAGTGCATAATAGCATCTATCAGTAAGACAGTCACCCCAGCAAATTACTACCTTGATAATACACCCCTCAATGTATACACAGTAGTCAGATTCTTGGGAACACATGCAGACAGTGACTTTGTCAATCATTCTATGTTTCACAAGTTATAAGAACTGTTTGGGTACCATTAATCTGTCATATTTCCCTGAAATTCTTCAAGGTGAGACATTCTGGCTGGAGAAGGAGAAGGTAGTGCTATTTTAGAGCACAGAGGTGATGTGAATAGGATTTCAAGATTTGCCTGGACATCCTCTATAAGGAGTACAGCCAGAGGCTCCTGCAGTACGGCTGTACCAGGCAACAGTAAAAATCTTAAGTCTGGAATAGTTTGGCCAAGGCTCTCACCCATGCTATTGGCATCCTACAGCAGAGGTAACAAAAAACATACTTGTGTTTGGTTTAAACACTATGGGCTAATCCCTGGAGCATGCAGAGAACGTGTTGATGTTTGTCATTTCAGTGTTTTGCCATTGATATTCTGGGTGTCAGTGTAGCTGATCAATCAATCAGTTATGCTAACAGTTTCTGACATTCATGATTATTTAATGCTTTGCAAAGTATATTATATTTAAATAATAGTTAGAATTCAGTTTTCATTATGTTTGCATTTCTCTTCCCCACTCCCTTTTTCAATATCCATTCCTTTACATACAATTTTTGTGTTTGTCCATTTATTTTACTATTATATGCAGCACAGCAACCTGCAACTGGCCCATTGGCAAGACTTTCTGGCCCTCCACAGATGGTAACAGCATCAGCCCAACCACCAGTTGGTGAAATACACAACATACCTGGGTCCCAGCTTGTTACAGTTGCCAATACACCCCCTGCCCTACCTGCACAATGTACATCAGGTAACCCTGCACTGGTGGCTTGAACAGTGGTGTAGTAGTGTGAGTGGAGGTAACACCTTTGTCACCCATAAGTAGCTGGCATACATTATGTGTGATATCATCAAAAGGAAGCCTGCCCAGCACCTACTACAACTTCTGAGCCAGGACCAAGTGGTGACAGTGCCTAGGGTGATGGGTAACCTCTCACTGTGTCTCAGCTAGACAAGACTGCATCTGCTAATACCCTATTTCATCCTGTATCCTGGTGTTCCCCTCCTTTTCTGCTCCTGCCCATACCTGTTGATTTAACAGTCATCCCCTTGTTATTGTCTTTCCTTTGTTTGTCTGATGTCTCCTTCAACATTGTGTTCTGCTTCCCTCATTGTTTTACCAAACACCCTGTTAGTCATCTGTCTTTCATGTTACCTAACCTACCCCACTTACCTTCCTATTACTTCACTTACTTACTTCCTCAACTTTCCCTTCTCTTCAAAAATGGGCATCTCTCCACAAAAAAATGTATTCATCCTATCTCACTACCATCCTGCTTATTCCTTGTTTGCTCACCTTCTTTGTTCCATGAGGCATTCTTCTGCATATCTTTTGCTTTAAATGACAGCAATTGCTCAATATCTTAGTATTACCATCAGCGCCCATGGTCTCCTGACAGTTAGTCTAGAAGATCATGCATGAGGTCCTGGTCAAAGCAAAGCCCAAAGCACAAAGTAATATTCCTTAACGCAAATTTATTGTGGAAAGACAACAAGCGTTTTCGCTACTCCAAAAGAGAGAAGCTTCATCAGAGAAGTGCAAAAGAAGGGCGCCCTTTTTGTACTTCTCTGATGAAGCTTCTCTCTTTTGGAGTAGCGAAAACGCTTGTTGTCTTTCCACAATAAATTTGCGTTAAGGAATATTACTTTGTGCTTTGGGCTTTGCTTTGACCAGGACCTCTTGTTGTACCAGTTTGTTTGCTTGTTTCCAGGTTTTTAGAAGATCATGCATGGTCAGTGTTTACTACCACTGCTCGCACTTTATCCTGGCCATGGGTTGGTCTAGTACAATCTTCCTACTGGGTCCCTACCACAGTCATGAAGAAGTCCTGCATGTTGTGCATACTGGACTGTCCACATTAATTCATACTAGGCATTGGAACTTGTCACACACACTTAGTAAACAGTGTTGTTTTGGCTGCAATTACTGATATGACATTTCTGAATCCCTGGACATCACTATTCTGCATTCTTCAATACTGGTATTTCCTGTTTCCATAATCAGATATAGACAGGAATTGATCAGATATGACAGACACATTATACCACCTAGTGTAGGGAATTCAAATAAAAGAGGAAGTCTCATTTAGAAATAGGTATGTATAAATGAAGATCATTAAACACTAAGAGGCAATACTAGGTCTTATGTGTACATTTTTCTGTCATCTTTTCAAAAGGTGGGTTTTACCTAAGACATTTTCCTAAAAGGATGAAATTATTCATGATGAATAGCAAAATGTCATGCTAGATGCTGAACTGAAATCATTTAAGTCTAGATATGAATTAAATGGTGAATTTATTGTATGAAAATCAGTGAAACAGTTTTGCTTTCTTTCTTATACAGCTTAAGCAGTTTGATGTTGGTGACATTGAGACACTAGTTGGCCGATATTCTCACAAAGAGCATGGTATCAAACTAGATGGCCTTGCATACCTGCGCCAATTTTATAGTGAAAGAAGCTTATATAAACGCCTCAACATGATTCGCCAAGCAAGGAAAGGGAGTGCTGTGACCCCTGAAGCTTATCAGCAATTGAAGACATATTTGGACAAAGGCTGCCTTGTAATTAAATCCTATTGTCAGGTAATGAAAAAATGCAAATGTCAGTTTGTAATAGCATCAGAGATCTAGGAAATTTACACAAATGTCATATTAATTTTCTTTAAATGTGCAGAATTGAATCTACTGGCAAAATACTGAAGGACATGATTATAGGTTCATAGGTTCATACTAGGCTATCTGCCCTAGGGCATTTATAAGCCTAGCCAGAGTGTGTATGGCTTTTGCCACCCATTTTAAATTAATTTTGCTATGCCCTTTTTCGAGGTTAGTATACTGTGCCTCTGTCTAACAGTGACACAGAAGTGATACCCGGGGTAAACCTATGATCTCCCATCCACTCATCAAGATTCCTCTTGAAGAGAGTCAATGAGGGACTCTGCCTAACCTGGACTGGGATTTTATTCCAGAGTGAAGGGAAGCTCTGGGTTATGAATCTGTCCCTCCAGCATATCCTATTTATTTCAGTGCTGAGGTTCAAGTCCCTCGAGCGCGTAGCTCGATGGGATTTGGATTTTCTGAGGTGTGGCATGTCCATTAATTCCAGGTTGGACATGGCTTTATACGTCAGGCACAGATCGCCTCTGAGCAGGCGGTATGCCACTGAGTAGAGCTGGAGTTTCTTTAACCGGGCAGCATACGGCATCTGTTTGAGCCCCTTGATCCTCTTGGTGAGCTACTTTTGGGGTCTTTCCAGTTGCTGCAGGTGTCTGGTAAGGTACATCCCAAAAGGGGCATTGTACTCAATTATGGGCCTGATGAGGGATGAGTAAAGAGGCACGATGACCTCCTCTGATCTAGATGTGAATCTCTTCATGATTAGGTGGGCTATATAAAATGTTTTTCTAACCACTTTGGCCACATGGTTGTCAAATGAGAGCTTGCTATCAACTTGGGTCCCCAGGTCCCTAATTACTTCTTCTGTACTTAATGGATTACCACCTATGTGGTAATTTGTGGGCACTTTGTTTTTGCCAAAGGGGATGACTATACACTTTTTGGTGTTTAGCTTGAGGCCATGGCTCTGGCACCAGTTGTCTGTTTCTATGAGGCCCTTTTGGAGGATGCTTGTGTCGGCTGGAGAGTCTATTATGGCGCCCAGTTTGCAGTCATCTGCGAACTTGGTCGGCCACAGTCCTTCCATGTTGGCCTGTACCTCCGAGAAATATATACCGAACAAGAGAGGTCCCAGGACTGAGCCTTGTGGGATGCCACTTGTAACTGGTTTGGAGTCTGATATGGCTCCAGCTATTCTAACCATGTGGGTTCTGTCCTTGAGCCAGTTTGCAGCCCATCTAGTGACATAGGGTTTATATTTAAGCTGGTGAGCTTATCTATAATGCCCGAGTGGGATATTGTATCGAAGGCTTTTGCGAGGTCCAGGTAGGCTGTGTGGACCACCTTCCCCTCGTCAATGGCCTTGGTGACTGTTTCAAAGAAATTGACCAGGTTTAAGAGGCAGGATCTGCCCTTAACAAAGCTGAACTGGGTAGGATCCAGTGTCTGTAGGTCCCCAATATCTTTATTTATAAGGTCCATGATGATCCCTTCCATAGCTTTGCAGACCAAGCTAGTGAGACTTATGGGGCGATAGTTTCCAGGATCCGTTGAGGCACCACCTTTGTGGAGAGGGACCACTGTTGCTGTACACCACTCTTTGGGTACATATCCTGTAGTAAGGCCGAGACTGAACAGTAGTTTTAGGTTTGGGTTTAGCTCTTCTTGGAGTTCATGTAGGATGCAGCCCGGGACACCATCTGGTCCCATTGATGCTGTGTTTCTTGCTTTGGAGAGGGCAGCTCTTACCTGAGCATCTGAGATGTCAGGGGGGGCAGCACTCTACTGGGATAGATATTAGCCCTTTTGGTGGGGAGGGGGGGGAGAAGTTTGCGCTGAACCTGTCAGCTAGGATGTTGGCAATGTCTGTGGGTTCGGTGTATTTTTTGTCATTTTGGACTAATTCTGAGCATATCTGAGAATTCCCACCCAGGTTCCTAACATAACTAAAGAAAGCCTTGTGATTATCCTTAGTGTCCTGTGCAATTTTTCTCTCGAAGCTGGCCTTAGACGATTTTATGAGTGCCTGTAGTTTTTTGCTAATACTGATCAGAGATGCCTTCCCTTTTTGGGATTTTGCTCTATCATGTAGTAGCTTCCTCCTTCTATTGTATAGTTTGTTTATGGCTGGGGTCCACCAGACAGGACGTCTGCCTTTGGAGGATTGGGTCTTGGTTTTATTTGGGATTGCATGATCCATGCATTCCTGAAGGTGTTCATAGAATGCGTTTATAAAGGATTTTGTGGTCCGGGCCATATTATCCACAGACCCGGGGGCTTTGAAGGATTCCACCTCGGTTTTGAGGAGTGTGAAATTTGCTTTAGAGAAGTTTTTCACTGTGGTTTTCTGGGCATGGGGTGGGGTCGGGATGTGAATATCCAGTGAGATTAGTTTATGGTCTGATCTTACCAGTGAGGGATACACTTCTGTTCCGGAGCATAGAGTCCCCATGTTGGTGATGATCAGGTCCAGTATGTTTTCCCCTCTTGTGGGAGTGGTAACAAGTTGTTTCATAGCATTTGAGTTTATAAATTCTAGGAACCTTTGGACTAGGGTGTTGGAGCTAGAGTAATGCTCCCAGTCTATGGTTGGGTAGTTGAAGTCACCCAATATAATGGTGTTTGGAGAGACCTTCATATTTTCCAGTGTTCTTAGGAAGGCCGAGTGGGGTTCCTGGGTTTGGGAGGGTGGTCTGTAGCAGGTTATAAACTGGAAGGCAGTTTTACCCACTGTTAGTTGCACATGGATAGTCTCTGATGCTTCGTGCTGTGCCACCAACCTGGAGGTGTGGGTATCTTTGACGAATATTAATACTCCCCCTCCTTTTGTGGTTCGGTCCAAGTTTTGGGGCCGAAAAGCATGGTATGAGTTATAACCTGGTAGTGCTGGGGTGCTCTCGAGAGCCTTGAACCAGGTTTCTGTTACTGCACAGATATTGATGTTCTCCATGCTAAGGAGAGTTTCAAGTGCGTGCATCTTGAGGTTTAGACTTCTGGCATTGAGTAGCATTACTCTTAGTTTCTTATCCTTTGTGATACCTATGGAGGTGGGTTTGTCTTTAGAGCCTTGCCTAAAAAAGGCACTATTCTTATCCCTTGTGATACCTATGGAGGTGGGTTTGTCTTTAGAGCCTTGCCTAAAAAAGGCACTATGGGGGTAGCAAGAGCCTTTGCCAATATCCGAAAGCCCAGGGGTGACAGGTGCAAGCCATCCCTAGCGAAGCATCGTGGCTTGTCGAGCATGTCATCCCAGGCTGACAGGCATTGGATCCCCTTTGAATGACACCAATACTTAAGCCAATTGTTGAAATTGATAATCTTGTCTTCATACTGTGGCATCATTCTTGGTGAGGGTAAGATGCTACTCAAGGTCAGGGTCGTACCGGCCTGGGCTACATGCTCAGAGAGCTCCTCTATGTCTCTTTTCATGTAGTCCAGGGAGGTACGTCTCAGGTCATTCACACCAGCATGGACAATGACTGAGTCATATTTGTACTTGCCTTGGAGTGACCTGAGTGCTTGTGTTATGTAGCGGATCCTAGCGCCCGACAGGCAGCTCACCGTGACCTTCTCCTTGTTCAGCCTGGTAAGCGGGACGTCAGTGTGCCTGATGATAGAGTCACCTATTACAAGTGTATCAGGTGTGTTGTTTAGCCTTAAGGGCTGTGACTGTTTGGCACACTGGCTTTGTGAGCTATGTGTTGCATGTGTTTTGTTTTGGGGTAGTGGTTGCTTGGGTGTCTGCTTTAGAGGTCTCTGCTGCTTAGGCAGATTTTTATTTAGAGCCTCCAAGTATGTTTTTGTGTGTTTATGTGTTTGGTTTGCTGTCGTGGTAGGTCTATGTGAGACTGGAATTGTAGTGAGTGTGGTTTCCTTCTCCTCCTGACTGGTTATGCCAGTACTGAGTTGAGAGAGCTTAGCCTCCAGTTTGGCTATATGGTTGCATCTCTCATATGTGTTGGAATTTGTTGGGAGGAGGAGAGGGTTGTCTGTGTACATGAGGCAGTTGTAACATTGCCTCAAGATTGCCAGATTCACCAGCTGGACTGGAGAGGAGATTGACAACTGACCTTTGGACATGCTAGAATAGTATTGGGAATTTCTTTATAATTGAAAAAAATGGCCAATGGGGAGCAAGGTACACCAGCGGGAGTTTGTGAGGGTGTAGTGCTTTTAATTTTTTAGTGCTGACTTATATAATTGCTTTAGTGAGCAAGTGCCAGGTAACTTAAATGCAAAAATGACAAACAGTAACTTTCTTTCAAGTGAAACAAGGAAATAAGTATAGTAAGCAATGCAGATATCACTAGGGATCCACAGAAGTGCTGAAAAGCCGCGTTTTAGGTGGAATTAGCTTTTCAGGGAAATAACAAGCATACAAACAAAGCTAGATTCAGCAGGCCTGGATCTAGTCTATGCTACAGCAAACAAGGTATACCAATTACACAGAGTTTTTTTTCTAGCTTAAATTGTATTTTCTGAGTGTATATAATGATATAAGGTTTTGGGGGGAAAACAGCTATCCAAAATAAATTCGGGTTATGCAGCCATATTATCAGGTCCCTGGGATCAGGAACATACTGAGTGAATGAGAGAGTCAGCTGGGTAATATGGATCAAGTGGACAACAGTTCACTCTTCAGCCCATGGGGGCAGAATTTGGAGTGATTTGCTTAGAGCCTGACCTGTGGAAGTAGCCTCAAGGATCACTTCTCATAATATAGATGATTATGATCGGGTCACCCATCATAACCTGCTTATTATGTGTTCTAGACATACTCTCTCAAGGTGAATCTTGTCATCCACGTCAGGAACACATAATTAAAGGTTATAATTGGATACCTGATCATAATTCTTTGCAGTAAACAAAACTTTATTTGCTCCATATACTACTAGTTACAGGGGGAAAAAAGCTCCATTTCGCTGGCTTTCAAAACTGCAAAGCACTTAGCGAGCACTGTCAGAAAGACATTGTAACACAGTCTTTTGTGTTTACACTTGCCATGCCTCTCATCTGTCCAGATTTTCATAGAAATTCTAGATTTTTGCATCATATTTTTGTCTGTTCCTCATAAAAATCTTTCTTTTTCAGACAAATCTGTGAGGATTGAAGTCAGTTTCAGAAAATGTGGGAAAATACACATCCTCTTATTCTAGCTACTTTCTAAGTTTATAACAGGAAGTGATGGACATGTTACTGGTACAGATAGCAGGCAAAAACAAATCTGTTTCTTTATTCTTCTGCTGTCTTTGCTGGTCAGTACTGGCAGATTTGATTGCTTAGCAGAAGACCCATCCTTTACAATATAAGCAGGGGGTGCTTAACAGTGGTTAAGATGAGGTCTCATGCTATAGTAGTGCTTGACCGATTTGTCTTTTCTGAATATCAGAGTATAATCACTACACTTCGTGTGCTACATATTTATTACTGCTCGACACACTGCCAAGAAAGGTGTACATGAAAAGACAAATCTTTATTTAGCACATGTTAATATATTTGACCATGAACTGCTGTGTTAACTTAATTTGCTCTTCCACTTTTCATTCTTGGAGCTCCTTCCCTCTAGACAGCTGGAGCTAACTCAATGAAGGATTATATCAGGCAAAACTGAGATAGATCACGTGCGCATGCAGTATGAAAACAGCAGATGTGATTGGACAATTAGGATGGTCAGTAGGTGAGAGACGTTTTTTTAAAGAAGCAGCAGTGTGGTTAAAGATGATTAGTGTTGCAGAGAAATGAGAAGGGTTAAACACTTCAGATCAGAGGGTGTGTTTGCATATCACATATTACTAGCATTTGCTGAACAGAAGAACTATTTACACAGACTTCTTACGTGCAGCAAACAACAAAAGTCAGTTCTTCATCTTTCCTAAAATGTTTTTTTCTTCTCTTTTGCATGGGAAGCCTGCTTAATTATCTGGATGTCTTGCAATGAATATGACTGCTGATATTTTTCTCTTTGAAATATCTTTGACCAGACCTTTTTTTCTGTTATCTTCCTTTAAGGTACTCATGGAGAGGGTTGTCATTCATGAGTTCCACTTATAAAATTATGATTTAAGATAGCATCTAAGGTGCTATCTGCTATATAAGGACCCATTACTCAATTTAATCTGCAATATTTAAGTTAATAAATAAGAATTTATAAAAATGTCTATTGTATTTTTGATTTCATTTAACATAACACTTATATTTCTTAGGATTTAAGCATAGTACTATGATATCTGACCCCATATTAGCAATTCAGTTATAGGTTCATAGGTTAGTACTAAGCTAACTGCTCTTGCAAGTCATTTTAAGCCTAGCCAATTATCCCTTGTGAGGCTCAAACCCTGCACCTTGTGCTTGTAAGGCAAACACCTTAACCATTAGGCCTCCCTCCCAGACCTTTTTTTCTGTTATCTTCCTTTAAGGTACTCATGGAGAGGGTTGTCATTCATGAGTTCCACTTATAAAATTATGATTTAAGATAGCATCTAAGGTGCTATCTGCTATATAAGGACCCATTACTCAATTTAATCTGCAATATTTAAGTTAATAAATAAGAATTTATAAAAATGTCTATTGTATTTTTGATTTCATTTAACATAACACTTATATTTCTTAGGATTTAAGCATAGTACTATGATATCTGACCCCATATTAGCAATTCAGTTATAGGTTCATAGGTTAGTACTAAGCTAACTGCTCTTGCAAGTCATTTTAAGCCTAGCCAATTATCCCTTGTGAGGCTCAAACCCTGCACCTTGTGCTTGTAAGGCAAACACCTTAACCATTAGGCCCCCCTCCCAACCCTGCTGCAGGATTTTATCCATCAAGCTTATGTTCCTTTTTTTTCCATTTTGGCACACCAGTATTCTTTCCTAGTAGTCAGTTACTTCACTTAAAATACTATCCACAACCCCTTCTGAAAGGAAAGGAACTGAATCCTTGATCCATCTTCCATAAAATAATCACACACATCCATTCTCTTACAGCTTGTTTATCTCTGCATCCGAATCTTCACCTGTTTATTACTTCCAGTATGAAAATGGAACCGACAAACTCTATAATCCTATCTAAAAAGATGGGCTCATTTACAACATGTCACAAGTGACAGATTCAAAACATGATTTTTGTTAACCTGGGTTCTGGGAAAGGAAAATATTGTAAGGGAGTACAGAGAAGACAGGATGTAGGAAATCCCCCAAATGAACTAGAACCATGAAGCACCACTGAATCTGTCTATCCCAGCAGCTGATCCAATGGTCCCAGTTCATTCAATGTATTCATCCTGGCAGGATCTCAAGAGTTCCTTAAGATGAGCACAATTTGGAGGGTGCAAAGCCCCCTTTATGAGCACTGCATGCATGCATGCATGGAAGGAGCCAATGTTCTCAGGTCCTGCTAACATTCATATCCTATCATAGCACTGCAGCAGGAGAAACTGAGTCAGAAAAGTAAATCTCCTTTTTTTTAGCTGCGTACTCCATTTTCCTATAGCTTACAGCAAGCATGTCGGTTGGTCGCCTACTCTAATATGTCCATGTAACCATTAACCATTAACCATTAACCATTAACCATTGCTCTTGTGACCTAGGTTATTGCTGAAAAGGATTCATGGTGACCAGCTTGCTTACGTGGTTAACAAATATTAATAAATTAAAAATGAAAAAAGAGAGTTTGTGTGTGTAGGAAAAGTGTGGCTGCGGCAGTGGTGAGGTAGGAAAAAACTATATATGCCCCTTACTGAACCGCAGGAATAAAGAAAACACATATAAAAAGGATTCACGTTGACTTACAAAAGATAAAACATGCAAGTTCCAAACATACAAAATGGTTCACAATAAACACCATAGTCAGCAAATAAAAAGAAAGCCCCGCCCCCAAGTGGAGGGACCCCACACAACATTCCCAACTTATATATACTACCTCCATGGTTACATAAATGTCGGGACAAGCAAAAGTTGATCTTGTTTAATCTATGTTTTAAATCAAACTACTTCATAGCTCTAGGACTCAAAGAAATGACACTAACAGAGATATTAACATTCTGAAGAAAGAAGGTGTTGTAAACTTCAGTATTACGATATTAAAATCTCCATAGACAGTTGTCAGTATTTTTCATTTTCCATATTCTAATATTTTATGTAAATTAAGGAGAACACAGGCTTCAATGAAAAATGAAGTATCTTCACTTTTGGCTTATTTCTAACACCTGGCACATATATATCGGTATGCTTGAAATGCAGATCGGCATTTTGATTCTCTGCCACATTTATGTCATTTATGCTGACTAGGTTAAGTTCTGATGAGCATGCATTTTTATTTGCTTTCCATGTCATGATTCAAGGCGTGGTTACTTTAATGATGAATAGAGACATACAAAATAAAGCTTATATGAATCAGACCCAAGCTTGACCCAGTTAGTAATATCACTAACAGGTCTATGCTTTGGCTGTATAATATCTGAGAGGGACCCATGATTATTTTGCAGATAGGATAGTAAAGGAAAAATTCAATGGCTGTCTGTGATTTTTTTAATAATTTTCAATTTAAAATAGCACAGAAAGTGGGTAAGACAGTAAGCAGAAACAATGAAAATGACTGAGAGAGTACTGATGTTTTGCATTTCTGGCATGACATAAAAAGCAAGGTCAAATTCAATACAAAATTCCATTGACAGAATTGTTGTAGAACACATAATGGGTAACTGAAATACTTTATTGCTTTTTTCGATCTTCAATGATATAAAAATGACTTGTCGTCAAAAAACAAATTCTCTATTTAGATTTCCACTGAACAGCATTATTTATCTGGCTTTCCTTTAATATTACATCACTTGTTGACATGCAATTTCCCAACAATAGCTTCAAGGCTTTTTATTTGAATGCCGTTGTTGCAAATGTTGCAATGAATGAGGGTTTCATATGTGCAAATGTTACACTGAAAGAAATGCTGTTTAGTCATATGTCACTATTATAGTTATTACAGAAGTCTCTTTAAAATTTTTGTTGGGATTTGAGTTGCATTATAGTTGTTATTGTTAGGGAAGTTAAAAAAACGTTAAAATTACAGTTAGGATCTGAGCTGCATCGGTTATTGAATGTGTTTTGGTTTACTATTATAGTTAGGCTTAGTTTCAGTGTTAGGTTTAATGTACTGGTTATGTTGTTTGTGGTTTTTACATTCAGTCTGGATAAAATAAGTTTGTGACTGTGTGTGTGCGTGTGCGTGTGTGTGTGTGTGTGTGTGTGTGTGTGTGTGTGTGTGTGTGTGTGTGTGTGTATGTGAGAGAGAATGACTAATTATGCAATGATGTATAGTGTTTTGTTATGTGTATTTTATCAGTTTGTGTGTAGACAAAATTGTTTTCAAACTTTTTGATTTTTGACTATTTGATTTAGGTAAGCTGTTTTTAATGAGCTTGTTTTTGAGCTGATGTGGCGACACTATTATTAACCTTCAAAGTTAGTACCCACTCCGCTCATGTGCTCAAGCAGAGTTGGTGTTGCCCCTAAACTGGCAATGTTCCCATGCATGTTTTTACCTGTTGTAATGTTTCCATGCATGTTTTTACCTGTTGTAATGTTCTCATGCATGTTTTTACCTGTTGTAATGTTCCCATGCATGTTTTTACCTGTTGTAATATTCCCATGCATGTTTTTACCTGTTGTAATATTCCCATGCATGTTTTTATCTGTTGTAATGTTCCCATGCATGTTTTTACCTGTTGTAATATTCCCATGCATGTTTTTATCTGTTGTAATATTCCCATGCATGTTTTTACCTGTTGTAATGTTCCCATGCATGTTTTTATCTGTTGTAATATTCCCATGCATGTTTTTACCTGTTGTAATGTTTCCATGCATGTTTTTACCTGTTGTAATGTTCTCATGCATGTTTTTACCTGTTGTAATATTCCCATGCATGTTTTTACCTGTTGTAATGTTCTCATGCATGTTTTTATCTGTTGTAATATTCCCATGCATGTTTTTACCTGTTGTAATATTCCCATGCATGTTTTTACCTGTTGTAATGTTCTCATGCATGTTTTTATCTGTTGTAATATTCCCATGCATGTTTTTACCTGTTGTAATGTTCTCATGCATGTTTTTACCTGTTGTAATGTTTCCATGCATGTTTTTACCTGTTGTAATGTTTTCATGCTAACTAGTACAATCATAATCTATAAAATCAGTTAATTGTACTAAGAAGTGTTATGAGAAGTCACAAGATGAGGCTACCTCCCTGCTTATAATTTTGCTGCTTCAAAATACATTTTCCTCCTCTCTTATCCAAGATTATTACAATCTCTAAATGGTCATTTGAACACTGTTGCCACTTAAGCTGTAATAATTATCCTAAATTTTTCAGTTCATCAGTTAGGGGATGGTCACTTCAGTGGTCTACTGGTGGGTTTTAAAGTGATTTAGGAATCTATACCTTGAGATTGGCTCACTGATACAGAATCAAGGTCATCACCTAAGACAATAATGAGCCCAACTTCAAACGAATTTCAGCAACAGAGGGTGAGCTGATGAAGGGGGAAGTAGGACAGAAATTCTATGCTAAATTCATCTGAAAGTCGAATTATGGTCCCTATGGACCATATCTGTCACTGGCATCTGCAACAGAGAAGGGAGACCCAAGAAAGGATATTATAGCTTATCAGTGGAGGCTCTGCGGAGGAATGTATTTTAGAGATGTGAGAGAATGCACACACTACAAAACTCAGTGGGCTGGAAAACACTACAAGAAGATAATCATGCAGTGTAGGGACAAATGTAGATAACACCTTGACTGATATTTGGAAGCATCTATATGTGATACTCCAAACTTTTGTTCTTGCCAGGGAATGAGTGAGTCAGAGTGACTCTGACAGGACTAATTAGATAGTGGTCCTGAATCAACTATGTGAGAAGTAACAGAACACCTCTATAAGTAGTCCAATCCTAGAGCCACAGAACCAACCAAAACTCTGCAGATGTTATCATCTGGGAGAGCAGTCTAAGTTCCTTCCTTTCTATACACATTCTTTTTGGCTTTGAGGGTTCCTCAAATACATGTTCTAGTTTTTGTATTGTTTTTTTAATATTAGTTGGCCTCCATCTTCTCCCAGCAATTATGCATATGTATTATCGTAGATTTACTATCACTTGATAGAATTGCAGCTGACTGAAGCTCAAATGGTTAAAACAATGTGATTAAAAAGCAATCTGACTGAAAACCCAGTTGATGGACATTTCATTTCACTAAAACACAAATGACAGAAAAGTGTAGAAGTGCAGGTAATATGTGATTGTGCCATTTCTGAGGATATGATTTGCTAGGGAAGTGAGTCTAGAACATTATGTGTGAATTGGCAATGCCCTGTTATGTTGCACCCCCAACATTATAAATGCTTCGTTTGGTGTGCCAACACTGATTCACTGTGTATGATGATCTTTTCTTTTTCCCATGGTTGTGTAGCTATAGAGTTAGCATATATAATTAATGGAAGTGTGAGGATACTGGGAAGGGTGGACTTACCTCCTGCAAAAACATTGTTTTATTCAATATTTTGTTATGTAGAATGTTTTCTGTGATTTGCGATTCAATGAAATGAGATTTCAGTCAGCTGGGTTTTCAGTGAAATTGCTTTTCAGTCGGTTTTAATTCAAGCATTTGAGTTTAAGGCATACCCTCAGCGCATTGCTTTAACTTTTCTTTTCTTTTCCTCCCTGAGATTTTACTGCAACAGATGTGGAATCGTAGGACAGCCAGATCTCAAACACTCACACACAATGTTCAGTGGAATAAATATAATGCTTGAAAATCATTGTTTTAATTCTAATAGCACTTCCATAGGCATGCAACTTGCAGCTAGTTCAGTGGTCTTACTGCCTGCTAAATATGATTTTCTGAAGACATTGTTAATTTTAATTAAAAAAAAAAAAAAACAGTGCTTTAATGTGAGAAAAGAATGCAAAACGAATTGACTTCTAAACAAGCATAACGTTATCCTGTGTTTAAGTGACAATCTTTTATGATAGTAAAATTACGCATCAGGCTGAAACTCTTATTTTAAAATATGCATTCAAAAGCAAAAGTGAAGCGGGCCCTCTGGCTGAGGGGTGATCTGAGTCTTGCCTTATGTACCATCAGGAACCCAGTGGTCATAAATCTGTTGTATCCCTAGAAATTAAATAGTCCTACAAATACTACAACCAGAATCTAAATCTTCATCAGCAAATACGTAAAATATGGTAGGGATATAGGTTCATTATACATCACCTTCTCCATTTCTGGAATAGACTCCCACAGTAAATTAAGTGGTGTGATGTATTATCTTCTTCCAGTGGGAACTGGATGATTGGTTGTGTATTTACAAATTCAGCCCAGGGCTTGACTGGCCTGGTCATCATTGTGAAAGGAAGCAGAGGTAATCCAGAGGGCTTGAGTGAAGTCTGGTGTCTCACCAGTGACACTGAGGGTCAGAGGACTAACAAGAAACAGAGTACAAAGTATTAGTCAACATAAAATCATTTTTCTGGCAGATCTAGGAGAATCTCTCTCTCTCTCTCTCTCTCCCTTTCTGATGTCCTTCCTGTGGGAGGTATCTAATACAATACATTCAACTTGTCACTCAATTAAAGGCAGTTACAGACAATGATGGGAGTGCCCAGGGAGTTGATTGGAGGAAAATCCGGGATATGGAGAAATGCTCCTGTTAATATGAAAAAGCCAATCAAGAAATTAAATTTGCAGATCACTTCATCTACCTTGGTATGATTTATCTGGTGAATGAATGAAATGGGAAACAAGCCCCTCTGTTTATTTTATTTTGTTGTGTTTTCTCTTGTTTTGTGATCTCTAGATGTGTACAAATCCAAACAGCAACTGGCACGTGTTTGAAAATGGTTTTCACCTCCTGATGTTCACAAAATTAAACAGCAACTTTCAGTTATAGGATTTTTTTTCTACTACTCATTTGGGACTTGGGCTTTCTTTTTGGTGTTAGGAGTTAAAAAAGGGGGCCAAACACTAGCTCTAGTTTGACTGACAGCCCACACCCATACTGACCACATCAGCCTCTTCCATCATCTAATCCCACTCCAGTCCACATGGCACCACCCCCTCTATCAGGATATTGGTTAACTGCCCTTCCAATTGATCCCTCCCAGTTTCCAGCCCTTTATCTAGCTAAATACAGAGCAATATATCTCTATTTTCCACTAACTTCACCACAAGGAACTTGAAGAGAGAAGGAACCTGAACAGAGGAGCACTGACTTTACCACCTGAAACCTAAGAAGCGGAAGAATCTGAACATAATATCCCTCAGTAACTCCTACACTCAGGAAGAACATGTCAGTGAAGACCCCACACTGGAGTACCATAAAACCACAGTGGTAGTTCATGATGAGGTTTCCCAAGCTGTCGAGCTGGAAAACCCTTGTGGGTCTTACAGGAATATTCAAATAAAGTACTAATCACAGAGCTTTGGGATTGGCTCCTTATTTTTCCATCTCCCAGATTTTCCTCTAGTCAGCTCCCCTGGGCCCTCCCACTATTGCCTGTATCTGCCTTTAAATTACTGACCTGGCTTTTTTAGGTAATGAAAAACTAAAAGTATTTCCAAAAAAAAAAATCAAAACCAAAAAAATCTAAAGGAATTACTGCTTAATGCCAGGAGTCTAAACAAAAAGCTCCACTCCTTAGAAGCTGTCTTTACCCTAGAGAATGCTGACATCTATGTGGTTACCGAGGCATGGTTTAAAGTCTTGGAGAGCACACCAACAGTGTAAGGTTATAATGCCTTCCACACATTTCGACCAGCTACTTCACAGGCAGGGACTAAAGGTGGAGGTGCCTCTATTTACATCAAAAATAAATCACCACAGGTAAAATCCAATACCACTTCCTTGCAAGCTATAGGTCCCCCAATATGACCCAAGAAACCCATACCATGTATTTAAACTTATTAGAAACACTAATCATCCTACCCAATACCATATTCATAGGTGACTTTAATTACCACATTATTAAATGGGAATCCTATACAACACCAAATGTACATGCACAGAGATTCTTGGATTTTGTAAACACAAACTCCCTGGACCAGATAGTCAGTACACCAACCATGGGTGTAACTATACTGGATCTGGTCCTCACTAATATGGGAGACTGCTGCACACCCCCTACTGTAATGCCTTCCCTGGTAAGTTCAGACCACAAAATGGTTTCCTTTGAAGTAAAAATAAAACTTGGACCCCCAGCTAAACATGGAATATTCAGGAACTATTCTAAGGCTAACCTCCTGCTATTAAGTGAGAACCTGACAAAATTTCAAGCCCCCATAAACCGTGAGAATACTACTGCCTATGCAGAACTGTTTACAGAAACTCTGTACAAGCATGTTAATACCTGCATAGAGGCAGCTGTACCCACCAGGAAGAAGTACAGATCTAACTCAAAAAACAAGCCACCCTGGTGGAATCATGAAATCAATAGGCTGTATAACAGGAGGAAGAAAATCCTGGCAACAATTAGGAGGTCACTGAAACGAAAACCAAAACCGCTAAGGCAAATGTTGCAGAAATACGCTTTTAATATCTTTTTTTTTTTTGCGGAAATACGCTTTTAATATCTTTAAACATTAAAAGTCTTTATGAAAATCTTTATAAAAAACTTTATAAAAAACGTTTTTCATCCACTCCACTGGTTGGACTTCTTCAGAAAACAAAAAGACAAACAGACAAACGTTAGCCACTACATAGCTCTTCATATATATAAATGCAGAGCCCGCCAAATTTTTAAAAAACTGATACTCATTGTTCAAATATTTAAAGTGACAGGCTCTTTACCCTAATACAATGTGTAGCTGAGCTAAGAGACGTATTAAGCATGATGTGAAGAGGTTATCTATGCCCAATAATAAAAACTACATATACCACCTTAATTAAAAATAAAAATATTAGTATATACCATATTTTAATTTTTATATTTAATATTTTAATATATTACCCATCTCTCCCCCTCAACTTTCCCTCAGAAAATCTCATCAAATATAACTTCCCCTACTATCACTAGGGAATAGGTCCTTAATACTCTCTCTAAGACCAAGAACACTGCATCAATGGGCCCAGACAATATCCTACGATGCCTTCTAAATATCATGAAACATGACCTATCAGTTACTGTTTAACTGTAGCCTCCAAACAGGCTTCGTGCCTCATGAATGGAGAAAGGCAACAGACATCCATCTGCACAAAAGTGGGCCATCTACAGACCCTAGGAACTACAGACCCATAAGTCTCACTAGTCTTATATGTAAAGCCATGGAAATAATCATTATGGAGATGATCAACAGAGAAATCTCAAACCTCCAAACACTGGACCCAACCCAGTATGGTTTCGTCAAGGGCAGATCATGCCTACTCATCCTGGTGGACTTCTTTGAGAAGGTCACCAAAGCAATGGATGAGGACAAATCATTCACACTGATTACTTTGACCTGGCCAAGGCATTTGACAAAAATAACCCACTTGGTTATTTTTGACAAACTTAAGAGGTTAGGTACAAACCTGTATGTGACCCAGTGGATAGCCAACTGGCTCAAAGATGAGACCCATGAAGTTAGAACTGGGAAGTTCACCTCTACAAAGAGGCCAGTCACACATTGAGTCCTACAGGGATAAGTCCTTGGGCAGCTCATTTTTGGCATTTACTTCTCAGAAGTCAAAGCCAATGTCAGTGGTCTCTGGCTGACTAAGTTTGCAGATGATTGCAAATTAGGAGCTGTCATTGAATATCACACTGACACAAATGCTCTCCAGGAGGGACTGACACAGACAAGTCACTGGTCAAACTAAATGCCAAGAAATACATAATAGTATCCTTTGGGAAGTCATCCATCCCTGGTAATTATCATATTGACAACACAGCCCTTACAGTTGACCCAGTAGTCAGAGACTTAGGGACACACATAGATAGTAATCTAGCCTTTGACCATCACATGTCTACAGTGGTGAGGAAATCATTCTATGTTGTGCAACTTATAAACAAAGGTATGGCATCTAAGTCCAAGGAAGTCATTGTTCCACTGTATTCAGCATTCATTAGACCTAGATTGAGTACAATACCCCCTTTGGTATGTACCTTACCAGGCATATCCAAAAATTGGAATGCCCACAGAGGTTCCTCACTAAAAGAATACAGGGCATAAGTAAAATGTCCTGTGCAAACCACCTCAAGGTCCTACCCCTGTATTCTGTCTCCTACAGGCTTTTCAGGGGAGATCTATGCCTGGCATACAGGGCATTGTCAGACCCCACTCTGAAGGACCTCCTGCATATCCACAAAACAAACAGCACCAGAATTACTTGTTCTAAAGACTTAATCCTTGCCTTTGATATAAATAGGACCTGCTGGAGAGATAGGTATGTATCCTAGAGACTACCCCATCTATGGAACAGGCTCCCCATCCATGCAAAGCAGAGTTCCTCCCTAAACCAATTCAAGTGCAGCTTGGACAATTGGATAGGAAACTGGAAATTCATCCCTGGTTTGGCACCTATGTCTCTAATGGGCACAGGTAACCTGCAAATGGTTCATCTCCCAGGCCCATTCGTACACATATCAAGGGTATCAGAATTTGTTAGATATTTGGGATGCCTGGCTAGGCTTAAAAGGGCCCTTCTGGTTGTCAGCCTAGTAAATACCTATGAGGCTATGAACCTATAAGAATACTCTTGCATCTACCTACTTAAGTGAATGCACTACTTGAAACTTCAACAAATCAAGGGAGGTTATCAGAGAGAAAGACAGACAGAGAGAGTGTCTGCAAACTAAAGTGATTTTATCCGGACTAATCCTTTGTACTCTATTTCCTCCTTAAGAAAAGGAGTGCAGTTTATGGATGGAAAGTAGAAAGACATAAATGGTTACAAGACCCACTTGTCTTGTATTTCCTGTCATCTTATGATCCTGTATTTCTATGTAGCAGTTAATCATTAAGAATGTCAACAAATATGGGACGACAGAAGTGGTTCAGATTATTATATCTAGATGTAGTACCTGTTATATTATTAAAATAAAATAGTATTTTTAATAATAAATTGGAGGTATGATGTAAGACAGTTTGAAACACTAATGTCTTCATGAAACACAGCACCTGTAAAGGTGCTACTACACACATTTTTATTTTTCATATTCAGGTAGTCATCACAAAAATCTCAGGGAAAGTAATTGCTAGATGTCATATTTAGTTATTCATTTATTTACTTACTTACTTATCTATCCAACCATCATTGACTGAGTTAGTCCCACTAGGCTATTGTTTATGTCACTTTGGACTTAAGTTTTCCTTGAAACTGAAATATAGGACATAGATCTTAATATATTAATTCAAACTATCTAAATAATGTACTTCTGTGTTCCAAATGCATCTTGTGTTTAATCAAAAAGGTACTTTGTAACTAAGTAAACACTCAGCAAAGTCACCATGTAGGAAGAATAAAAATGCCTTGCTGTCCTTGTCACATGGTGTAGTAGATCTGCAGTCCACAGCACCTCTAGAAGCCATGTCCATTCACTCTGGTGCACTAAAGTAATACAATTGTAGCCCTTCTGTGCACAGATGCATGTTTGGACATTACACAATATGCTATGTAGCACTACAGTGGGGGTTCCAAATGTCTGTGAAGCAGGTTCCCAGTGCCATGTGTTGGTGACATGCTTCCCTGGAACTATATAAAACATAGCTATCATCAGCTAATGTGGTCACAGCATTGCATTCTGACTGTGATTTAGAAACAGTGACTCATAATTGCCTTATTAATATAACCACCATGCTATGAGGCCTTCAGTAGTATGATATAAAGCATGGCAGCATTGTGCATAGAAATGCTTACAGACAAAAAAAAATGCAATACAGGACTTCACATAGTAAACTCTATGGAATTAGAGTTATAAAGTCTGATGGAAGAAATTTCTGCTGTAATGTACACCAGGGCTGTACTTATCACGTGTGATAGATGGCAGTAACATTGAGACAGATACCATGGAATATGTATGAGTGGAAAGAAGTATAATTTCATAGCATGGTACTTTTGTTGTGGTGGTGGGGTAAGGGTATTGGCCACTTAGGGAAGGACAGGACATAAGGGACATGATGATCTCCCCCACATAGAGATATGTAAGGTGATGTTTTGTAAGGAGGTGTAATAAATTTTGCATAGAAATACATGGGGTCAAAAGACAGATGCAGGAAGGGGTCCATGGATGCCATGCACATTGCTGCAGAGTGCACATGGGTTAATGAGCAAACCAGAATAGTACAAGGGGTTGTTAACCAATGGCAGAATGAGGTGGAGGGATCAATGGACATATTAGATGACACACAGCCTGACTTACAGATCTATTGCCTACCATGTGTACCTTACTGGTGTTCAAAGTTTGCCACAGTCACCCGGGAAAGAGGCAATGGCTGAAGAAGTTCACCACCCAAGAAACAGATGTGTTACTGCATACCATCCACACACATGGCATGTGCATTCTGGGCAGAGGTGCCACACACAAGATGTATCAGAAGCAGGAGTGGCAGAGAGTAGTGCAGGGGTTAAATGCTGTGGGTGGCCATAATGGATTGAAGCAACAGGAGTGGTAAAGGGTAAATGATTTGGGGAGTTCATACAAAGAACAAGGCACAGGACATAGACAAGCACATGTCCACTTCAGGGAGTGAACAACCAACAGAGAAATTACAACAAGAGGTGGAGGTGTTCCTGGTGTTCCAGTCTGGGGGAGGGGGTGTTTGTGGACACTCATAACCTCTGGATGGTTTAGATCTGAGAACTGGGCTGGCAATGAGCACCAGAGTGTCAGTAGGTGATGGACAAATGTAGTACTACCCAATATAGACTGAATGCTATAGTGCACTACAGTAGCTGACCTGATTCACCAACTACCCATAGGAAGTCCTGTACTGATTTTTTTTGTCTGCAAGCATTCTTGTACCTTTTGAAGTGCAACTGCAACAAACCATGCATCAAAGAATGTATGCTTTCATCTGCATGTCTGGGTAGTTATAGGTATATGTATGACCTGTGCCAAAAATATCCTGTATTCTTATTTTCACAGGTTCTACTGACTGAGACAATAGCAAAATAGGACATTGTCACTGGCCCCAGTGGACATACATCCTGACAACACAACCTCACCAGTACAGCAATCCAGCCTGTAACTATGAGCACTGTCCAGGTTCCCCATGAGTTCCCATCCAACACATTAGCTGACATTCACACTGGCTCTAATCTGTACAAAATCATCATAGGAAAGAGGTGCAGGTGGGGCGTGGCTCACAGTTTAGCTATTATTCCAAGTCAGTTCCTGATCTAGGTACAACACTCAGCATAAATCAATGATTGTGCAGGTCAGTGATGCAAGCACAGGCAGCTGTTGTCAATTGCATTTCAAATATTGGGAGTGTACTCTGTGGATTGCATGATGACATGCAATC
Source organism: Protopterus annectens (assembly GCF_019279795.1). NCBI lineage: Eukaryota > Metazoa > Chordata > Ceratodontiformes > Protopteridae > Protopterus > Protopterus annectens. The sequence continues at coordinate 419,237,209 of NC_056736.1, forward strand.
CTGCACAGTGACAAGGACAAGAGGGAGCAGACATCACTGTTAGGTCTCTTTTGACAAATGTTGCTTCTACAGCTGCTTCAATCAGACATATGATAACTGCTTCTTAAGTCTGCCTCTGAAGGCCATGATTTTGAGGGCCTGGGAGTGTCCAGATACAAGGTAGCTGGGCAAATACCAACACTACTCAGATGAAACAGACTACTGCTGAGACAGTTTCACCCAACAGCTATGGCTACATGACCTACCAACACTGGCCATGTGTCATGGTTGGGGTGCTGATTACTGGGCTCAACACCTGGGAAAATTCATTCAGCTACTTATGAATTATTGGATAGTTTTACTCCTTTAATATCACCTGTGGGTACATACAGTGTCATGTCTCCCTATGGCCATCATCCCAGTTATGGACAACAATGCTCTGTTGGCTCTTGGTGTGGGATACCCAATCAGGGTGAATGTCCATCATCCTGCAGTTTAATGTCGTCCCTGTTACAGCCTGTGTCAAGCCCTTGGACTGCAAGCCATTACAATGGACATTAAAAAGTGATCATTATATTGCAACCCATCCGCTTCACTTAAGGATGTGACCCCTGCCCATACCTCCCATAATCTGATATCAAACTAAGTGGCTATCACATTCACCTTTCATAGCACTACCTCATGTTATAGTGTCGCTGCCATTTGTCACTGTCCTGAGCAATCTCCTGTGAAGTATCCTGCTCATCCCCTAATCTGCATGGGTATAGTTATGTCTAATACACAGCATGGCCAGTCCATGCACTGCTTTATATAGTCTGTGTGTGATAATGCACACATCATTTTATTCTGTGCTGACTGTGTCATGGCCCATAACTGCGGACCACTTAACTGCAAGTGCTGCAATGTATTGCACCTATTTCACATGAGGTATTGCTATTGCTTGTTCATCCTCAGACACTAACGCCTACTCTTACATTGCTGGTTTGACTCCTATTGTTGGCCCTGCTGGTATGTTTCTGCAGTGCCATATTATGAAACATGGCACACATCACATGAATTTTACTGTAAGTCTCAGGTGTGCATTGCACTTCCCCACCTGATGTGTCAAAGCAGTCACACCTGATGTGGCAAAGCAGTGGGAGAGTCATGTTAGTTGTCCAGACATGCCCTCCATGATATTCCATGTTTTTGCATATACTGTGTATGGTATGGGAGGAGTCATCATCTGGTATTGCTTACAACACACAACAATTACACCATTGTATGTCGCCTCCTCCCTGTTGTATGACATGTGTGTATTCTACCCTGTGTAGCCAATCTATGTGTATATCATCTGATTAAATGTCCACTTGGGAAGTCCCCTTGCACGAAGCACTGGTACAGGTCAAATGTCTGCCATATGTGTGAATTATGTGAACTACCTGGGTGGTACACAGACACATTATATATTCCTCAGGTATTACACAGCATGTGGTAGCTCAAGAAGAAGCCCTTCATGTCACTAGATCCCTGTCCAAGTGGACCTGGTAAGGCCTTGATAGCAACGAGTGTGCAACCTATAGCTCCCAGGATTTCAGGAAAATGCTATGTTATGATGTACCAGCACAGCAGAGGTTTCCTCCTCTGCAGTTCTGGTGAAACAGATATGCTACTCTGCTTAGTGCAGTATGATGTTGAGGAGCTGGTGTAGGATTCACAAGGCTGATGCCAGCAATATCCCTAAAGTGTCCTCCAGAGTTTGCTGGAAGGTCCACTCAGATAAGTAATCTACACATCCCTCTTGATTCCTCTTGTAGGTGGCACAACTCAGTCAGGTCACAAAAATGTCTCCTTATCCAAAGAGTAACATACCACTACCTGCTGGTTCATGAGATTATGTAAGGTGCTCATGGGTTATGATCAGTAAGGTACTGATGCCATCTTCTGTGGTGGCACTGATGTCAGCACCAGTATGAAACATCCAGGGCTACTAGTTTTGATGGCAATCACTAGCACTTGCTGTTGTGCAATAGCTGCTGCTACTCCTTGCATATCCATCTTCCTGTACACCAAAAATCCCCAGTGCTCAGAAAACATTTGTACTGAAGTGCACTGTGCGTGTTGTATGTGTAATTTAATTGTTCCACTATGATTGATGTTTTCTTTTGCATAATATGTGTGCACTACTGCATAAGAATCCCCATTTCCAAATCATTATGTGGCAATTTGCATGCACTGCATACTACACTATTTTTCTTCTGTGACTGTGTTATCTGTATCTTGGAATCTCCTACACCCTGCATGCTGTCACAAACTGTGCTAATGTTCCCTGTGCCTTGAGATTGATCTCTACAACATCCTGGCCATTATTCTCTGCTGCCACAGTGTATGCTTCCATTTTACCATTTATTCAAACTGCTATGATACTGTTTTCTCAAAGATTTGTTGATGTTAAAACATTTTTTTCTTAACAGGGGTATTTTTATAATACATGACATAACCTTCATGCTCTAAAGTAAAGCTTTCTAAGTTCTTTTTGAGTGTAATAGAGATATTATTATTATTATTATATATTAATAGGGTTTTCCTTCTCTTTCTTTCTCCTTATTATTGGCCCCTGGTCTGAAATAGTTATTAAATGCATATCAAAGCTGTCAATTAAATGCACATGTTCCTTTGAAACATAATTTCTGTCTAGGCTAGCCCAGCTTTTATACCTAAGAAATGTAGGCACTTCAGTGTAAAAAAAAAAAAAAGAAAAGAAAGGAAAAGTCTGGTCTAAACAGCATGATACAAGAAAAACTGATGTTCTTTTTCTTACTCTTGCAAAGAGGTGTAACTGGATTAAGGCCCCTGGATTAACCTAGTAACATGTTTTAAGGGGAAGCAAATAAATAAAAAAGATCACTAAGTATAATAAAACGTTTACCTCTTGCAAACAAATGAGTGCTTCTAGTAGAGGCAGCTGTGTGTCTGGTTTTTACATCTCTATGGAGACAATCTGCTGTGGGGCAATAAAAATAGAATATATCTTTCTTTTGATGTTTTTCTTTCAATAGCTAGGCAATAATGTTTTCTGAAAGTATTAAACTGTTTTTCTAATCTGGGAGAGGAATAAAGGTAAAATAAAGGCAGACAACACTTAGTAGTAGTACAGGCTGTACTATGCATCTCAGCATGGATAACCTTCCCTATAGGTTAATCCAAGTCTATGAGTATGGCTGTCATGTCTGGGACAGTTGTTTCTATTGGGAGGGTTACACTTCAATATTTGAAAAAATCACATAGTTTTGTGTGTGGTATTCTGGGGTTGTGGGGGGGGGGTTGTAAGATTTGACATAGATTCAAATGGATATGACAAGAAACAACTTTATAAAAGATCAACCTGCCAAATATTAGTGTATGCATGAAACACAAAAGCTGAAACTAGACATTTAAAAAAAGCTGTTACATATAACAGGTGAGAATAACTTCTCACTATAACGACAATACTTTCTATATTATTTTTAAATGTGAATAGATATACACAAAAAAAGTAGTGAACTATATTAAGAAATGTTGAGTGCAAATAATAATGCTACAGGAGACACATTTGGAAAGATAAAAGCTAATAATGGTTGATTTGGAGTACAAGGGGATACTGGCAAGGAAGGAAGATTACACTGACATGTATTTATTTTCCAATGTAAAGTCCTAGAATGCAGCTTAAGACAACTCTAGAAGAAATAATCAGCTTTCAGTAGGGAATACTGCTGGAGACTGGAATTTGATTTTCAGCAGTGTGGATGTATGAGGGAAGAAGGGAAAATATAACAAAAGAGGATAGATATATGAAGACATTTCTGAAAAATATTTGGCATGGAAGATGTGTCTTCAGTAATAGGACTTTGGACTGAATTTACATATTATTCTCCAAGGTATAAAAGCTGGGCTAGGCTAGACAGAACTTATATTTCAAAGGACCATGTGGATTTAATTGACAGTTTTGATCATAGGATCATAGGAGGTTACTAGACTATTGGCCATGAGACCCTTATAAACCTAGCCAATAGTTTAGCCCGATGTTTAGACAAATCAGCACCCAATGCCCCTGTCCAGCAGGGACATGAGTGGAATCCCAGGGGTATATTTTTTGTTTCCTATTCAGTTATCCAGGTTGTGCTTTAAAATGAGTAAAGAGGTACACTGCTTGATGTGGAGAGGGAGTCTATTCCATAGATGGGGGGAGTCTCTGGGACACAAATCTGTCCCACCAACAAGTCTTGTTAATGTTACAGACCAGGTTGAGGCCACGCATGCATGTTACTCGAATGGAGCTTGACTTGCGGATATGAGCAGTCCCATCAAGGTGAGGTCCGTAATCACCTTGTATGCCAGACAGAGGTCACCTCTGAGGAGTATGTATGGAACTGAGTAGAGGGATAGGATTTTTAGCCTGTGCATGGTAAATGTTTGAGGCCGTGGATTCTCCTGGTGAGGAACCTCTGTGGTCACTCCAGCTGCTGCATGTGCTTTGTGAGGTACCTGCCGAAAGTGACGTTGTACTCAATAATGGGCCTTATAAGGGAAGAATACAGGGATGTTATGACCTCCTTGTCCCTGGATGAGATACAAATTATGAGGTTAGCCATGTAGAAGGCTTTCCATACAACAGAAGCAACATGGTGGTCAAAAGGCAGGTTGCTATCAACCTGGGTTCCCAAATCCCTCATGACTTGACTGCATGCTTAGGACATTGTGATAATTTGTGGGGATATAACTCTCTCCAAAGGGGATGATAATGCATTTTTTGGTATTTTTTGGTATTCAGCTTGAGGCCATGTTTCTGGCACCATTCATTTGTCTGAGTCAGACCCTCTTGGAGGATGTCTACATCACTAGGAGAATTGATGACAGCACCCAGCTTGCAGTCATCTGCAAACTTGGTCAGCCATAGCCCACTGGTTTTGGCCTGCACCTCAGAAAAGTATATCCCAAATAACAGAGGCCCCAAGACTGAACCCTGGGGTATGCAGATTGTTGCGCATCTACTGCTTGAGGTGGCTTCCCCTATTTTGACTACATGTTTCTATCAGTGAGCCAATTTGCTACCCATCTGGTAACATATGGATTGATGCCTAGCTGAGAGAGTTTATCTATTATGCCTTGAGTGGGAAATAGTGTCAAAGGCTTTGGCCATGTTAAGGTAGGCGATGTGCACTGTCTTTCCCTTGTCCATGACTTTGGTGACTGTCTCGAAGTTCACCATATTTAGCAGACATAACCTCCTCTTGACAAAGCCAAACTGTGTGAGATCAAGTGTTAGAGGTTGCCAATGTCCTTGTTAATGAGGTCCATGATAATCCATTCCATGGCCTTCAGATCAGGCTAGTTAGGCTGATGGGTCTATAATAATTTCCTGGATCGGTGGATGCTCCACCTTTGTGTAAAGGGATGACAGTGGCTGTCCTCCACTCAGCTAGAATGAAGGCAGGACGCAGGCTTTGGTTGAATAGGGTGCCTAATGATGCTGCAAGTTCCTGCCTGAGTTCACATAGGATGCAGCCTGGGATGTTATTGGGTCCCATGGAGGCTGTATTTTTGCCTTTGAGAGAGTAGTGATGTCCTGTTCCCTAGATATAAGGGGAAAGGAGGCAGGTACTGAGAATGTCCTGATTTACTGATGTGGGGGACAGAGGGGTACTGTTTTTGCTGAATATGTCAGCCAGCAAGTTTGCTATATCTATGGCATTTGTATATGTGGTATCCTTGATCACCAGTTCTGAACAGATCTGGGTGCTTCCTTTGAGATTGTGGACATATGTGAAGAAGGCCTTATGATTGTCTCTAGTAGATGTGGCCAATTTGGACTCGAAGTTTGCTTTGGAGGATTTTATATGCATTCAATAACTATATCAGATCATGGGCGAATAATAACTTCAATAAAAATGTAGGGTAATGAAATAAATGTTAGACACTAGCACCTTCCCTCCTATCAGTTAAAAAGAGAGAAATTTAAGGAATAGGTAGTAGAAATTATTCAGGAGTTATTAGGGAAGATACACATTTCTTCTGAAAATATATCTAGAGAGTGGGATAAAATTAAAGTGGAGTTTAAAAATAAGGTGGAAATAAAAGAAAGAGAGATATGTTTAAAAAGTAACAATAATTACTTAGAGGGACTGACAAAGGTTAAAGTATTGCAGAAGAGGGGGAATCTCACAGAACAAGAAGAGGAGAAACTGCAGAATGCTAAACAGAAAATAAAGGATTACCTCGATAATATGAATAAGTTTAGAAAGGCAGCTTTTAATCAACTGGTTTTTGATAATAACTCCAGAGTACAAAAACTTTTAGCATAACTATTCAGTTAACAGAAAGTAGAAAGGTTTGACACCAGGCTTAGAAAGCACTTAACAAGAAGATAATCATAGAACATGTAGAGGTACTAGAAATATTTTGGAAATTTTATGGAAATCTGTATAAAGCAGGGAAATATTTAAATCAAGAAAAGGTACCAATAGAAATGTTTGTAGAAGAATTAAATATGCCCAGGTTAGAGGTAGATGATGCTCAATTACTAACAGGATAGGCAGAAATAAGATAAAAATGGTGATGTATAACTAATCTACAGGAAAGTCCCCAAGAATAGATGGCATTCCTGTGGATGTTTGAAAGCAGGGAGGGAAAAAAATGATAATGATCTGGAAGGTTTTGTTTAACAGTATTTTAAAAGCAGGAGAAGCACCAACATCCTGGAAGAAAGCAGTTGTGGCTGTAAAACCTACAGATGGTAAGGACCCATCAGATCCAGCTTCATATATGCCCATTTCAATTCTAAACCATGATTATAAAGTGTTTATGCCTGTAATGGCTAAAAGAATGATAAAGGTGATGTGAAGATTGATAGATATGGATCTGTGTGGTTTTGTGGAGGCAGACAAACATTTGAAAACATTAATAGAACAATGATGATCCAGAGGGAAGTAGACTGTAAAAAATACCACTGCTGTTCTTTGATTTTGGTGTAGAGAAAGCATTTGACAGAGTAAGCTGGGATTTTATGAGCAGAGCAATGGAAGCATTTGCATTCCCTGATAAAAATGATAAGGTTGATTAGAAGGATATATGAGGGATTGAATGTGAAAATTGAAAGTGGGTGGGTTCCTCTCTGATAAGTTTTGTTTTGTACAGAGGACCCAGGCAGGGGTGCCCTCTTTTCCCTTTGTTATTTGCATTATATTTAGAACCATTGGCAAACAAAATAAGGAACTCAGAAATTCAGGTATATAATTGATATGGTAGTCAAGAAAAGCTGGCTTTATTGGAAGATGATATTATTTTATACCTTATATAACCAGAAACATTTTGAAGATGATATTATTGTGTACCTTATATAACTAGAGAAGAACATTACAGTGTTGTGGAACACTTTTAAACAGTTTCAGTTTTTTTTTCAGGACACAAAATTAATGAAGACAAAACAAAGGCAATAGCTGTAAACAATGAACCTACACATAAACTGGTTCAGCAACACCCATATTTATGGGGACATGATAAGATGAAATACTTAGGAGTATGGATTACAAATGATTCTGTTATAGCAGCTTAGAATATGTAGGAAGAGACTAAACAAAAGATAATACAAAAGCTGAGGAATTGGAAACTATTTTATGGGTATGGATAGCAAGATACAAACAGTCAAAATATTTTATTCCCTTTAGTTTTATAAACAGATCAGGCATATTTTTATTAACCACAGAAGATGTTGTGGATAGCAATTAATAAAGAGCTGAATGATTTTATCTGGGATGGGAAGACAGCAACAGTCTAGTGAGATAAGTTGATTTTTCCAATAGAACAATGTGGTCTAGACAGTTAAAGCTCCTATACATTCCACAAGCAAAAAGCTATAACTCAAAGTGGAAAGGAATGATGTCAAAACAGGGTGGAAGCTCAAGAAACAAGGACAGACTGGAATTTTGGATGCAGATACTTAAGGATAACAATAAATATGCAGAATATTATATTCATAAAGTAGCAGAATGTATTCTAAGAACTAAGCCATCATGAGAATAGAGAAAGGAGATTCTGCCAATAGGGGATGACTGCAGTTAGGGATACAAACAATAGGAAGGATGGGGCTGAACTTTACTAGAGAAGACTGGCAAAGGAACCCAGGTATTGGGAGAAAATAATTAGAGAGGGAAAGGTAATAGACTGGGAAGAGGCCAAGAATTTATTTGGACTGCAGGCTAAAGACTGCCTTCCCTATTAAGGCATGATATCAAAGTATAGGCAAAGATACTGAAATAGGGGAATCCTAAGCAAAAGACCAGCACCGGTAGAGTTTTTAGTAGAATCTAGAAAAGAAGCTGCTGTTAAAAAAGGGATAATTAATAGAGCATATAAAGTATTGCATAACTATGAGAATCAATCAGAGGAGGTTAGAAAGGACTGGGAAGTGAGACTGGGTAAGCAATTCACAAAGAAACAATGGGGGGGTATATATTTGTCATCCCAAATGTGTAACAAAGTCTAGAAGATTTAGGATCTTTGCTTGGAAGTGTTTACACAGGCATTTTTATACACCAAGTAGACTCCAAAAAACTTGTCCTCGGGTAGACAGCAAATGTTGGAGGTGTGATGGGGAAAAAAAGAGGTAATTGGCAACATATTTTTGGGGAGTATAATGAGTTGGCAATCTTCTGTATCAGAAGTACTGGGTGAGCAAATTGGTACAACTAAGGAAATGATTTTTTGAGCTATGATACAGAATCGGAATTGCCTAGAAATAATAAGGCCTTGCTGAATCTAATTATGGTAGCTGCCAAAAATGCAAGTACTAGAAAATGGAAATCAAAGTCTAGGTCAACTGTAGTAGAAGAGGTGAATATAGTAACATTGATAAAACTACTAGAAATGGGATCTTTAGAAAAGGGCAGAAGCAAATTACGTAGAAAAAGGGAATTGTGGGAACAGTACATGTAGAATAACCTTTTTGAGGAATGAGATTTAAAAGAAGGCAGGATTTGAATGAGCTATGAAATGTATGACTGACAATGACTTGATAGATTATAAGTGATGTATAATGTTTGCAACTAAAGACACATCAATATGGTTTGTTTTCACTTATATAAATGTATGATTACCTATGTCATAAGCGATAATTTAATAAAGATGTGTCTTGTGTAAAAACATAAAAAAAGGATTTGTTGTGGTTAAGTGTTGTTTGTGGTTGTTTGATAATACTGTGGTATGGCAGATTTATTTCTGCAATGTAAGTCTATGGCTGCCATGCTGTATGATCTACATAAGTGGTATGGATATTGAGATTAACATTCTTTAATGAAAGATCTCTAATAGTGTATGCCTTGGTTTTCAAAAGAATTTACTGTTTCCAGATACTCATATGCTTTTCCTGCATAAGCAGTTTTCCATACTGAATGATTTAATGCTTGTTATCGGCAACAGCTGCACTGAGGAAATGTCTTTTTATATAGCATCTCACAATCAGAAGGCTAATATGTCATCCTTTTTTATTGTGTTTTATGATGTACTTTTGTTCTTACTATTTTGCACTCAAGTGAGTCATCTAATTGTCTAGCAGGACATCAGAGAAAAATTAAGAAATGGCAATGATTTTTATCCTGTAGTAGTGGGTTTGATTTGCTCAGTTTCTATTTGCATTTCGTGTGACTCAGAACAAGTTATATAACCAGTTAGCACTCCAGCATCATTTCTGTATGCCTAATGGGCTTATTTGATTAATAACTAATTAATATTATGTGAAACATAGCCAATATTGTAACATTTTGCTCCAGATCTGGATGTATAGGATAAAGCCCTGACCTGGGCCTGTGTGACTCAAGTTCAACCAGTGACTCAGGGACTTGCTTGAGGTCATAGGATAGGATGGGAATGTCCACCATGAGGGAGGACAGTGATGAGCAGGAGGCACACTCATCAATTCCTTTGGAAGATAGACAATGTAAGTATGCATCCCGGGGGTGGGATTTTGGCTCATCAGGCTACTGTTTAGTGGTATTATCCATAGGAAGCATAAAGGAGTGTGCACTTGCAAGGAGAAGACATTGTGGGCCCTGGCAATGTTACATGTAGCAAATCCCCCTGCCTTGGAGTAGGGTTAGACTGCATACAAAAATGTCCTCATGCTATTAAAGATAGAAAGTATCTTCATGGCTGCTTGAATGATGACCTCTATATGAAGCTGTCACCTCAACATTGGGTAAACATTCCCAGTGGAATGGAGAACAAATGGACATGTCTGGTTGGAGGAGTATTGATGGGTGGCTGCCACTGAGGGGGGGGGGGGGATACAGTAACACAAATATATTTTATAACATGTGTATCAAAGGTAGAAGCTACAAAAGTACATTATAAATATGTTACAAAATTAAAAATCAAAAGAATAATAGAAAATTACAGATTGATAAAGACAACAAGCTTGTTGTGTTAGGTTAGCACTCAGGCTAGCAACAAGTCTCCAGCATAGGTTTAGCAGTTTCTACTGTACCCATACATTCATTTACACTTAAATCATAATCTGCCTAACACGGGTTAGAGTCTATTGCTAATAACCTCAACAGCTTTTCATTTGGTCATTTTCTAGGGTCTTTTTGAGCAGATGCATAATTTAGATATGGTACTGAAACCACAATATGGTTAGGGAAGTACCTGTTCTACCAAAATGCTGAAGTTACGGTAGATAACACATTTTCTAGGTAGGGCTGTATCACCTTATTCACTATAATAATCTCACCCAAGACATTGTTTGCCTTTACAATTCTTTCTAAAGATGAATGTGTACTCCTCACACTGTGGTGCAAATTCTCTGATATCCAGAAATTCTTAGACATTTGTATCATCTGACACAGGTTTGCTAACAAATCCCTACAATTCAGTTTACCATTATTTCTATTATTTACTAGATTGTATAAATATGAGGAGATTCCTCAAGATTGGAGACATGCGTTTATTAAACTTGTCTTTAAGGTAAAGGGGAGTAGGACAAACCCAGAGTCTACTTTCATGGTGTGGAAAACTAATGGAGAAGGTAATATTGAATAGGTTATAGTCATAATTGGATAGGTTGGGACTGGAAACCATATATCAGCATACATATGTTGAAAAATGATCACCTGTAACATGATGTTCTATAACAATATAATAGCTATAAATGAAAAAGTGTGCTGTGATATAAGTTATATAAATTTAACTTCAGCATTTGACAGGGTCCTACACAAAGCATTGATTGATATATAAGAATAACTTGATATTGCTGTACTATTGATAAGATAGACAGTTGCATGGCTTACAAATAGGTCATGCAAGTATCATACAGCAATTGGACAGGAGAAATTCTTGGTTACAGTCATGGTCTCCCACAGGGCTCTGTCCTGTCATCGGACAACCAAGAATTAGACATGTACTAACTGGTTCTCTGAGAGAGCAGCTGATGCATGGAATAGAATACCAAATTACATTAAAGCAAACACTAGTTGAGATATTTTAAGAACAGCCTGGATGGTTATTATGAGAACAACTGTTGTGGATTATTGGCAGACTAGAAAGGCATTAATGCCCACCCTTGACATATTTGTATGTCTGAATATAAGTCATCATTTCTAATACCATCTCTAATGGTGAGAAAACACATACTTCACAAAACCAGTGTGCCATGCAATCACAGCCCTTAAGGCAAAATAACATACCCAACATACTAGTAATAGGTGAGTCTATAGTCAGGCACACTGATGTCCCACTCACTAGGCTGAATAAGGAGAAGGTTACTGTTAGCTGCCTGTCGGGTGCCAGGATCCACCACACACACAATCACTCAGGTCACTCCAGAACAAGTACAAATATGACTCAGTCATTGTCCATGTTGGTGTGAATGACCTGAGCCATACCTCCCTGGACTACACGAAGAGAGACATGGAAGAACTCTCTGATCATGTAGCCCAGGCCGGTATGACCCTGACCCTGAGTAGCATCCTGACCTCACCAAGAATGATACCACGGTATAAAGAAAAAAATTCTCGATTTCAACAATTGGCTAAGTTTCTGGTGTCATTTAAAGGGGACCCAGTGTCTGTCCACCTGCGATGACATGCTCGACAAGCCACGCTGCTTCGCTAGAGATGGCTTGCACTTGTCACCCTTAGGCTTTTGAATACTGGCCAAGGCTCTTGCCACCCCCATAGTTCCTTTTTTAGGCAAGACTCAAAAGACAAACCCACTGCCATAAATAGCACAAGTAACAAACAACTGAGGGTAATGCTACTCAATGCCAGAAGTCTAAACCTCAAAATGCATGCACTCGAGGCACTCCTCAGTATGGAGAAAATCGATATATGTGCAGTAACAGAAACCTGATTTAAGGCTCCAGAAAGCACCACAGCACTACCAGGCTACAACACATACCATACATTTCAGCCACAGAACCCAAATCAAAATACAAAATGCGGGGGTGTATCCATATTCATCAAGGATACCCACACCTCCAGGTTAGTGGTACAACATGATGCTTCAGAGATCATTCTCGTGCAACTAACAATGCACAAAACTGCAATTCAAATTGTAGCTTGCTACAGATCACCCACCATGTCCCAGGACTCCCATTCCATGTTTCTGGAAACACTGGGAAACATAAAGGTCCTACCAAACACTCTAATATTGGGTGATTTTCAATTACCCAAACATTAACTGGGAGAACTACTCAAGTACTAACTCCCTTGCCCAACTTTTCCTAGAATTTATTAACTCAAGTGCCCTGATTCAACTGGTCAACACCCCCACCAGAGGTGACAACATATTGGACCTGGTCATCACCAACATGGGTGACTGGTGTTCCACACCAGAGGTCAACTCCTCGCTGGTTAGATCTGACCATAAACAAATCACTTTGGATATCCATATTCCACTCCCACCCCCGGACAAGAAAACCACCGTGAAAAACTTTTCAAAAGGAAACTTCACGTTACTTAAGACCGAGGTGGAAAGTTTCAAAGCCCCCATGCTGAAGGATAACACTGTCTAGGCTGCAAAATCCTTTACTAATGCATTCTACGGACAGCTACAAGAATGCATGGATCATGCCATCACAAGCAAATCCAAGACTCACTCCTCCAAGAGAAGGAAACTAGTCTGGTGGACTCCTGCCATAAACAAGCTATACAATAGAAGGAGGAAACTAGTATAGAAAAGAGTAAAATCCCAAGAAGGGAAGACATCCCTGATCAGTATCAGCAAGAAACTACGATCCCTTATAAAATCATCCAAGGCGAGATTTGAAAGAAAAATTGCCAAGGACTCCAAAGATAACCAAAAGGCATTCTTTAGCTATGTCATGAATCTAAGTGGTAATGCTCAGATCTGCTCGGAGTTAGTGCAGAATGGCACAAAATACACTGAACCGACCAATATCGCCAACATCCTGGCAGACAGGTTCAGCACAAACTTCACCCCCCCTCTCACCCCCAAAAGGGCCCATAACCATACCAGAAGAATGTAGAGTCCCTGAAATCACAGACACTCAGGTTAAAACAGCCCTCTCCAAAGCCAAAAACACAGCATCAATGGGACCGGACGGTGTCCCAGGCTGCGTCCTACATGAGCTCAAAGACAAACTAACCCCTCACCTAAACACACTGTTCAAACTCAGCCTCTCCACAGGCTACATACCCATAGAGTGGCCGCACAGCAACGGTTATTCTGCTCCACAAAGGTGGAGCCACAATAGACCCCGGGAACTATCGCCCTATAAGCCTGACTCACTTGGTCTGCAAGGCTATGGACCGCATCATCATGGAACTCATTAACAGAGACATTGGGAACCTCCAAACATTGGACCCTACCCAGTTTGGCTCTGTTAAGGGCAGATCATGCCTCCTAAACCTGGTGGACTTCTTTGAGACAGTTACCAAGGCTATAGATGAGGGAAAGGTGGTACACACAGCCTACCTAGACCTCGCTAAGGCCTTCGACACCATTCCCCATTCTGGTATTATAGATAAGCTCACCAGCCTGAACATAAACCCCTACATCACAAGGTGGGTTGCCAACTGGCTCATGGACAGAACCCACATGGTGAGAGTTGCAGGAGCTAGGTCCGACTCTAAACCGGTTACAAGTGGCATTCCCCAGGGCTCAGTCCTAGGACCCCTCCTGTTCAGCATATACTACTCAGAGGTACAGGCAAGCACAGGAGGACTATGGTTGACCAAGTTCACAGACGACTGTAAACTAGGGGCTATAAACGACTCTCCGGCTGACACAGACATCCTCTAAAAGGGTCACACTGAGACGGATACTTGGTGTCAAAATCATGGCCTCAAGCTAAATGCTAAAATGTGCATAGTCATCCCTTTTGGAAAAAACAAAGTACCCACAAACTACCATGTAGGTGGTAGTCCCCTAAATACGGAAGATGTAATAAGGGATCTGGGGACCCAAGTAGATAGTAATCTCACCTTTAATAATCACATTACCAAAGTGGTTAGAAAATCCTTCTACGTAGCCCACCTAATCACAAATGGGTTCGCATCCAGATTAAAAGAGGTCATTGTGCCCCTCTACTCATCACTCATCAGACCCATCATAGAGTACAATGCTCCATTTGGGATGTACCTTACAAGACACCTGCAACAGCTAGAAAGACCACAGAAGTACCTCAAGAGGATCACAAACAGATGCCCTATGCAGCTTGACTGAAGAAACTTCAGTTGTACTCGGTTGCATACCACCTACTCAGGGGTGATCTCTGCCTGACATACAAGGCCATGTCCAACCCAGAATTGATGGACATGCTCCACCTAAAGAAAACCTTATCCCATTGAGCCACACACTCTAGGGATCTAAACCTCACCACAGCAATAAATAGGACATGCTGGAGGATACATTCCTGTCCCACAGACTTCCCATGCTTTGGAACAAGATCCTAATCTACATTAGGCAGAGCTCCTCACTAACACTCTTCAAAAGAAACCTTGACGAATGGATGAGAAACAGAAAGTTTACCTCAGGGATCACTTCAGTGGCTCTGCTGGACAGAGGCGCAGGGAACTAATCTAAGGGGGTGGCGAAAGCCAGCACATTCTGGCTAGGCTTATAAATGCCTTCGGGCAGATAGCCAAGTACCAAACTATGAATCTATGAACCTATAAATATCATTCCACACTTTTTGGTAGTACTCAAAAGCTAGTTAATGGAGCTTCAGAGATAACTGTATACCTGGACCTGATTAATGTTCTATTACAACAACGCACTGTCTTTAAGAATTTTGGTATGTGATTCATCCTCACCATAACTGCTCATCATTTCTGAAACTGATCCACTAGCAAAGTCTTTACACAACTCAAGGTCTCAGACATGTGACTTAGATTCCTCAGTGCTGAAATTCACCTGGCCACATGCGAAAGTTCTCTTTTTAAAGCTGAAATATGTTTTCCAATTTTGGTATCAGTGTTCCTTTCCAACAAAAAATAGTTTCAGACTACAGTCAACAAAGTGTGTACATCAATGACTGTCTCACATCCAAAGATGCAGCATGCTATCCAAGGTCAACTTCACTCAGGGAATGGAGGCTTTACTAGATTCAGGACAGAGAAGACCTTCACATTCCAAATATATGACCTGAGTGCGAGTCCTATCTTCCAAAAGTACTAAAGAATAGTAGAGAATATCACATGCAAGGAAACACCAGCTACACCAGAAACATTTGAGAACATAAAAACAGCTGGTGAAATTACTTTAATAATTTTCAAGCAGTAAGAAAGTATCGTCACATTAGAAGTGCATAAGTAAAGCAGTGAGAATATGTGTTTCTGTTCACCACGTGTACTAATATTACAAGAAATGTAATATCTGAAGAACATGTAACATTGGAATCTGCCACATAGGATTCAGCAATAACTTCTTCATCTGTTGATCTAGTTCTGAGGTACTCTATGAACAAAATAAAAGGGAGAGTCCTATCAAATTTGAATAAAGATAGTCTCATCAGGTTTAAACATCAGGGTCTTTAATGAAACTGGAAAATAGTAGACACAGTCATATGTGATTGTATTATTATTCATGTACAAATCAATGACTTGAGAAAGATCCTCTCCCCAAACGCCAAACTGAAAGAATGTTTCCCCTAAAAAAATAACTATACCTGTTGTCACCATCATATTTATAACACACAGCTGATTTAAAGTAAATTTTTTCCATAACCTAGACTTAGAGGTTTTTAAGTTCATTAAAGCTTACTTACTTAACAACAGGTTGCATACTTTTTCATGAAAAAGTGATCTCTTGGGAAAATCTTCCCAGTGAGTCGGAATAGTTCTGCGGACATAAACTACACGAGTTATTTTTTTCTAATCTCACTTTATTGCCACATGCCTGCCAACCTTCAGTTCAACAAAGAGGCTATATGTCTATTCATGTCCTGAATGAGTTGACAGCCTTTGTTGATACATTCTCTACATAATGTAATCACTTCAACACTGTCAGATTATCAACTAGGCAGCCATCAATGTTTTTATGCTTAAGCCATAGCCATTCCCACTTACATACTTCAGTAAGATTTCAAAGGGAGGGTCTGTAAATGGCGCAATATGGGGATGTTATGCACACCTCCAGGTAATGTAATCCTTCAAGCAACTCTGCCTTCATAGGCTCACAGGTAAGTACTATGCTAGCTGCTGTGCCATTTTAAGCCTAGTCAGTTTGCCTTTTGGTTGTAGACTGGCCTTACCCATCCAATAGTCAATAAAAAGAAGTTTGTACTCACCATAACATTCCATTTGTGTTGCCCATTTTTATTCTTTTTCAAACCTGTGGGTTTGAATCTGATCCTCTGATCCAACTTGGCCGTTGCAATAGCATGTGGCAACCAAAAAGCTCTTGAGCTCATCTCTTACCCATAATGCATGCTTCTAAGTTACCTCAAATTTTGTTAGATGCTATATACATGAACAAATATAGCGATATATATATATATATATATATATATATATATATATATATATATATAGGTCTCCTTCAAAGGATTGAAATTTCACAACATCAAATCTCTGATCAGTGAAGACCAGATGATTGAAGTTGTGAAATATCAAACCTTGTGAATGGAGATCGCCGTACAACGAGGAGCGGGAAATTTACCATTCTCTTCACTGCAGTTTGATCTCGTTGTTGGTATATTTAAGTAGCAGGAGGATGTGGGAGGTGCAGGCGGGTTTGCCCCACTGCAAAAATGTGAAAGACGACATTTGTAATTGTTAGTTTTTTTGTTGTTAAGTTCGATATTTGACAACTTTGATCACCTGGTCTACGATGATCAGAGGGTCGATGCTGTAAAATTTCAGTCCTTTGAAGTACACCTATACACATATATATATCTATAAAATTAAATATACCAACAGAAAAATTAGACTTTTTCTGGAGCTCAGTACAGGGAAAAAACAATTTAGAACCACTTGTTCCTTCAGGAGCGCCAAGGTTGGGGGATGGAAGGTGTGTTGCTTAAGGAAGAATGAAAATAGACAACAGAGATGGAACGTGTGGTGAAGATGGTGTTTCCTTCTTTATCTGATGTCAATTTTCATTTTATTCTCAAATCTATGGGGCAGAGTCCCCAGCTACCTTATACCCTGGGTGGACTCATGGAAGGATGTTCCTCAGTACCATTGAACCAAATGAAGCTCTTCCCCTGGAGACCAAATCCAATTTGTAATGAGTAATAAAGGTATGGGGGTGGGGGGGGTAGTCCAAGTCATGGCTGCATGTATATCATCCATGGACACTCTAGACTGGAATACTGATGAAGTCACCATTGCTCTGGTTGAATTGGCTTGCAAAGGTTTATATAATTCAAGACCTTGTTTCTTGTAAATGTAAGAAATGCAATCTTTGATCCATCTAGCTAATGTTACTTTGGTCACTGGATTTCCCAGTTTCGTATCTGAAAAGGAGATAAAATGTTGGGCTGTTTTTTTATACTTTTTGTTCTATTAAGGTAAAAATGTAATTGCTTCTGAATGTCTAATAAGTGTAAGAGGTATTCACCTATATTTGAAAATCTTGAAAAGAACAGTGGTAAATAAATAGATTGATTGATATTGCTGTCTGACACTATTTTAGGCAAAAAATATTGTTTAGTAAGTAATGAAACTCTGTCTTTAGGAAATATCAAATATGGTGGTTGTGATGACAAGGCTTGAAACTCTGAAATTCCAAGAGAGGAACTTGAGATCACATGTAGCTGCTGGTTCAAAGGAGAATTGCATAATTTCTTGTAGCACCAACTTCAGTTCCAAAGAAGGAATAGGGTCTTTATAAGGGGCTTTAAAGAAAAGAGTTCCATAGGTTCATAGGTTTGTAGGATGATACTAGACTATTGGCTTGGAGGCCCTTATAAACCTAGCCAAGAATTTTGCCCATGTTCTCACAATGTCAGCACCGGTTCCCCCTGTCCAGCAGAGACACAGGTGGGATCCCAGGGGTGTAATTTCTCTTTCCCATCCAGTTATCCAGGATGTTCATTGTGCATACAGATGCAGTCATACCAGATGGGTTCTCCTGCCGTCAGGCGGGTCCTCGGTCGGCTGAATTCCAAAGTCTAGGTCCGGCGTCGGTTGTCGTCTCTTCTTCCCTGACGTCAGTGCGACAGGGGTATAAAGGAACCAGCTGATGCCATTTTCTTCAGTCTTTCTTGCTGCGCGGTGCCCGAAGCAGAAGCAGTTCGCAAGTGCCGGTCGGCCAGCTCCTGAGATTACGAAAATTTAGAAACCGAAGTCTTCTTAAAAGCTAAGTACCCCATTGGGGAAACTTTTCTTGCCTCAGACTGATGTCAGACAAAGTTAATAATTGTATTTCTTGTGGGAAGCAAATACCGCATAAGGATTTCCATTCCCTCTGTATTCCTTGTTTAGGCCCAGACCACGACGTCTCGGTCTGTCGCTTTTGTGCTACATTCAACAAACGCACTGTTAAGCGTCGGGCGGAGTTCGCCCAGCATTTTTTTGGGAAAGCATTTAACTATACTATGTCGTTGGATACTCTGACTCTGGTTTTGTCTAAAAAACGCAAAGACAAGGACCGACAGTCGAGGTCCGCGGCCTCTACCGACACCACACCAAAGCCAACTACACGTGGTCCGGTTCTCAGCGAGGCGCCTACGCAGCCCCTGATTACCGACGACACATCTTTGGTGGTGTCTCCTGTACCCGAGGTCGCAGGCTCCTCGGCCCACACCCTGACTACAGATACCGAAGCCACTCTTGGCGTTGAAACACAGAATGTGAACAGGTCCACCTCCACTCAAGGTGTCTTCAGACCTTCCTCTTCTTTCTCCATCAAGGCTTTCACCAAGTCTAAAGCAACCATACACTCTAAGAGACCAGCTACACAGGGCCCATCTCCAGGCCCCATGCCTAAGAAACAGATGCTTAAAATGGCTGAGGATTTAATTACTCTAATCAGAGGTTCTCAGCCATCTCCGGACAAAAGGCCCAGAATGGAGAAAGATTCCCCCTCCTCTGATCAGGGCTCCATTATTTCAGAACACTCTGATGATCAGGAACAGTCTTACTCCCCTTTTGAAGACTCTGATGCGGAGGAGTCCATTCCTTCTGTATCCCCCCTTGAGGATTACTCATTTGGGGAAACCTTGCATACCTTAAGGGAACACTTCCACTGGGAAGGCCAGGATTATTCAGATTCCAAGAAAAGGCTCAGGGAATTTCTTTTGTTACCCCAGCACAGGCCTCTGGCTGTACCTCCTGTCTTGGACATCCTAGATGATGTTTACTCGGAGGCCTGCCTTAACCCGGACTCTCTACCTCCAGCTCCAGTTAAGCCTGACAGGTACTACAGGGTTCCTGACTCACACCAATTTCTATACAAAAGCCATGCTGCTGACCTAGAAACCATCTCACAGGGGTCCAAGGAGTTAAGGCCTCCATTGCCAAAAATCCACTGCCTTCCGAGAGATTCCAGATCCTTAGAAAGGTGGGGAAAAAAGGTATATACCTCGGCTACCTTATCCATGAGGGCCTTAAACTGTCAGTTTCATATGCTAAAATACCAACAGTTTTT
The DNA here is from genome assembly GCF_019279795.1 of Protopterus annectens. Lineage (NCBI taxonomy): Eukaryota > Metazoa > Chordata > Ceratodontiformes > Protopteridae > Protopterus > Protopterus annectens. The sequence goes on from NC_056736.1 coordinate 419,257,252, forward strand.
GTTATCACAATTGAAAAGCAAAATGTCACAACCTGAACAACCAGAATTGAAGGAGTTGCAGGATTTGATGCATAGTGCAGAACAAGTGGGTAAACATACCTTACAATGTGGTTTTGATGCTCTAGAGGCCTCATGTAGAGCTGCTGTTACAGGCTCAGTCATACGTAGGCATGCCTGGCTCAAGGAACAAGCCTTGCCTGATCATGTCAAAGCTAAATTACAAAACGCCCCTCTTCAAAAGGATGTACTATTTGGGGCTAATGCTGAGGAAGTATTACGGAAAATGGAGGAAAAGGCTAAATCAATGCAAACTGTGAAAGAATTTCTGCAGGTTCAACCCCCACGTTTTAGTAAAAATTGGCCTTCCAAAAACTGGTCCTTTCCTGCCACAGACAGACCCCAAAGAGGCAGATACAGACGCCCGAGGGGCAGAGGACAATCACAAGGATCGTATAGAGGCAGACAATGGCAAGCTCCTACACAAAGAGGTGGTGAGGACAACTCGCAATCTTTCAGAAAGCAAACCCAATGACTTTCCCCTTTGCATGCCAACCAGGTCTCAAATGGCAGCCCCCTTAGGAGGAAAGCTGGCACTATTTTCAAAAAATTGGCATGTTGTCACAAAGGACAAATGGATCCTGGACATTATAAACAGAGGCTACAAATTCCATTTTCATACCCTTCCAAAAATGAGAGGCATGCCAAACCTGCCACACAATCAAAGGCACAAAGGCAAATTTCAGATCTCATAAACATGAAAGCTATTCAAGAGGTACCTACACACGAACAAGGTCAAGGTTTTTATTCCAGGCTATTTCTGGTGGCAAGGAAGGGAAAAGATTGGAGACCTATTTTGGATCTATCCATCCTAAACACATTTCTACTCGTACCAAAATTCAAGATGCTCACTCTACAGCAACTTCTTCCCATGCTGGGCAAGGAGTCTTGGCTGGTAACATTGGACCTCAAGGAGGCATACCTGCATGTCCCAATCAGACAAAATTGCAGAAGATACGTCAGATTTCTTGCAGGTTCAACCCATTATCAATTCTCTGCATTGCCCTTTGGCTTATCTACTGCGCCCAGAGTATTCACAAAATGCCTGGCATCAGTAATTGCCTACTGCAGACTTCAAGGGATACAAATATACCCTTATTTGGATGACTGCCTGATCCAAGCGGACAGCAAGCACATTCTTCTGAAACATCTGGCTTATGTAATAATGTTATTAAACTCTCTGGGATACACAGTCAGCAAAGAGAAATCAAGGCTAATACACTCTCGGAAGATAATTTTCCTGGGTGCCAATTTAGACACAAACACCCAGATGGCCTACCTCACGCCAGAGAAGCAGGGGCAACTAATTCAATACTTCAGAACACTGGCAAATTGCACCAGGCTGACTGCAAGGAAAATCCTGCAGGCTCTGGGATTCATGGCATCTTGCATCTTACTAATCCCATGTGCAAAGCTGCATATGAGAAAACTACAATGGTACCTGAAAAACATATGGTCTCAACACAGCCACAGTTTGGAAACAATAATACCACTAATTCCATGTCTGCAAAAGGAATTTCTGTGGTGGGCTCAAGCATGTCAAACAAACACAGGTCTTCCATTCAGCAAGCCTCAAGCAAATCAAGTCATCACAACAGACGCCTCGGACTATGCCTGGGGGGCGCACATGACAGACCGGTGCATTCAGGGCAAATGGTCCCAAAAAGAAAAGCACCTTCACATCAATCAAAAAGAAATGCTAGCAGTAATAAATGCTATTATAGCTTTCAAGGACCTTCTACAACCAGGTCAACTATTAATAAGAACGGACAACACCACAGTTATGTGGTACATAAACAAACAGGGAGGAACACATTCTTATCCGCTATGCAGACTGGCCATGTCACTTTGGAACATGGCCATGGACTTACAGATGGAACTACAAGCACAGTACTTGCCAAGCAAAGAAACACGCTGGCAGACAACCTAAGCAGGAATATGACAGATCCACACGAATGGAAATTTCATCCAAAAGTTTTTACAGAAATAATACAAAAATGGGGAAGGCCAGACATAGATCTCTTTGCCTCCCACAAGAATCATCAATTGTCAAAATTCTGCTCAAGGATCTTCCATCCAAAGGCCTGGAGAGTGGACGCTCTTTCCTTCAGTTGGACATCAATGACAGTTTATGTCTTCCCTCCTTTTCCTCTGCTGCCCAAAGTTCTATTAAAGACCAAAGCAGACAGACCAAAGATGATCCTCATTGCTCCAGACTGGCCAAGGCAACACTGGTACCCACTCCTGAGGAGCCTGACGCATTCCCCACCATGGACTCTGCCTCTAATGCCTCTTCTTCTGACTCAGCACAGATTCAAAACTCTTCACAGCCAGCTAAAAACACTCAATCTAGCCGCATGGAAGATTCCTTAGCATCACAACCGGCCCTACTCTCCAAGGAGGTGCAGGATGTCATTTTGGAGGCCAGAAGGCCATCAACTAGAAAAGCTTACTCCGCAAAATGGAAACGTTTTTGGGTCTGGAATGAGAAAAAGGGCCAGGATCCTGGAAAACTGAATTTACCTCAAATACTACAATATTTGGCTGAACTGCTAAGCACTGAACTTTCTTTCTCCTCCATCAAAATCCATGCATCAGCCATTTCTGCAGAATACAACACTGATCCACCTTTATTCTCTCACCCTCTCCTAAGGCAGTTCCTCAGAGGGGCTAAGAATTTAAGGCCTCCAAGAAAACAACCAATACCTGCTTGGGATCTTAATTTCATGCTGGAAAAACTGACCTTGCCTCCCTTTGAGCCAGCTGCCTCATCAGATTTGCAATATTTGTCCTGGAAAACAGCTTTCCTTCTGGCTATCACCTCAGCTCCTAGAGTTTCAGAACTACAGGTTCCCATGGTCGTCCAACCTTTTATCATCTTCCATCAGGACAGAGTTTCCTTATTAACCAACCCATCCTTTATGCCTAAAGTGGTATCCAGGGTAGCTTTAAATCAGGCCATACATTTACCTACTTTTTATCCTAATCCTCAAAACAAAGGGGAGAGATTACTACATTCCTTGGACATCCACAGACAACTGTGTTATTATTTGGACAGAACAAAGCCTTTCAGAAAATCAGAACAGCTCTTTGGGACCTATGCGGTGGAGCTCAAGGGAAGCCAATTTCCAAACAGACAATCTCAAAATGGATAGCCCACTGCATATGCTTTTGCTATTCCTTTCATGGCAAAACTGTTCCTACAGGCATTAGGACTCACTCCACCAGGGCCATAGCCACCTCTGCAGCATTCCTCAGAGGAGTACCTACCAAGGATATTTTGGAAGCAGCCACTTGGAGTTCTGTGCATACCTTCTCCAAGCACTACAACCTACCATTATACTTAAAATCTAGAGCAGGCTTTGCCACTGCAGTCTTGCAGGGCATTTTGGCTCCTCCTAATTCCACCTAGTGCCTACCACCCCTTTCTTAGCTTTGGTATTCTACCCATCTGTTATGACTGCAGCTGTATGCACGATGAACATAGTACAGTTTTGTACCTACCATAAATGTAGATGTTCAAGTGCTAATACAGCTGCAGTCCAGGTTTCCCTCCCTCCTTCCCCTCTTGGGACAGGCCTATAAGCTGACACATCCTCATACAACCTGATTGGGGTATTCATTTATGATGTATTTGCTTGCAACTACTGTATTTTGATTATATTGCACTGCATGATTACTCAAATTTATGTATTGCCTTCCTTCTGGGGGCACCTGACATCTGGGGCAAGAAAAACTGAAGAAAATGGCATCGGCTGGTTCCTTTATACCCCTGTCGCACTGACGTCAGGGAAGAAGTGACGACAACCGACGCCGGACCTAGACTTTGGAATTCGGCCTACCGAGGACCCGCCTGACGGCAGGAGAACCCATCTGTTATGACTGCAGCTGTATTAGCACTCGAACATCTACATTTATGGTAGGTACAAAACTGTAGTTTCCTCTTAAAGAGGCTAGAGAGGTACTATGCTTGACATGGAGTGGGAGTCTATTCCATAGATGGGGGAGTCTTTGGGACAGAAATCTATCCCGCTGACAAGTTCTATTAATGTCACAGACCAGGTTGAGGAATTGCATGCAGGTTGCACAAGTGGGGTTTGACTTACGGATATGCAACAACTCCATCAAGGCTGGGTCTGCGATGGTCTTGTATGCCGGACACAGGTCACCTCTGAGCAGTCTGTATGAGACTGAGTAGAGGGACAGGGCATTTAGCCTATCAGTATAGGTCAGGTGGTTGAAACACTGGATTTACCTGGTCAGGAACCTTTGTGGTCTCTCTAGCTGCTGCATGTGCTTGGCAAGGTACATGCCGAAGGGGGCATTGTACTCAATAATGGGTCTTTTAAGGGAGGAGTACAGCGATATTATGACCTCCTTGTTCCTGGATGAAATACCCTTACTTATGAGGTGGGCCATGTAGAAAGCCTTCTGTACAACGGAGGCAACATGGTGGTCAAAAGTCAGGTTGCTATCAACTTGGGTGCCCAAGTCCCTCACAAATGATTGCATGCTTAGTACAGTGTTATTAATGTGATAATTAGTGGGTACTCCATTTCCCCCAAACAGGATAATGATGCATTTCTTGGCATTCAGTTTGAGGCCATGCTTCCGGCACCAGTCATTTGTTTTGGTGAGACCCTAGGAAAAGCTTTACAGAGTTTGTGTGAAGCAACTGAAGATCTTTGATAACCAGTGTGAAAATTGGAAATTGCAGATAATTGCACCCTTATTGTAGAAGAAGCTGCTCCTTTGTTAAACAATTGGGCTAAGAACTCAAGGATCCTATGAACTGGAGCTGAGAATGGGTCCAGGTCATGCTGTGCCCAGCAAACAAATCTTTTCCATTTACAAGAGTATAGTTTATGTGTAGATGGCTTATAAGAGGACAAAAGAATGTGATGAACTGGAGAAGCGAGCATAGGATTTCTGGCTACTAATGGAATTGGAGAAGCCAAGCAGTTAGCCTGAGGTTTGGAATGTCTGGGTGAATCATAGGTTCATAGGTTGGTACTAGGCTATTGGCCCTAGGGCCTATATAAGCCTAGCCATAACAATTCCCTGGCTATTTCTTCCCACACTTTTTACTTCCCTGGACTCCTGTCTAGCAGGGCGACTGACGTGATCCCCGGGGTGAATTTCCTTTCTCCCATCCAATAGTCAAGGTTCCTTTTGAAGAGGGCCAAAGAGGCACTCCACTTGACATGTATGCGCAGTCTATTCCAGAGTCTGGGGAGTCTCTGGGTCAGGAACCTATCCCTCCAGCATGTTTTGTTTATTATGATGACAAGGTTTAGATCCCTGGAGTGTCTGGCTCTGAGGGATTGGGATTTCTTTAAGTGTAACATGTCCAACAGCTCTGAGTTTGACATGGCCTTGTATGTTAAGCAGAGATCGCCTCTGAGTAGATGATATGCAACAGAGTATAGCTGGAGTTTTTTAAGGCAGTCAGCATAGGGCATCTGCTTTAGGCCTGTGATTCTTTTAGTGAGGTATTTCTGCGGCCTTTCCAGTTGTTGCAGATGTCTTGAGAGGTACATACCAAACAGGGCATTGTATTCTATAATGGGCCTAATGAGGGATGAGTACATTGGGACAATGACCTCCTTTTTGTTGGATGAAAAGCCCTTAGTGATGAGGTGTGCCACATAGAAGGATTTCCTGACTGTTGTTGTGATGTGGTTATCGAAGGTGAGACCACTGCCCACCTGTGTCCCTAAGTCTCTTATCACACTTTCAGTGTTTAGTGTACTGTCACCTATGTGATAATTCATGGGTACATGTTTTTTCCCAAAGGGGATAACTATACATTTCTTAGCATTGAGCTTGAGCCCATGGCTCTGGCACCAAACATCTGTTTCTGTAAGGCCCTTTTGTAGAGTATTCACATAATTTGGGGATTCAATAATGGCTCCCAGTTTGCAGTCATTTACAAACTTTGTTAGCCAGAGTCCCTTAGTGTTGGTCTGTACTTCAGAGAAGTAGATGCCAACAACAGCCGTCCCAGAACTGAACCCTGAGATACACCACTTGTCACTTGTCTGGAGGTGGATTTGGAGTCGGCTACTTTTCCAGTGTGGGTTCTGTCAGTAAGCCAGTTGGCAACCCATCGAGTGATGTAGGGATTAATGCCCAGCTTAGTAAGTCTATCTATGATTCCTGAGTGGGGGATGGTGTCAAAGGCTTCGGCGAGGTCCAGATAGGCTGTGTGGACTGCCGTATCCTCGTCCATGGCTCTAGAGACTGATTCAAAGAAGTCAATCAGGTTCAGGAGAAAAGATCGGCCCTTCACGAACCCAAACTGGGTGGGGTCTAGTGTTTGAAAGTTACCAATGTCTTTGTTTATAAGTTCCATGATAATACGTTCCATGATCTTGCAGATCAGGCTCATCAGACTGATGGGGGCGGTAGTTCCCAGGATCCAAGATGGATCCCCCTTGTGGAGTGGGATAACTGTAGCTGTGTGCCACTCAGTAGGCATGATGCCTGAGGCGAGGCTATGATTAAACATGACACGTAGGTGAGGTGCCAGTTCATTTTGTAGTTCATGTAGTACACAGCCTGGGATGTCATCTGGTCCCATGGATGCTGTATTCTTAGCTTTGGAGGGTGCGTTTTTTACCTGAGTGGCCATTATTACCGGAATTTGGCAATCTTCCAGTATTGAGATGGGCCATTTAAGGGGTGAGAGTGGGTTGAAGTTGGCACTGAATTGATCGACCAGGATATTGGCATTATCCTTGGGATCAGTATATTTAATGCCGTTCTGTTGTAGCTCAGAGCAGATCTCAGCATTGCCATTTAAATTCTTGACATAGTTATAGAATGCTTTGTGGTTGTCTTTGGAACATTTGGCAATTTTATTTTCATAACTAATTTTGGAGGATTTTATGAGGGATCTCAGCTTCTTACTGAGGCTGGTAAGGGAGTTTTTTGCATCCTGGGATTTTCCTCTTTTCTGCAACAGTTTCTTCCTTTTGTTGTAAAGTTTGTTTATGGCAGGGGACCACCAGATTGGCTTCCTTTTTTTGGAGGAGAGCATCTTAGTTCTATTTGGGATGGCACGATTCATGCATGAGTGGATGTGCTCGCACAGTGCCTTAGTGTAGGATTCAGCAGTCGAACTTTCAGTTCCCATCATGCATGGGTGTCATGAAGTTTGGGCTTTGGAGAAGTTTTTTATGGAGGTTTCCTTACTGGGGGTGGGGGTGGGATGTGGATGTTAAGGGTGATCAGCTTATTGTCAGACCTGACCAACGAGGGGGTGACCATAGGTGTGGAGCAACAATTTCTCATGTTGGTAATGACCAGGTCTAGGATATTGGAGCTCCTGGTGGAACAATGCATTAGTTGATCCAGGGTGTTGAAATTCATGAATTCCAAGAACCATTGGGCAAAGGTGTTGGTACACGAGTAGTTTTCCCAGTTAATGGCAGGGTAGTTGAAATCACTCACTATTAGGGTGTTTGGTTATATCTTAATATTTTCCAGTATGTTTAGAAAGGTGTAGTGAAATTCTTGGGGCATGGTGGGGGCTCTGTAGCAAGCTACAGGTTGGATTGCAGTGTTACCTAGTGTTAGTTGCACCTGGAGAATTTCAGACGCATTGTGTTGGGCAACTAGCCCGGTGGTGTGAATATCCTTGGTGAATATGGACACTCCTCCACCTTTAGTGTTTCGGTCCTGGTTTGGTGGTCGAAAAGTGCGGCAAGAGTTGAAGCCTGGTATTGCAGGGGTGCTCTGGAAAGAGTTGTAGCTTGGTATTGCAGGGGTGCTCTCTGGAGCCTTGAACCAGGTCTCAGTTACTGCACAGATATTGATGTTCTCCATTTTTAGGAGTGCCATGAGAGAGTGCATTTTGAGGTTTAGACTTCTAGCATTGAGTAGCATTACCTTCAGAATTTGCATGCTTGTGCCTGTAACAGTGGTGGGTTTGTCCTTAGAGAACTTTGCCTAAAAAAGGCACTATAGGGGTGGCAAGAGCTTTAGCCAATAACCTGAATCCCAGGGGCGACAGGTGCAGACCATCTCTGGCAAAGCATCACGGTCTGTCGATCATGTCGTCCCAGGCAGACAGATACTGGATCCCCTTTGAATGACACCAGAAGCTTAGCCAATTGTTGAAGTCAATCATTTTGTCCTTATATTGTGGTATCATTCTGGGTGAAGACAGGATGCTACTCAGGGCTAGGGTTATACCTGCCTGGGCCACATGAACCGAGAGCTCTTCCATGTCTCTTTTCATGTAGTCCAGAGAGGTATATCTCAAGTCATTCACTCCAACATGGACAATGACAGAGTCATATTTGTACTTGTTGTGGAGTGACTCGAGTGCATGCATTATGTGGCGGATCCTGGCACCCAACAGGCAGCTGACTGTAATTTTCTCCTTGTTTAGCCTGGTGAGTGGGACATCAGTGTGCCTGACTATAGAGTCACCTATGACTAAAGTGTTAGGTACATTGTCTTGCCTTTGGGGCTGTTGCTGAGTGGCACACTGGTGTTGTGAGCTATGTGACACTTTGGTTGTGATTTTTTTTTTTTTTTTTTTTTTTTTGCGTTTCAGCTTTGGAGGTCCTTGTTGCTTGAGCAGGTTACAGTTAAGGGCCTCCATATATGTGGATTTAATGTTGCTATGTGTGGGTATTGGAGGTGTGGGTTTAGAAGGGCTATGTGTTGTTTGAAGTGTAGTGCAGGTGTTAACCTTCTCCTCTTGGCTGTCTAGCACAATCTTGGGTGGAGAGAGCTTTGCTTCCAGTTTGGCTATGTAAGTGCATCTCTCACAGGTTGTAGTGTCGGGTGGTAGGAGGAGAGGGTTTTCTGTCTACATGAGGCAATTGCTGCATTGCCTCAGTATGCCCAGATTCACCAGGTGAACAGGAGAAATCACCGGAAGCTGACCCTTGGACATGCCTTGTTTGGTGCTTTTTTGTAAAGTACAGGAGCTGTTTTCCCTTGCTTTAGCAAGGTACTTTGCAATTACAGGCTGTTTAGTGCCTACAATTAATTTCTCCTTATTAACAAAGAGAGTTGAGTGCTTGTATCAGTTTAAGGCTTCCTAGTGCTTTCCAGCAGGTATTAGAACAAGTGCTAGTCACAGGGATGCTTAAAGTTAAGATGAAAAAAAAAAGGTTTATCCTAAACACTGCAGTGTGCACTAGATAAGTTAGATGTGAAAGTAGGTAACTTAAGTTTTACCTGTCTAGAAAGTTAAGTTTTAGTGGAGAGTCACTATTTTTAAAAGAGCAAGATAGACTGAAAGGGGGTGGTCACTTTTGTATTTTGGTACTATGGAATACAGTAGAATGGCCAATAAATTTAAATAGTTGAAGGGGAGTGATTTCACAAAATGATAATTTTGTGCTTACTCACACAAGCCAGTGAAAGCAGAGTGGAAATGAGATATATGGTCAAATTAACATAAGAGGCAGACAACTAGAAATATAGCGGTATTTAAGAACACAGTAAGCTGGTGGGGGGGGGGGGTTCTGCCGTACTCACAAGAGACAGAGCTGTGGTCTCTTTTGAAGTTTTAATATGCAGTTAAAAGCAGAATACAAGTAAAACACAAGGTAAGGAAAACAAATCACAGTATTCATAATATAAAAAGGCAATAAAGTAATACAAAATACAACAAATAAAAAGCAAACTATCCTTTCCTTTACAGCAAAGTGTAGCAGAGTCTGGGTGAGCCTTTCTAGTAAAGCGTCTGTCAGGTGAGACAGGAGGTCCAGAGTTGGATCCAGAATCCATGGTTGCATCAGTAAATGAGGCCAAAGGAAGGGAAACTAAATCTGTCGAGGTCAGAATGATGCAATGAGGATTACTTTGCTCGTCAACCTCCTCGCCTTCTGTAGAAATTTGGGGATTAACAGGGTTAGATGAAAGGCATACATGAGATTGGAGGGCCATTCATGAAGAAGAGCATCCCTCAGGGATTTCTTTTGTGGGGGGGGGGGGATCAGGGCAAAATAGCTGCTGAACTTGTTGTTTAAGGAATAGGAAAAATTATTGCAGCAAGGCTGGCTCCATTTGCAGAATATCCGTGCTACCACTATCTGATTGAGGGACCACTCATGAGACATAAGGCTGCATCTGCTAAATTTGTCAGATATCCCATTGGACTTCCCTGGAATGTGCATTGCAATGAGAAAACAGTTGGATGAGATCGGCCATTGCCTCACCCTGAGTGCTTCTCAACATAAAGGATAAGATTTGGTTCCTCCTTGTTTGTTTATTTGCCAGACTACAGACATGTTGTCTGTTTGAACTGCAATTGTCCCCAAAGGGACAGCATCCTGGAAGGCCTGTAACACTAGTAGTACTGTTCTTATCTGTAGGACATTGATATGCAAGTTGACCTCTTCAGAGGACAAAGTGCCTTGGACTGTATTCCCCAAAAAATGCCCCCCATTCTATCTTGGAAACATCCATGGTCACAGTGGCCATTGGCTGTGTGGGGCTGAATGGACCGGCCTTATAGAATTTGATCAGATTGAGTCCACCATAACAGGTCCCTCCCGCAAATATTGATGATTCTTATCTGGGCCGATATTGGTTGGTGGAGAATGGACCATTTCACTGCAAGAAACCACTGCAAAATTCTCATGTGAAACCTTGCCAGCAGAACAAGTCTTATTGCTTCTGCCATAGTCCCTGGAGCCTGAAGAACTAGATGTGAAGAAACTTTTGTATTGCTGATAATCTTCCTGACTTGTGATCTGATAAAGTCTACTCTTGTAGGTGGAAGAAAAGCTATTGTTTTGTTTGTGTTTAGATTTGCCCCTATGAATTCTAAACATTCAGTGGGTTTGAATAATGATTTTTCATAATTTATAATTATTTCCAGGTTGGAACACATTTGGATAACATTGCCTCCTACTTTTACTAGTAAATACCTGGTCGGGGTGGAAGTGAGCCAGTCATCCAAATATGGAAATATCCAGAATCTTTGCAGTCTGAGGTGAGCTGCTACCACTGCCATGCATTTACTGAACACTCTGAAGACTGTAGTGAGACTATAGGGCAGTGCTCTGAAGTGATAATGATTGGCGCTCAGCTGAAAGTGTAGGTGCCTTCGGGATTATCCATCTTTATGTGGTAGTATGCATCCTGAAGGTATATAGAGCACATGCAGTCATCTTTTTCCAAGAACGGAAGAATGGACTGAATCTTGACCATCCAGAACTTGCAACATCAAACTGATTTGTTTAATTTGTTGAGATCCAAAATCGGTCTCCAGTCCACTGTCTTGCTTGGTACTAAAAAGAACTTTGAGTAAGTTCCAGATTCTCTCTGGCCTGGGGGGGACCTCTTCAATTTCTTTTTTCCAGCAGCTTTTGAACTTGAATGGTTGCCTAATCCTTCCGACTGGGTGGAATATCAGAGATTTTCTTGTTTTGGGGGGGAGGAGGAAGAAAAATGGTATAAAGTATTCTCTGGAAACGATCCTCTGCACCCATGTATAAGATGCCATTTCTATCCAGGCTCTCTGGTGCAGAGACAATTGCCCCCAAATTGCCTCCAGAGTAGGGCAATTGGGCCTCCTTTCAGGAGCACTGGAAGGGCCTACCAAACAAACTATCTCTAGACCCTTGATTGTGCGGGTCTCCTCTATCATGAGGGCTGTGTCTACCATTGGAGTTCCCTCCTCTGCCCCTGGGGAACTACTTCTACGTGTGTCTTGAAAATAAGCTTGGGATTGTCTGAACCACATTTTCCTACTGCTTCACTGATTCCTGGAAAAGGATCTCTGTGGAGTGGAGAAATGTACGCCAATGGCAGATTGGGCCTTCCCATCTTTCTCACACCTGGACAAGGTATCTTTTACTTTAGAGCCAAATAAGGAAGTGTCGCCAAAGGGAGCATTGGTGAATGAATACTTGAAAGGCTCCATGAAGTCACATAAGTGCATCCAGGCATATCTCCTTATGAATATGCCCGAACTCGCTGCTCTACTCATTCCTTCAGCTACATGTGAAATGAGCCTCATGGAAGTGTTAGATATGGATTGCAGGGTGGATAGCTGAGAAGCAACTGAGGTTTGTACTTCTTGAGACATGACTCCTGAAAGGGTATTTGATAGTTCATTGATCAAATCCTTTTGCAATCTCATAAAATGTGAAAGATAATTCATGGACCTTACAGTGAACTTCACTGACCCATAAACACGCTTCCCAAATCTATCCATTGTCCTGGACTCCTTGTTAGGAGGATGGATAGAAGAACTTTCTTCTGCAAGTTCTTTCTTGGTGGCTACCCTCACAACCATGGCGTCTACTGGTACACCTTTAGTCCAGAATTGTTCATCCTCTGGCGCCATAATAGTTTTATCTGGTCTCTGGGGAATAGGTTGAGTGGTGTCTGTGGCATTCCATGCCCACTGAGAGATCAACTCATTGAGCTCATCAGTGGGCGGGGTCACACAGGAGGTAGATGGACAAGCACCAAAAGCTGCCAGATATACAGACTCCTTAGATGAAGGACTGCTGGACTTCCAGCCACCTCTCTGTTTTAGGATTTCTAAGATGTCTCCAAAGGAGACATCATCAGGAGGTGATCTTGAGGATCCTTTGCCCTCATCAAAGTCTGTGTCTTTAGTGACGGATTCCTCAGTGGAGTCCTGGTGTTTCCTCTTACACATCTTCTTCCTAGGGACCTCCTCTATGGGATGTTCCAGAGAGGTATTAGAAGAGATGGGGGAACCCTGTTGGGAAGTCTGGGGTTTTGGTGTACACTGTCCCTGAGGGAGATCCAAGTGAGAAATCATGCACAGAGTCATCAAAGGTTAAGCCTGTGGATCTGAGGGGGTAAGCAGTGTCTGAGCTGCAGATACAGACCTGGCTATCTCCACAAACTCAAAGTCTGACTGTCCCTGAAAAGGAAAGGACTTCAGATCTGAGAGGGCATGCCTCCCAGCCGTAGTCCCCTCCAACTCGGAAAACAATCTTACCGAGGTCAAAACCAGAGCTGAGCTGGTCCAAGCCGAGGCTCTGAGACATAGAGATGGCTCCAAAAATCTCAGGGCCAAATCCTTCACCTCAGAGCTAACAAGGCTGTTATGGCTCCAAGAGGTCTCTGGCTCTGACTGGGCTGAAGAACTCAGAGCAAACATCGGATCTGAAGAAAGGGAGATCTTCAGATATGATACAGAAGATGCCAGGTGGTTCAGATCCAATGACTCTGATGCTTCAAAGGAAGTCATAGGAGGAAGAAGTGGAGAGGTAGCTGCTGCATGAACTCCTGACCCAAAGGCATAGGGGCTGAAGGAGCCCCTGACATACCCTGCACCCAGAGAATCTTCTTCACTAGTCCCTCCATGTCTTCTTTGGTGAGACTCCTGGAAGAACAAGGTGACGTGATTGATGGAGATTTAGGTCTCTCCCGGAAGGGAGATGGGACTCTATAAGGGACTGGGTCAAAAGAGGGTGAATATTGAGTCCTATGGAGGTATGTCTTATCCAAAGAGTCCTTCTTACTTGGTTGGGACAGATCTGAAATAGTCAGTTCTACAGGTTTGAACATTTTTGCCTTCAGATCCAAAGAAACTGTCATATCCGATTTCTTGACTTTTTTAGCAGTAGGACCCAATAGAGAAGTTGGCTCTGAAATAGGTCTTTTTCTTCCTTTGTCAAAGATTCTAGAGGATGAGGAAGAAGTAGGGATAGAATGTTTAGACTTTTCCTTTCCTTTTTCTTCTGGTGTAGCTCCATAAATTGTCTCATCAAAGGAGAATGACAAAAGACTTTTTAATATAAGCTTATTTTTGATTTCAACCAATGCTCTGCGGTTGAACGCATGACAAGCAGCATAGTCTTTCTGTAGGTGAAGGGGGTCAAGGCGATACACATACAAGGTATGCGAGTCACTAATAGGAATTTTGTGACATAATTTTTCACACTTTTTAAAGCCAGACGGCTTATCTTTATTCACCATTACAACAGAAAAAATACAGCGTAAGAACAGAGACAAATTATTCTACTCTCTACTACGACTTTATTTTTAAATAAAGGAAGAAAACAGAAACCAGAGAAAAAACACCAACAGCAGTAAAGAGGGTTACACAAAAAAAATGTAGAAAGAAAAGAAGATATTAGCAATATTATGATAAAGTACTTTTGTACTAAGAAGAAAGAACAGAGAAAAGTATTTAAGTTATTAAATTAAGCTGGTCACTAGTGTAAGGAGATAGAAGAAAGTTTAAATGAGACTATTTAAGGGAAGTTTAGAAAACAATAATGTTAGAAATAATAGTGAAAAATCACTTAGCTGCTTGAGAGCAATTGGAGAACCACATCTTCACAAAGTGGCAAACGAGATCTGAGGTAACTTAGAAGGGTGCATTATTGGTAAGGGAAGAGATTAAGAGCTTTTTGATTGCCACGAGCTATTGCAATGGCTGAGTCAGATCCGAGGATCGGATCTGAACCCACAGGTTTGAGGGTGCAGTGAAAACTGACAACATCAGATCTATATATTACCCCTAATGAATAACTGGGGTCATACCAAAGATAAAGGGGACCATGCAAAGGATAAAACATTTAGGGGCAGCGTCTGTCCAGAAGTAGTAAAGGGAACTCCCAGGGTAAATTTTTTTTCCATCTGTAGATCTAAATTGTGCTTGAAGATGGACAGGGTTGAACTTTGTTTTATATAGATGGAGAGTCTGTTCCATAGCAGCGGTATCCTCTGCAAACTATACCTATCCCTCCAAATCATTCTATTGATGTTGTAGAAAAGGTTTGGATCCCTAGACTGAGTATTTCTGATGCCATTAGACTTGCTGATGTGTAGTAAATCCATCAGTACTGGGTCAGAGGCTGCCTTGTATGCCAGACACAGGTCACCTCTGAGCAGTCTGTAGGATACTGTGTACAGTGGCAGGACTTTGAGTCAGTCCATGTAGGGCATGTTGTCTAGGATTTATATCCTTTTAGTAAGGTATCTCTCTGTGGGCATTCCAGTTGTTGCATATGTCTGGACATATACATACCAAAGGGGGCATTGATACAAACATCTCCCCACAGATCTACTGTCTCCTCCAAAGTTGCAACAATTGGAAACATGACCTAAATAATATCCCTTCAAAGCAAAATAGGGAGACAACACCTCTTCCTTCCTTTCTCCCCGCAGACAGCTTTTCCATCACTTGGGTCACTAAATTATCCTGTCCTTTTATGCTAGTGTCAACTACATCAAAGGGATGTTTTTGAGTAGCTAAGAACTTACATTTCCAAAGTCTTACCTCTGAATATGACATCTGCATAATTACTTATTACCTTATTACACTGATGCAAGGAGCCTCTGAATATGACATCTGCATAATTACTTATTACCTTATTACACTGATGCAAGGAGCCTCTGAATATGACATCTGCATAATTACTTATTACCTTATTACACTGATGCAAGGAGCCAAGCCACTGGCATCCATGAACTGACACCTAACGTGACAAATGATTATAAATTAATAATCATAACAAAAGCTTGGAAAATAACAAATATGCATATGCTAGAACGTCAAAAATCTACCTGTATTAGAATTTCATCATAATATGGTGTAATACTACTATTTTTACACTGTGCAATATGTTGCAGTTACATTTATGACTGAGGAGTATGAAATTATGGTTGTAGAAATAATGAAAATCAGTAACATAAAATTAATTGCAAGAAATAATATGCTAGAGAACATTGTGAATACTATAAATCTTGTTGATTTTGTCAGCATGCTGTTTTGAATTAACTAAATCTCCTAATTTCTTATTCTGCAAATTTAGCTGAGAAGTATTAAGTGAATAAAATTTGCTTCAAGATTTATGTATACATTTGTGTCTGTGCAAAATTATAATAAATAATATGGGGCAGCTTATACATTTTGCAGCTAGAAACAGGAATATATGAAATTGTATTCAATACAGGAAACAAGATTAGTAGCATAAGGTGACTAGAACCATTCACTAAGTACTTCTGTCTGATAGCAAGATTATTTAAAACCAGTGAGGTACTGGGTCACCTTATTTGTCTCCTGACAAATCTGTATGCAGAAAAAGAAGACACACTTACAGACACAAATATTTTTTCAGACACAGGCAATAATACCTGCCTAGCCTATCAATGCATCAAAGCAATCATTCCCATAATAAGTGTCCAATCTGTTCTTAAAAATATCTAAACTAGTGACCGCTCTGATATAATTTGGTAGTCTACTCCATGCATCAGCTACTGTCTCAGAGAACCAATAATACACTTTTCATTTCTACATAATCTTCTACATAGGTTGTCTGATGATCCTCTATTACTCTTTGATAACCTCAGACATTCCCAGAGATAGCTGTCTCTAAATGCCCTATATACTTGAGTAACCTCTCCCCTTAAATCCACCCATCCATCCATCCATCCATCCATCCATCCATCCATCCATCTATCCTCAACTTCTTTTCCCATTTTATACATGGGGTTGGAGTGTATATCTATATGAACTACTGGACAAGTTCAGGTATTTTAATCTTCAATGTTCTTCTTGCGGCTTTACCCGGTTAGGGGTCACCACAGCGGAACTCCGGTCTGCTAATGATTGGCAGTAGATTTTTATGGATGCCGAGGTGCCAGCTCGACATCCAACCTTCAACAAAGGCACGCCCATTCTATGCATGTCTTTTGAACGCCACTCGACCGCGGGGAGGACATGCAGACTCCGCACAGAAGGTGCTCCAGCCGAGAATCAAATGGGAGAACCTCTTGCTGTGAGGCAGCAACGCTACCGCTGCACCACCGTGATTTAATCTTCAATAATAACTTAAATTTTAATGTCAATGGGTGCCTTTGATACATTGCTGCTGTAAGCTTTCCAATTTACTCAGGATAGTTTTCTTATAAGATATCTATATTATTATTCCATATCTAGTTTGTGTCTAATGTAACTTGCAAACAAGGATTTCATCATTTCTGATTTCCTAGCTTTTATAAATCTTTTTATATAGCTTACAGTCTTATAACCATCATTAACCAACTGGTTGATATGATCAGAAAAACACAAAGCTGGTTGTACCCATATATCCAGGTCCTTAAAGGAATCTCCAGTTTCAATCACTGTGTGCTGTATTAAATATTCTCCCTTCAGTGTATGTCTCCCAAATTTCATTTGCTTAGTTTTTGATGCATTATCAGCACTTGGAACCAAATATGGATCAACTGACTGGTTCAAGAAAGGGAAAGCAGCAAGAGACGGTTGTCCATTGTCACCCTACTTATTCAATGTATTTGCTGCTTATATCTGGTAAAATGGTGGGTTAGATGAATCAGATTCAGGAATCCAAATTCCATTCATAAGATTCATAGGAATTTCATGGTAATCGAGTCCTGTGACCATTTACTCCTTGCCCGTACCAACACTTCTACTGTACCCCATTTCTGTCTGACATGCAGACCAGTTAAAACCCAGGTGAATAAATGGGTACCTATATAATAGTCTAGGTCCTGTCTGAAGGATGATAGTATATCCCAATGTTTAATCTGCAGGAGTAGTCTGTTCCAGGGGTGGGGGTGGCACTGCATAATGAATTCTATCTTTCTTTCTTTCTCTCTCTCTCTCTCTCTCTCTCTCCACTATGTTTTATTTATTTGCTGGTGAACATGTAGGTTCCTGGTTCTGATGTTTGTGGAACTATTAGTCTTGTAAATATACAAAATATCCAGGATAACCTGGCCTCTAATAGCATCAATGGTGAGGCATAGATCTTCCCTCAAAAGTCCTTTATTGGTAGCTAAAGTTCTTTAAGCCCATGATTTTGTTAGGACCCTCATTTTTTTCCAGTTGTTTGATATGTCTAGTGAGGAGTACCCAAGGGGTATTGTACTCAATAATTAGCCTACTCAATGCTGAGTATAAGGGACTACTAACTTCTTTAAATCATAATGATATATCCTTGCTAACTAGCTGTGTTTAGTGTGGAATAGTTTCCTGATAACTGTTGCCAGATGATGATTGAAGGAGTGGAAATTATCAACCCATGTTCCAAGGTCTGTAACTATATTTTCATTTTGAAGTGAGTTATTTTCTTTGCTGTATGCTGAAGGGAGGAGTTGTCAACCAGATGTGATGATACTGAATTTCATTGCACTTATGTTGAGGCTATTTTCAGTACTGGCTTGCTGATCAAAGTAAAATTAAAAAAAAATAAAATTATGTCATCTAAGCCTATCAATTATTTGCAAATAGATGAGGAAGAAGTGGAATCAGTGATGGGTTATATTTTCTAAGGATTAAATATCCATGCAGGTGATGATTGCATTCATGAAATTAAAATGCTTGCTTTCTGAGAGAAACGCTATGGAAAATCTAGATAAGATTTTAAAGAGTAAAAATATCACATTGGCAATAAATGTCTGCTTCACCAAAGCTATGGTTTTCCACTAGGAACTTATATCTGCAAGACTTGGACTATGAAGTAAGGCTATCCTCAGGAAAAGAGATACTTTAGAACTGAGGTTCTAGAGAAAACTTCTGAAAATTCCATGCACTGCAAGAAGACAGAACCAGTGAATACTTAGGGAAATAAGTCCAGACTCCTCAGTGGAAAGACTGATAGAAAAACTAAAACTCAAATACATTGGCCACATAATGTGAATATAGGCCTTACTAAAGAAAACACTGATGCTGGGAAAGATTGAAGGCAAAAAAAGGGTGATAGAGGTTAAGGTGGAAGGACAGCAGTACTGAAGTTATGAATATGAATTTGAAAGAACTTGAAGAAGTTCTTGACCGGCAGGTCTGATGTGTTAAAGTCTTTTAGATCACTAAGGGTTGGAGTCATATAGAAGTCTAAATGACTATGATCACATAATTTTCAGCAACTATGTACGATTGTAACAAGGGTGATAAAAATACAACTCAGGTTAACCTAATACTACAGATTGAGATTTGGAGCAATCACAAGTTAGTAAGGATCAATCTTCTGTCATGTACTTGAGAAAATGATCACCCTCTTATAAAATCATAGTAAATAGTCTAAACCAAGTTGTTTAAACCATAGCCAGAAACAGGTTCCATTATGCAAAATGAAACTTCACATTCCTACTGAAGAAAAATAAATGATATACTGTATATTTAAGATGTACAGACTGCAACCTACTCAACCACAAACGTTCAGTTTGTGTAAGGCTTTTATTGAATTGAAAAAGGCTGTAGGATATTACTGATCAAAATGTGGATATCATATTTTCATTAAGTCTGAAAACAAGAACTCTTTTATCAGCACACATTGTGTTTATGGTAATTCTTCAAACTGCACTTTGTGTAAATTCCATTATCCCATAAGCAAGCTTCTTGAATAATGAAGTTTTGAATAATGAAGTTATTGAACAAAAGCACATCAAAGACTGGCATGCACTACCTAAAAGATGACAAAACACATACCAAGAAAACTACAGGAAGACTGAACAAACCCAAGAAATAACAATCCTGCTGCAATAAAACCATGTGGAGACTGGTAGAAGAAATATTTTATTCAAACTAAACACTTAAGCTCTTGCATCCTAATTTTACAAGGACTTCACCAGAACTGACTTTAATACAGATTAAAAAAAAATAAATGCCACAGCTAAAACAGCCATGTGCTGAAAAAGCACAAATGAATGACACCAAACTAAATGGGATCAATTAGCTACTTAACAACTTTAGCTAAGAACTGAACTAATTGAAACAGCCTCATTAACCCCAGGAAATGTTGTTGCATCTAATTTAAGTTGCCATTCTAATTCTCTTTTGAACAAATGTGCATCAGAAAAAAAAAAACCTCTGCCATCTTTTAAAAACCTTATCAACAACTAAATTTGTTTTAAAACAATGATCTGGATTTGTATTAATGTGCCTGTATAAGGCATTTGTATTTTTGTGTTCCTTACATTTCATTGCTCATGAATTCAAGTTTTAAACTCCCTTCCTGTCACCCCCACATAAAAAGCAGCACAGAAATCACAAATTGCTAAGTATATGACTCTCCTGCATAAACAGTTATAAAAGCCATTAATAAATAAGGTATGACTGTTAACTTGAACTTGATTTTCTTTTTTAGTATGTGGGCATGAAGAATAAAAGTCACACCTATACATACCTGCAGTTTTTTTCAGTGGAAAAAAATCCCTTTACTAAAGTTAGCAGGCCTTTCAAGAAGCTGCTTAAAGGAGCTGTCCTTCCTGAAAAAAAAAACAGGCTTATCACCCATATGGGCTAGGAGGAAACTGTCCATTCTGAAAACACTACAGCTTCTAAGCATACATTCTGTTATGGTCTTACTATCACCTGTATAATTAATGACACAAGTTCTATTAATTTCCCCTTTACAATTCCAGCCATGTCATCATTTTGTATTAACAATACAGAGACCGAATGAGATAAAATAGGTTTATAAAAAACACTGTCTTTTAACACATACCTCTGATTTTATCCCCATATGAAATCAAGGGGTTAGTCATGTTGTAAAAACATGTAAATTAAAATTTTAATTTCTGATATAAAAGTGAAATGATCTGAAATCATCTTTGCAAGACAAACCATTTGCCCCTTGACAACAGCTTTCTTCTGTGACAAGGAGTGACAACTTTGAAAATGCTAATACATATTTGAGAAATTATTTTTTCTAAACACATCGAATTCATATTGTTCACTTACTAAATTTTGTGTATCTAAATAGTTAATCATCAGAATCAAAGTGCCAAGTGAACTTTAAGAATTCACAAGTATTGTTAATATAATCTAAAAAGTCTGTTAACTTAGACTCAGTATCATGCCATAAAATAAAGATGTCATCTAGGTAATGACAATAGAAACTCCAGCTGTTACAGAATTGACTGACAAATAAAATTCTTTCTCCTAGTATGACATAACTAAATTTTTAAAACTTGAGGCACAGGCAGCACCCATCACCACACTCATGCTTTATTTGCAAAAAAACATTGTCAAACATTACAAAATTGTTTTTAAGAACTAACTCTAACAGACTGGTGAGTATATTAATACTGTCATTCCTTGGTATTCCTGTATGGCACAGTATATCATTAAACTGTACTAGGCATTCATCTTGTGGAATTATAGAAAATAATTTGTAACATCAATAGTTTAAAGGATTCCTTTGGGAAGAAACTTTATTTATTTTAGCTGAAAAATCACAGGAATCCCTGCATATTTGTGGAATACTGTCCACACTTTTTTTCAACATGCTATCAATAAACTTGGCAATGAAGTAGGTTTTCAAATTGCTGCTGTCAGCAATTGGCCTGGAGGGGGGAGTATTAATACAGTTGTGTAGTTTTGGCAAGCCAAACATAATAGCCACTGCTTATGTATCATTTTGTATGAAATTAAATTATTTTTCATTCAACTGCCCCTGCATGAGCATATCATAAACTATAACATCAATTTTTCTATAGGCAGTTACAATCTCATTTTTACTAACCATCACACTTAGTAATATTAACATATTTCTTCTAAATTGTTCTTTTTCCATTATCACCACTCGAACCCCTTTATCAAGTTTCATTATTCTTAAGTTAGAATTGTCAGCAATTTCTTTAAAAGAAGCTTTTTCTTCTCTACTGAGACTGTAAAAACAGTTGCTGCAAGTTTTTTTCAATACATTTCTTATTTCCGTTTCTACAGTTTTTCCATATAAATGTATGACATTGTTCAAGGGTGAATTAAAACAACTGTTTCTTCTAAGTTCACACACAGGGTTAGAGTCATTCACTGGGAACCAAAGAGCCAGAATCCACTTTCATGTTAACAATTTGACATCAATGAATGTTTTAACAACATCAGCCCTTCTAGTAGGAACAAAAGACAGGCCATTGAATAGAATATTTATTTGCATGACCAATATTAATGTTCCTACTAGAAAAAGCATATATACTGAAATCACCTAAGAAATTCTTAATAATATTAATATCGTCAACATCTTTAACAACAGTCCTTTCCTGAAATTGTTCTTGTTCCAGTAACCTTGTTTGGTTCTGGCCCCTCTCTCTATATAGTAGTCACTGCCCTGCTGGACATTCTCTTGTTGTGCCCGAACCTTTTTGGACCATCTTAATGCTAAAGGGCTTGACTCATTCACTTGGGGGGGTAGTTATATCATCCATCTGTGCACCATTAATACTATGGTGCATTGTGGAAAGGTGGACACCATTGCCAATTAGATTTAGATAAGCCTTCCCTCTTTGGTAGCATTCTAAATCTCTTTTGAACTTGGAAAGTTTTCATTGATAAATTTGTTGACATGAATGGTTAACCTGGTTTAAGATATTATTATAATTACTAGAATAATGTTCAAATAATAAATCACTCGTAATAGAGCAGTTCAAAGAATCGAGCTCATCAGAGATCTGATCTATTATAATAATGATATGTTTAATAATAACTCTGAGCAACTCAGAATCAGCTTTGTCAAAAACTACTACTGTTACACCATTGGGAATCTTCCAAAAATGTAAACCTTTAGGTATAACATTAGCTTCAAGGTTCTTTTTGTAAGTAACTATTGTCTAACTGTAGCAGTCGTTTATCAAATAAAGAAAGTTCTTGTTGTACAGTACATTATTTGAATTTAACTCGAATTCATGAGCATCTGCTTTATGTAAGGAACAAAAAACTACAAATGCCTTATATAGGCACATTAATACAAATCCAGATCATTGTTTTAAAATTGTAGCTGTTGATCAGGTTTTAAAAGATGACAGAGATTTTTTTCACTGATGCACATTTGTTCAAAACAGAGCTAGAATGGCAACTTAAATTAGATACAACATTTTCTGTGCTTAATAAGGCTCTTTCAAATAGTTCAGTTCTCAAGCTTAAGTTTTTAAGTGGCTAATTGATCCCATTTAGCATGGTGCCATTCACTAGTGCTTTTTCAGCACATGTGTTATACTGCGATGGTGGTGCTGCGGTAGCGTTGTTGCCTCACAGTAAGACATTGTCCTGTTCGATTCTCAGCTAGAGCGTCTTCTGTGTGGAGACATGCGTGAATGGGCGTACCTTCATTGAAGGTTGTGCGTCAGGGTAACTCGGCACGTAAAAATCTACTGCCAATCATTAGCGGACCGGAGTTCTGCTGTGGCGACCCCTAACCGGGAAACGCCGAAAGATACAACAACAACAAAGATTTTTTTCTGTGTTATACTCAGTTCTGATGAAGTCCTTGTAAAAAATACGATGAAAGTGCTTAACTGTTTGGTTTGAATAAAGTATTTATTCTACCAGTCTCTGCATCTAAAAGATGTTAGTGGGATTGAGCTCATAAATTAAAATTTAATACTAACAAGTACATAATCTTGATATTTTGCCTGTGATTACTTTTCACAACATACTTTTCATAAAAATAAGCCCCTCTCTCTTCTACATGGAATTAAAGACTTGGTCTAATAAAGAATTCTTTGATATGACATAAGGTACACTGACAGTTAAATAAAAATAAAGCATATGCACTTCTATGACTGCCATTTAAACTGTAATTAAAATTGATAAGATTATGCTAACTATTGCTTATAACAATAATATTCAGACTAACCCTAGATTATGACTCCATGACCCCTATACAAAAATGTGAAAAAGGGGTTGTAGATAGATAGCGGTATAGTCTGTATGTACACAAACAGAAATCAATTTATTGGAAACTGTACAAAGAATGTTTACAAATAATAATAATACCTAAGGCCTAAAGATTAGTAGCTGCAAGGTGGAAATGGCCTAGTGGCTTGGTTGTGTTATAATTCCTATGAGCATATGATCCTAAGTAACAAAGATCTTAAACAAGGCTTCAGACATTCAGATATATATGAGATACATTATTCCAATTTTCAAACAGCCATGGTGGGAATTGAAATATGCAGATGAAATACAACATTCTGATGCAGAAGCACAGCTTCAGAGATTAATAGGTTCATTACCCAGATTTCACCTAGACCATGGAACTAACTCTTTTTTTTTTTTTTGCTCGCATGTACCTCGGTAGGTATAAGAAAGTATGAGTTTAACATTAAAGAGTCACTGTTCTTCACAAATGTAAGAACAATTGCACAGAGCAGCTGTTCTTAAGAACCAGCTTCCTCTTGCAGCCTCTCTCCAAGTTGCCTTACTGCCATTCTAAATACTTTGAAATAACAACCTGCCTCTTTAGGCATGGGATTATTCCATGTTTTCCTTGCTGTGTGCTTTATTGTGTGCTAAGTTGAGAGAAAGCACCTTTTTCCAAGATGAGACTTGCTTTTCTAAAATTCTATGCAAAAAGAGCAAAGGAATTACATCGGTTTCATCATCCTCAGAAACAGTTTTATATTTAACTTACAGGCAGCCTTAGTCTTTATATGTCAGACCAACCTTGCTAAACCCCTCTCGTGGTGACTTACCTCTCCCTATCTGAAGCACTTTTAGATTCTGAGTTGTTATTTATGACTATTTCTAAGAGTTCCCTATACCTTTTTATTCTGTATTTCCCAGTTGTGTATCACAAACGTGCCTCATAGACAGCCACAAGCAGTATTGACACAACTCACTATTAACACCTTAATAAATACCCTAACAGCACTTTATACTCCTCCAATGAACACGCCTGAGAATAAACAGTTATAAATGTATTACATTTTTCAAAATCCAGAACCAAATCCAAATTCTTCAGAAGTAAATACTGCTTCTCTTTCACTTGTACAAATGGTAATATTTTTTATTTCATAAAGACTGTAAGTTTAACTCTTATGAGCCTTCACAATGCTTTATTAATTCTAATAATGTCTGTATAATATGTTTTGTTTTATTCTCATTTTGTAGGAAGTTTTCTGACACTTTGATGTATTCCAAACTGTATGACTTACAATCTTATGCCTTCTTTAATCTTAACTGTAGGCGTTTTTTCTAACCCTATCCTGATTTAACAACTGTTGCCTTGAAATGTGTGCCATTTTTTTAAGATTAAAGGCCAGATTTGAAAGCCTTGCTCTCAGTGTAAGTGACTTACTCCATTGCAAGGCCTATGTATAAGACAGGCTTACAGTGAAGTAAGCAGGGGCGGCTCGTGCTATAGGACTGCAGGACTGCAGCCCCCCCACCTGTAAAAATAAAATAATTGCGAGTCCCCCCACTGTAGAAAATAAAAAAATTAAAAAAAACTCATGAGTCCTGGAACTCCACGCATGTGTGCTTAGTTCCTGACTGCTGTGTTAGGCAGTCCAGAACTCCACACACACATGAGTGCTTAGTTCCTGAACTCCAGACTGCACTGTTAGGCAGTCTGGATAGGGAAGGAAGGGAGCTCCACCCTGCCAGCCCAGATGTCTGTGCAGTGACCACACAGACTGAAAGAACACCGGACTGCATCACCTGCAGGCTGGAGGCTCCAGCCTACTCACTGCTCACAAGGAAATCCAGAACAGCCTGTGTGGGCTGTTATGGAGGACAGACAGGTGACTGAGTTGCTACAGAGGACAGAATCAGGCCACTACATAGGACTTAGCTGCCATGGAGGATCAGATATGCAGGTAGTGTGTGTGTGTGTGTGTGTGTGTGTGTGTGTGTGTGTGTGTGTGTGTGTGTGTGTGTGTGTGTGTGTGTGTGTGTGTGTGTGTGTGTGTGTGTGTGTGTGTGTGTGTGTGTGTGTGTGTGTGTGAAATGCCCCAGTTGTTACATGGTGGTGGATAAAGAATAAGGCTTGAACCCTGTACCTTGGGCCCAAGTGGCAAGAGCCTGAATTCCCTACCCACCACCATTTGCAAAGCATTTGCAGATTTTTGCATCATATTTGTTCTGTTCTGTTCTTCATAAAATCTTTGGTTTCTGTATTTTTGTTACTTAATGCAGCCAGTAGTGCAGTGGTGCAGTGGTGGCATTGTTTCCTGACAGCTACAGGTTGTCTGGTTTGATTTTTGGCTGGGGTGCCTTCTGTGTGGAGTCTGCATGTCCTCCATGGGTTTGCTCTATTGTCCTCAATGGATATTTGTCCCTATTTTTTGGACTGTATTCCCCCATTATTGGCTTTGTTCAGGTTTTTTTGTGCCAAGGTTGAGAGCTATGGTGATAACTGAATTCACTGAACATGTTTAGGGGCTGTATTCCCCCATTATTGGCTTTGTTCAGGTGTTTTGTGCTAAGATGTTGACAGCTATGGTGAGAACTGAATTCACTAAATGGTAGCCATTTAAGTTTCAGTCTTCCTTTCTTTCATAAAACAGATGATTTGGCATAGCGGTATGTTGCTCTGACTGTTTTGCACAGGGTCCTGGGTTCAATATTTGGCAGTGAAATGTATGGCGCTAACACAGCATTGTATTCTAACAACTTTCCAACATTATACAAACAATGTTTGAAACGTGTCCCTGTTTTTTGGTCTTTTGCCCCCCCCCCCCCTCAATTTTGGATTTTTTCCAGATTTCTTGTGCTGCAAAGTTCAGAGATACAGCTGAGTGTCAAGTAGATTTTACAAGAAGCTGTAGAGCTGCAGGAGAACAAAAGTTTAGTGCTGTTTATGCAGAGTCTGCTTGCGTTGTTAATAGCACAATATGTAGTGTACTTGTTTTGATGCAGAAGGCTGTGGGTTCTACTACCACAGCAGGTAGATGCATTGCTGATACTGTACTGTATTGTAAAGGGGGTAGATGCTGCAGTCCTTTTTTGAGAAGATACCTAGAAACTATGAACCTGTTAGCAGTTTGCGATCCATTCCCTATTGCAATATTACTAGCTTATCATTTTTTTAATGCAACTTAGGCAATTTATTCCTCAAGAACAACAGGCACTTTATTTGTAGATGAAACAATGAAATATAAAGTTGTTTGCTAGCAGCAACCTCTTCATTAGTTACACATTCTTTAATGTGGAATTACTTAGATGACTTTTAGTTCGTCAGAGATTGTGCATATTTACTGATACTGGTGGACTGTAGAGGTTTGAGTAGACGATAGAAATGTTCTGAATTGGGCAGTTTTGTCGTTATTGGTGCATGCATTTTGTTTCATTGTTTACTGGAAAAATGTTCTGAATTGGGCAATTTTGTCATTATTGGTGCATGCATTTTGTTTAACTGTTTACTGGGAAAATGTTCAAAACAAATTTAAGACGCCCTCTAACAACTGTACTGTATTGTACAAGGAATATAATTTAATACAATCAGGAAGGTGTATCAAAGACTATGTGTATGTTTCGTGTGCAAGGGGCCTATGATTTGAAAACAGCCCAAAGTTAATCTTTATTTGCCACTGGCAAAATGTATTTTCTTTGAATGTGGGTTTCAATGCTGTTTCAATGAATGTGAGTTTCAAGGGCTGAGAAGTTTTAATGCTAAGTCTGTTTTCATTGTGAGATTGCATTGCTTTATTAGCAGATGTCTTAGTGTTTGTGCTGTAAAATGCAAAATAAAACTTTCAAATGAAGTCCAAATCAATGTAGAAGTAAAGCAGTATGCACATTATTGTTTATGGTAAATGGGGTGAAATAGCCAAGTAATGGTTCATTGGAATGGCTGCAGGGGGGAGGCTCCATTCGACCATGATTTTGTGAGGGGGAAGGGCGGCAAACTCAAAGACAGCCCCAGCTGAACTATATCTCTCAACTGTTCAGATTTTCACAGAATGAATAGATTTTTGCTTCTTATTTTTGGTTTGTTTCTCATAAAATGTGTGGTTTTCTGGCAAATAATTTCGGAATTAAGTCACTAAATAATGACAGACACTGAGTTTCAGACTTCATAACCTTCAGAAAAATGCATGCTAAAGCAAGACCTGTTATTCTATCAATTGTCTCAATTTATACAACAATTTATAGTACTGTTTATATGTTCCCCCAGTATATTTGGCCTTGTCCAGATTTCCTGCATTAACAGGTTGAGGTACGTGCAAATAAATTGCTTTATAGAATTAGGCATATCTAAACCTCTCAACTGTCCTTGATTTTGGCTCATAATGTTGCTCTTCCCCTAATAATCCCACCGCAAAATGGCAATTTTTGAAGAAAATGTGGAGGGCTTACAATTAAGAAATAACTGTAATAATCAGAGTTATAGATTACTTTTATTTCAGAAATGCATGTAGATTCTTTTATTTTGTCAGCTGCTCAAGTTAGCAGTACTAATATTAAAAAGTGTCCCTTCTTTGACAGGTTCCTAGCTGTATTGTGTGGCTATTTCATATTTTTGCATCGCATTTTTGGTCCATTTTTCATAAAATTGCACTTTTTTGGCAAATTAGTGGCAAATCATTAAAGACTAAAGTTAGAAAATAATGACAGACATTTGAGTTTCAGATTTCGCACCTTTCAGAAAATTCATACTAATGCAAGACCTGCTATTCTATTATTTTTCTAAGTTTATAAGAACAACATTTAAAAATTGTCCTTGTTTTTGGGCCTTTGTCCCACTTCTATGTATGACTTTGTCCATATTTCTTGTTCTGAGGTTGAGAGGTATGACAAATGTGTCAGGGCCATCACAGTTGGCCAGAGACACTTCAAATTGTGACATACTTGTTTCATCCCACTCCCTCATGTAGTGACTCTGGATGTGTCCAAGCAAAGCAAGGAGCAGTTATGCAGTGGAAGTGTGCAGAGTATCCCCCCATCCAAGGTAGACACAACTGCTACTTTTATTCTGTCCTTGATTTTGCAGAATGTTCTGGTTTCTGTCATATTTTTATATTGCTGATTTATGCTTATTATTACTCAGAAAGTGCCTGTTGCTCTGTGTTTAAGTAGCAGTGCTTTAATGACCATCAGGTAAGCTTGTCTGAGATTGTAATATGCAAGTAAGCTTTAATAAGCATACTGTTAAAGAATTGCCAACATTGAAAGCCTTTCTGTTGTCGCCATGCAGAGAATACTTGCATAACTAGATAATGTATAAGCCTTGGGTATTGAAATGCATTTGACAGCATTTGTAATAAAGGACAGGATTACATTATTTTAAGAAGCTCATTACATTTGTTGGAAGCTTGCATTCATCTTTGCAGGCTTTACCTGTAAACTAAACAGAATGCCAGTCTATCATGTGTGGTCCATAATCTATGCAGTAATCCTTTAATCAATGTATCTTGAGCTTGTTTCTTGTTTGCTTTTCATTTTTTACTTTGATCATGTTTTCCCCATGAAACAAGTAGATAGTTGTTGTCAGGCAGCAGGTCATTTTTGGATAAGAAACATTTTTACAAGTGGGGGTATCACAGAGATTGCTACTTTCAGCACATTACTTGGTACTTTTATAAAGCTGAATATAAATTATAATTAGAACTGCAGTACAAGGAGAAATGGTTTGAGTTGAGTGCTGTTTTGTTTTTTTAACTTGATTTTGACTGGCATTCCAGTAATGTATTTAAAAAGTAATTTATTTTTTCATGCCTCACAACCTTTTTGTTTCCATCTAGATATTAAGTAAGCTGTCATGCAGCCAATGCATTGAAATATTTTTTTTTTCTTTTACACTTCATTTTGGCTTGATTGAACTCTCATAATGATGGTTTGTCACCCAGGGCAGTGTATTTAATTAAAGTTACAGTTTTTGTGGTTTTGAGCATACCTTCTCCTCTTTCTAGTTGGTCACACCCCTTCCCATTGACCTCACCCATTCACCTGCCACCTGCAGCCCCCCTTTAATTTGAAGTCACCAGCCGCCACTGGAAGTAAGTCACTGACACAATACAGCAAGTCTTTTGGAATCGGGCTGTAAAGGTAAGGAAATTGAGCTTAAACATTTGTTGCAACTTACTGTATACACCTTTGTGTCTTTCTATCTGGAGACACACCAGAAAAGAACCTTGAACCAGTCTACTTACTAAGATAACAAATAAATAGAACATGCTCTTGTTTTGCATTTTTTCTAACTAGACAATTTTTATTCCGATGTTTTACTGTATGCTATGCCTCTGTTTTGCTCCAAAGGTTTCTGACGCTTTGTGGTCTTATAAAGAACAGGAGTGGAATGTCTCTCTAAGTACTAAAGAACAATGGAAAGGTGATCGCATTTGGCTGGCCACTGGCTGCAAACTTGATGTTACCCAAGATCCTCTGCTTTCTAATGTTATGAAGGAGTTTCCCATACAGGTAATTATTAGCTTGTTGTTGTCTCCATGCAAAAGCATAATGCTGTTAAACTGATTTAACCTTTAGCCTTTAATTTTTACATCATTTTCTCAGTTTACATGCATTCCTGTTGCAAGGCCTTTTGCTTCCTCCCAGGTAGTATATCTGCAAAGTTT
The DNA here is from genome assembly GCF_019279795.1 of Protopterus annectens. Classification (NCBI taxonomy): domain Eukaryota; kingdom Metazoa; phylum Chordata; order Ceratodontiformes; family Protopteridae; genus Protopterus; species Protopterus annectens. The sequence goes on from NC_056736.1 coordinate 419,287,534, forward strand.
GAGGGATAAGTGATTATTCATTAATCATTCTGCCAAATTCTAGTTGGTCACAAGCAACTGATTAAATAGAGCATTTGGATATCACTGTTTTACGCAAGTATTTACCACATACATGTTCATCCAAGGAGACACCCTTGCAATAGCCACTTAATTATAACTAACTCTGGAGACACTAAAGTCAAGATAAGTTATATTTTTATACATCAGAATTCCTGTTCATTTGTTGCACCAGATCAAATGGGCTTCAGTGAGACAGGTAACACTTGTGTAAGAACTGAAAGGCAGCTTCAGACTCAATATGCTACACCATAACTCTCAACTGTTCAGATTTTCACAGAATGTCCAGATTTTTGCTTTACATTTATTTTCTGCTCCTCGTAACATTTTTGGTATTCTGACAAATTACTGAGGATTGAAGTAAAAAAATAATGACACATATCTGAGTTTCAGACTTCATACCCTCCAGAAAATCCATGCCAGTGCAAAACCTGTTATTCTATCAACTTTCTAAGTTTATAAGAGCAATATTTAAAAATTGTCCAAGTTTGGACATCTGTCCTCCCATCATCTATGGCTTTGTCCAGATTTCTTGCACTAAAAGGTTGAGAGTTTTATGCTATATCAGTTGCAGTGCATAATCCAGTGCTCATTCAACTACAACCACAAACACAAATATAAATGTCATGGTGAATGAGTGTTCTTTTGTTTTTTGTGTGACACGTCACAGTAATCCTAGTAGTTACATATTTTCTCAATGCAATATCATGCACAGCTTCTAGAAAATACTGTTAAGCTCCAGGTAGTAGTCTGTGTTTCTGAAGTCTGTTTAAGAACTTCATTCATCAATATCAGAAAAGGTGGGTCTGGCATATATGATTTTATAGAATGATCCTCTGTTTGACTTTTGGTAGCACTTATATCCATTTAAATACATTTTGGGGCAAAATAAAACAAAACTAATGATATTTATACTGTGATACACTAAATGAGTTCTGAAGCAAAGTTAAACCAAAGAAATATAGTCCTCAAATTACTATTCAAATTGAACATAATTGAAACAGAATTCAGACTGAAAGCTTTTCAACAGAGTTGTGATTGCAAAATGTTTATCCTGTAGTCCTGACAATTAAATCTTCTGACTATAAGAATTAGTTCTATTGCACAACTAACTGTGCAGTAAGAAAGAACACAAGATTCTCCATCATTCTGTTTCTGTTTGAGAAGTCAGTTTTAGACAACTTATTTCTTTCTTGAAACAAAAATATGACACGTTTTCTTTCCTTATTAATGTTTTTCAAGTCATTTCTAGTAAGAACTATCTGTGTATGACACTCTTAATGTTGAAGTCCCACAGGGATCAGTATTAGGACCCCTCCATTTCTCTTTATTCATGAATAACCTCACAGAAGACTTTCCATTTTTGAATGTTATATTGTACATGGATGGTATACTCCTCTTAGAATCACATAAATCTCCTTCAAACCTACAAACCCATCTCCAGCAGTCTCTCTCTAACCTATGCAGCTGGACAAAAACAAACAAGCTCCTCATAAACCATAAAATAACAATGTTATGCTTTTCTCCACCTCACATAAGCTATCACAACTGCCACAGCTTATCATAAATGACAACCGTCACAATACAATTCTCTCTGCTTCAGAATATGAATAACTTGGCCTTACTCTTGACCCTTCAGTCACCTTCAAAGACAACATAGTCAACAATATACTATAACAACTACAATTATGCTATAATATCACACATCTCCTCACTTCTGCTGCCTGAATAGCCTTTTGCAAGAATGTAGTTCTGTCACGATCAGAACGCGGGTTTACCATTATTAGTCATTCACTCCTCCTACAATATACATAAGCTTCACATTGCATAAAACAAAATTTGCTAATTCGCATTACTTACAAACCCTCATACCCGCCATTGCAACCTATTCAAGAAATGTAATTGGCTACCAGTAACCAAAAGGCCAACCTACGTCCTAGGTATATTGCTATATATTGTGTTAAAAGAAGGTTACTGCCCCATCCTCCTTTGAGAAATAACATGTTCTGTGAAGAGTCATACTTCCTAAGAAACACTCAGAAAAATGTAATCTTATTGAATATGTCCTCATTGAAAACAGTTATTGGAGAGAACAGCTTTAGCAAACTGGGCCCAGCCTTATGGAACAACCAACCATTGGACAAAGTCATTCCTTACGTAACATTTCCACAATGATATTTCATGTAATTACATCTGGGACAATGGATATCAGTGCTACTCAAACTAAATGCTGACTGTATGTAATACCGAGCCATTATTCTTTTGTACATAGTGTAAATGCAATCATTCAAATACTTTATTCTGAGCCAAACAATAAACATCGCCAACAATGAATCATGTATATATGGCATATGCTATTATTCAGTCGTACACATTCTAATTTAACTGCCATTCAACAACAAATAATTTAACTCAATAACTGTATCACATAATAAGACAGTCAAATAATTCATACTGTATACCTACATGTCTTAATATGTACTTAATTATATGTCTTGCCACCAGTTTATTAATGTTGAATTAGATTTATAATTGTTTTGTCACTTTATCTATTGTTACTCTAATAGATGTCTGTGTCTGCAGTTAAATCTCAACTTTTGGCCTGTGTGAGCTGTATATCATTATACAAATTCTATAATTTGAAAAACAAATGTATAATTGAAACTAAGTATGCCATTGATAGTGTTAATAAAAGTATGTATTCTTGCCTACCAGGACTAGATTGTGGCTGAAAAGGGTCCACTTACCTGTTAACAAACTGTTAATAAATAAATAAAATAAATTATCGCTCAGTCCAACTTCTCACTGTAACTTATTTTAGTAGCTGCATTTCTGAGTCAATGCCACTTTCATCTGTATAGTTTGTTTTCTTTTTATTCTGGCATTGATAATTGTGGTGTTACCCTAGGAACCGCTAGTTCTTCCAGGAATTATTCATGCTTCTCTAGTAAGTATGTCCCAGCTGACGTGTTCAGTGTGCATTTCCTTGCTTGGTCTGCATTTCATTTTCAGGTAACAATCTCTACAGTCTTGTAGATGCTTTGTACAAAGGCTTTCTAAATATGATATGTAAAATATATTAGCATTTTCCACCTAAACTTCTTTACCATAGCCATATCAATTACATCTGAGCATATCTCTTTCATGTCAGAGACTGGGATGCTTGGCCAGGCTTAAAAAGGCCCTTGTGGTCGTTAGTCTAGTAAACACCTATGATCCTATCCATAAATGATTTTGACCCATAGTCAATGATCTAATCTCTTTTGGGGACACAGTTTTCTACCATTTTAATTGATGAACATACTTTAAAAACAACCTGTTTACTCACACCATATTATTTTAATGAAAGTACTATATTTAGATTATTGAGCATTTGGGGATTATTTTCCTATATACATACCTCCATTCTTGCCAAGTTTTGTTCTGTATTTGTATCCTTACCTCAGACAAACTTTACATCACAATGCATCATTACTAGAAACATATGTAATTTTTGTATTTCTTCTTGCCTCAGCATTTACATAATTATTCACTTCTGTATCAGGCCTTAGTCCCTCAGTTATTAGCATATGACACAAGTATATGATATTTGACACTCTTTCTTAATTGAGTCTTGTTTAACTTAAATGTCCATATTATGGAGTTTTCATAATAAAACATTATCTGCCAGAATCCCTGGTTTGGATCTAGTATTGAAAAGAGAGCAGCATTTGACATATAGCTGAGATCATTTCCTGAGCTACAAACAATGAGTAATCTTCTCTTTGAATCACTTTAATCTGATGTTTTGGATCAGAACAAAAGGTACATACTTAACATTTGCAGATGAAGTCCTTATTAAAGTAGTAATACTGTGTAGAAACATTGCAGGATGCATGGCTTTAGAAAACTCCTTTGGCACATAAGGATACAGAGAATGGTGAAAACGTTAGTGACAGAAGTACTGATCTTTGTATGTGTGGGGGGGTGGCTAAGGCACTCATTGCTATTAGGATATGAGATAGGAGAGGTGGCCTTTTGTTTCTAGTGTGCCTTTGGTAAGTCAAATGGAGGTCTCCAAGAGATAGTAGTGTAGGGCCTACCTGTGGTTGTTGCTGCAGCTGGAAGCTGTATGCACCATTTTTTTTGGAAACTCTGTCACATCCATTGTAAATAGAAATGAAAGAAGTTAGGTTTAAGACTCACACATTTCCACCTACCGCATATACTTAAAGAAACTTTATTTACCCTTCCCATAACAATGGTGAAGTTGTGTGTTGGCCATTTGGCCATGATGGGAGACTGTTTCTGAACAAGGATTTTTCATGGCATTCACTAATACTTTACACAAGGGCAATTACATCAGTCATTCATATAATATAAACATTATATTCACTCCCTAATTCAGACAAACACGACACAGCTATTAACTGGGAGAGTGTTCCTCTGTGCCACATTCTTTCTTAAAATAATCCCCTCATGTTTTAGCTCTATCTCCTTTGTTGCTTCTCTGTGACTGTTATGTTCAAAATGTGTTTTTCTTTTACTCCATCTGGAAAATAATTGATGTAATCCCATTTCAAAAGATGGGATACTAAACAAATTGTTTACAATTACCAACCCCAAAAGCAAATGTTTCTAATTACCAACTAACTGTCATAATGGGCCCAGCCCTTTGGGCAACCTGGTGAGAGACTACATAAAATAAATAAACAGAAATAATAATAATGCCATCTGAATTCATAATTCTACCCCCAAACTGTGTTCTTTTTAGCATCATGTCTCTCTACCAACCTATATCAACATAACTTTCAGAAGGGAAATTCATTCTTCCTTCAATTCAGTTGTATTTTTCCTATCTAACTTGTTTGGCCAATAGCAATTTCTACTAAGGACACATCTTTATGTACAGCAAAGCATTCACTACTGTGCCTTACTTGATTGGTTTCATATAAAAAAATAATAATACTGATATATTGATATATTGATATATGAAGTAGCTTTATGAGACATTGTCGCTAGAAGGTACTGGCAAAAAGTCTTATATACAAAGTCAGGAAGTTGGAATAGTGGGATCTTAGAGATCTGTGCTAGCTTTTTAGCTTTTAATTTTTATTTCTTGTCTTCAAACTAATTCTAGCAACAATCATAAAGTCAGAAGTACTGTCCACGTACTATTAGATGTTGAAAGTATAAAGGCATTTCCTTATATAATTTACACAATCTGCCAACAAATATAATATTAAATAAATAATTTACACTGTACGATGGGTGTGCCTTCGTTGAAGGTTGGGCGTCGGGCTGGCAACTTGGCACCATAAAAAAAACAACTGCCAATCATTAGCAGACCGGAGTTCCACTGTGGCGACCCCTAACCGGGAAAAGCCGAAAAACAAATAACAACAACGAATGAATCAAAAATACATCATTCTCCAATGATTTGAATCTGGAGACTGCATACTCTGAAGGCGATCAAAGAACTGACATATCAGACTGTTTAAATTTCAACAACCTTAGTGTATTACACTGTAATCTATCAGATTCTCAGGTACATTAAAAGCAAGAGTAAAGATGCCATTATTTACATAATTAATATATCCCAACAGAGTATTGTGCTTATGTGTGCACTCACCAAATTAAAAAAAATGATCTGCTTAAAAGTGTAGAAAATGCTGAATAATGCAAATGTTGATGTTAGAAATTATTAGCTATTTAAAAAGACTCAGCCACATCTCATTGTATACAATATCTTTCAGAACACCAATACATGACCAAGGCCACATCTGATCATTTACAATATCTGTCAGAACACCAGTACATAAACAAAAAGATTGAATAAACAAAACCATATCAAAGAAATCTTTTCTCTAAGGAAAAAGAAGAATGTTTCTAGTATACCAGAAATACTGGATGAATTTAGAAATCACTTTCACAAGATTAACCATAACAACATTAACATGGAACCTAAAGATAAAATAAAGGAGTTTATAACCACAAACATGAATAAAAAGCTTAATAAACAACAGATTAAACTATTGGACAAGAGTATTTCATATACAGAAGTTATTACACAAATAAATAAGCTTAAATCAAACAAAGCACCGGGTAATGATGGTATTATACCAGAGATATATAAAATCCTTTCCAAAAATACATATTCATTAATACATAAGGTTTTTATTCTGGCCCAAACTGAGTTAATAACCCCCCCATCTTGGCAATATACATTTATTTCACCAATTTTAAAACCTAATAAAGATCCAACTAGATGTTCTTCATATCGACCCATCTCATTACTTAATGTTGATTATAAAATGTTTATGAGTATTTTTGCTGATAGATTGAAGACAATTATCCCCGGCATTATAGACATAGATCAGACGGGCTTCATTGTAAATAGAAATACTTTTGATAATATAAGAAGAACTTTAACATTAATTGATTTTGCAAATAGGAAAAAGAAAGATTTAACACTTATTAGTCTTGATATAGGTTCAGCATTTGATTCAGTAAGTTGGGACTATCTGTTTACCTTACTGAAATGCACAAATTTCTCTGATGCATTTGTAAATTTAATTGAGCATTTATACAAAGGAACGCTGGCTTATATTAAGGTAGGAACATATGTTTCACAAAAATACCCATTCTTAAAGGTACAAAGCAAGGATGTCCACTTTCTCCACTATTATTCACTTTAGTAATGGAGCCTTGGGCTAATTTGATTAGAAACAGTACTGACATAGAGGGTTTTGAAATAGAAGAAAATACAACATCAAAAATTCAACTTTTGCAGATGATGTTCTAATTACATCAGCAGGATCTAATTCTTCTATGCAGTCTTTATTTGATAAAATGATGAATTTTAAAAGTATTTCTGGTTTAATATTCAATGAAGAAAAAACTAAAATACTACCTATATATACGAAAAAATACTCTCATTAGTGATTTTACTAAATATGTACCCAACTCAGGTCAGATAACTTATTTAGGTATAATACTATCTAAAGATATTAAATCTATTATATATAATAACTATAATACCTGTTTTCTTAATATACAAAATCTTTTAATACCTGGAATAATATGTTTTTTACTATGGAGGAGAGACTTACAATTATTAAAATGATAATATTCCCCAAGATTTTATACTTAATACAATCAATAATACTTTCACCTACAAAAATAACTATCAAAAAACTGAATACACTAATGTTAAATTTCTTATGGGCACCTAATAGACCTAGGATTGCATTAAAGAAACATACTAATAGCTGGTCTCAAGGGGTATTTCTTTTCCAGACTTTAATTTATATATTATCTCTTTTATTATAAAAGTTATTACTTTATTAATAGATCGGTCATATGTCAAAATGGAAAGATTATTGGGAGCTAATTAGTATGCACTTCATGAAAATCTCCTTAACACATAAAAATATGATTATAAATAACTCCATGTTGTGGTTGCTAAAGGAATTTTGTACTTCACCTATTACACCTAAACATATGGTCTGTTACCCATTAAATATTATTATTAGTTATCGTAACTTTATATTCATGCACCCTAAGTATAGGGAATGGAATTTTATTGTATTCCTATAATTTATACTCAGGGTATGCTTATGTCATCTACTTCTGAAGGAGCTCATTTAGCTATAGATAATAATCTAAAGTACTGGTATCAGCTGATATCTGATAATAAAGTTAAAAATCTAGATTTCTTAAAACAAGAATTTGATCTAAGAGAAACTTGCTGGTTAGAGGTTCAGATCTTTAGACAACATCTCATTGATAGAATAGATCTAATGTCTATAAAAGTTAAAGAATCTATTCCAAAACTGATTGATTACTTGATAATAAATTTACAGCATAAAGTTTCTGATAAAGGTAAACTTTCATATATACATAAAATTATCAGACAAGAAACTTTTTACAATGTAGATTCATACTGGAATTATTTCACCTCTATTAATGGGGACCCACCAACTCAACAAGATAAACAATATATATTGGAATCTGCTTATAGAACTACATCTTCCATTGTCTGGAGACTTTATACATGGAAATTTTTACATAGATCTTTTTATACACCTTTGATGATGAATAAAATTAATAATAAAGATAATCTATGTAAGAGATGTAATGTAGAAATTAATGCTGACTGGGCTCATATGTTTTATGACTGTATGAAGTTGAAAGAATACTGGAAGTCAATTAATGAATTTTGCAGGCTCTTTTTACAGATAATTTCATTATTTCTAAGTCTCTTATATTATTCAACAAACCTGTACCTCAATGTGTTAAAAAGATTAAGCTTCCCTTGTTATGGTCTATCCTAGCAGTGGCTAGGAAAATAATAACTAGAAATTGGATTTCAGATACACCTCCTTCGTTCAATGAATTTAAAAATGTTATGAATATAATGTGTCATATGGAAATAAGCACAATTAGAATGAGAACAACTAGAAAAACATCACATTTTATTGTATGGGATAATTTACAAAATTTGTTAAAAAAATTCTAATTTCAATAGCACAGTATTTTAGTTTAATTAATTGATCTGATTGTAGTGGATGTCTTTGTAAATACTTTAGTTGTTTTGTTGAATATTATAATAATACCTATTTTTAATTATTTGTATAAAATTGTTATGATATTTCTCTTATATGTTAAAACAATAAACTTGTTTTGAAAAAAAAAGAACACCAGTACATGACCACAGCCACATCTCATCATATACAATATCTGTCAGAACACCAATGCATGACCAAGGCCACGTCTGATCATATACAATATCTGTCAGAAAACCAATACATGACCAAGGCGACATCTCATCATATACAATATCTGCCAGAACACCGATACATGACCATGGTCACATCTCATTATATACAGCATCTGTTAGAACACCAATACATGACCATGGCCACATGTCATTATATACAGCATCTGTCAGAACACCAATACATGACCATGGCCACATGTCATTATATACAACATCTGTCAGAACACCAATACATGACCATCTCCTTTTCAAAGTACGTTTTCAAACCAACAACACTTTCTTCTAGTAGAGCCCAAGGCAAAAATATAACTGCATGTAAGAAAATTGCCTGTTTATTGTTCATATATTTCCTCTAAATAGGAATAAGCATCTCCTTCAATTACAGCTACTAACAGTAGTAACATCTAAGAACATATACAATTTAATTAAGAATGTTCATTTTTCCAAAGCTCTTGCAAATGAAGAAAAAATACATTTATTTCACAAAGTGCCAATAATATGTGCTAATGAAATACAAGAAAGGAACAGTCAATATTCTGGAAATCAGTTAGATCGTTTCCTGAAGCTGATAGTCTGCAGCTTTTTTATGTTCATACAAGCATTTTGCATTAAGTATATTTGACTTTTCAGATAAAATAAATGATATTATTTCATATGTTGACAAATATACTTGCATGCATTTAAATCAATGAAACAATTCTGTTTTTTTACATCTAATTCTTTATCATTATTTTGTTAAAAGGAAGGCATCTAAGTGTGTCTGTTTTCCTTTTTATATGTGCTAAGGTATTAGATGGATGGCCTGCAATTACGGAAGACTTGCAATGGGCCCCGGGCTGTGATCTTTACCTCATGGGGCAGTATGCAGCACTGCAGGTAATACATTCAAGGCAGAATGAAAAGTATTTCATATAAATATACTTTGATAGATGTGTTTGCTTGGCATATCTGTTGTCAGTAATTAACCTCACGCAGAACTGAATTGTTACTTAAGGTATAGGTAGTGTTTTGAGATTTTATAAGAAATGTAAACAATTTTGAATGTGGTACTAGTATTGTAGCTCCAAGAATCATTCCAGAGACTGCATTCTATAGTGCTGATATGTGATTTAAATGTCATTTTATTGACTTTGTTTTTTTTGTTAATCACTACGCTCCAGAACAAAAGATAGATACACGTAGTGCAAAGCCTCATAAGCCTACCAATTACACAGTTACCTTCAGATAGTAGAAAATCCTAAATAGTAATAACAATAAGCTGTACTGCACAAAGTATTCACTATTGGTCTATGTATCAACGGATCTCATTTGTTTATGGTCTTCATGTTACCACCAGGCAGAGAAGTATGGCCTCTATATACTTATTGGTATATCCCAAAGTATTAGGTGAAGAAGAATGGTGGTATAATATAGTAAAAAGATACAGATATTATCCACTGGTGTAAAAACAGCCCTATCAGTCCAGTGTGGATATGAAATTCTATTAAAACCAGTGTTGTGTTTTATGCAACGTTGGAAACTTCACAATATAAGATCACATACTATGTTTAGTTTACATTATGTTGTCCTTCACAGGGTACACATGACTTAAGTCTGATGGGTGGCTCCCCAAAAATCATGTAATGTAAAACATCTCAGCATTTATATGTTAAAATATTTCTGTGGAGGGTATTGTAAAACACAATCAAAATCAGAAATTCATCTAATTCAGACATTCACTATTTGCACCTTGCTTTATAAGTTTATATTTCTGAAATATATTCACTTGACAGACAGCAGATGTATGAAAATAATTTAATACAGTTTGAAATTACAAGGTGCATTATCAAAGGCAAATGTAATGAAAATATACTTGTGCAAAATGAACTTACCATAACAGTAGATGTTCGAATGATCACTGCTGCAAGAAGCCTTAGCTATGTGGGTCATATCCTGCCAAGGATATAATGGCCATCCAGATGAGCTAACTAAAAGACAAATTTGGGTGCAAAGCCCTTCAGATCTTTCCTGCCAGCAGAGGGGGGTAGAGCCCTGAAAGGACAATAAAAAACAAATGCCCACACCCTGGCATAAAAAAATACACCAAAAAATAAGGGGGATGGATGGAGGGAATGGCTGCAGCAAGTGATCATTCAAACATCTACTGTTATGGTAGGTTCAGCTTACACAACTGTACTAAGTTCTTCATATTGATCACTGCTGCAGTATCCTTAGATATATGCCTAAATTACCATAGATAAGTACATTTGGCAGGTGGAAAGAGAATGACCCAGGAGTCCTCAGAGAATGGTCCTAGCACAACTTGATCTAGATCTAGAAAAGGAATCAAACTTATAGTGCTTTGTAAAATTATATATAGAAGAACAAGTAGCAGCTTCTAGATTACTTCTAAAATCCAACCCTTTCCTAAAAGCCATGGATGAAGTTAAGGCCCTGATGGAGATGGCCTTGTCCCTGCCTAGAGTAGATTTGTTATGGTAAGTGCAACAACAGCTAATAGTCTTAGACCACCATTTGGAAATAATGTGTTTTGGAACTGGTTGTCCCTTCTTCTTATGTTTACAAGAAATTAACAAATGATCCAAAGATCTGAAACATTTTGTTCTGTCAACTTACTACTTGACTTGTCTGTGGACATCTGAGGTATGGAGTATGCTTTCTCCCTCACTTTTAAGTTCAGGAAAGAATGGAGAGATGGAGATTTTGTCTTAAAGTAAACTCAGATACCACTTTAGGCATAAAAGAAGGATTAGTTCTCAAAGAAACTCTGTCCCTGTGGAAAATGAGATAGGGTTGGCTCACCATAAGAGCTTGCAACTCACATACCCTTCTTGCAGAGGTCAGAGGAATCAGTAAATCTGTTTTACATGTTAAGAACCTCAAGCCAGTCAGACTAGCTGGTTCAAATGAAGTGACTATTAGCTCACTAACACAAAATTAAGATCCCAATGAGGAGGCACCAGTTTTCTGGAAAGTCAGTTCTGCAAAAACCCTTTCAAGAAGATCTTGGCATGGGACTACACTGAAAGATGAGGATCAAGGGGCAGCATTCCTCTCAACTGTCCAGATTTTCACATAATGTACAGATTTGTGTCTGATATTTATGGTCTGTTCCTTTTAAAATGTGTGGTTCTCTGACTAATCACTGAGAATTGAAGTCAGTAACTAATGATAGATGTTTGAGTGTCAGAATTCATACCTTTCAGTAAATACATACTAATGCAAAACCTGTTACTCTGTCAACTTTATAAGTTTATATTTAAAAATTATCCCTATTTGTGGACCTTTGTTCTCCCATTAGTTTTGGCTTTGGCCAGATTTTTGGCACAAACAGGTTTAGTGGTATGTTGGGCAGACATGTTGAAATGGCCAATAAATTAACCTTGATAGAGGACCAAGAAAGTCCATACTAACTCACGCAAATATTGTAAAACCACAGAACAATTAGCCCTGAACGGTTGCTGATTATGTTGTTGGCATCAACTAGAAGATCTTTTCCATTTGCTAATATATGATTTTATAGAAGCAGGCTTTCTAGTCTCCATTAGTACCTACTAATAATCCTCAGAAAACAGGTGCCTGAAAGGAATTAAGACCATTTCATCCAGGCAGTCAATTGAAGATAATTGTATGAGTATTTCCAGCCTGTGAGGAAGCTTATGATAATTGCTCCTGGCCACTTCCAAAAGAATGGAGAACCTCAGATGGCTAACATGGCAAGTCTGCAAAGATGTTGTGACCTGGTTTCCCCTTGCTTGCTGATGTACCACATGACTGTGGTATTGTCTGTAACAACTTTAAGAGGTCCCAGGGATCAAAAATGGATCAGAGTGTTGAGTGCCTTGATCAGGCCAGCATCTTCTTAATATTCATGCGCTTGCATCTGTCCTTGGTGTCCCACACCCCTTGCACTTTTATCTGTCTTGAAACTGCTCCCCAAGCAAAGTCTGAAATGTCTATGGTAACTGACTTCTTTGGAGCAGGGAGGGAAAAGGGGAGACCTAGATGTAAGGATAACTTTCCATGAGAATTGTGAGTCCCTACTAGGGAACACTACTAAGCCATTGTATATAATCACGTCGTTTTATATTTTATATTTTCTAATGTTATCCAACTTCTTGTGTAATCTATGTAAGTTTGTCTATTTGGAGCTTTTCTCCCCAGACCTCCTCTGAAAATTGACATGTATCCAGTTGGACTATCCTGGTAAGCAAATGTAAAATCTTCTTCTTCTTCTTCTTTCGGCTTTTCCCGGTTAGGGATCGCCACAGCGGAACTCCAGTCCGCTAATGATTGGCAGCAGATTTTTTACAACTGCTGAAGTGCCAGCTCGACGCCCAACCTTCAACGAAGGCACGCCCATTCTACGCATGTTTTTCAAATGCCACTCGACCGCAGGGAGGACATGCAGACTCCACACAGAAGGCACTCCAGCTGAGAATTGAACGGAAAAACCTCTTGCTGTGAGGCAACAATACTACCACTTCACCACCGCGGATAAATAAATAAATAAATAAACTTTTATCGCCACCAAAATATTTCTCTTCTAATAAACCTCAGCACTGGGATCTGTAAAGATAAAGGGGTGCTGATGCTAGTACCAAAGAAATTTCAGAGGCCACTGTATCTTTCTCATGTGGAGTATTGCTAGAGGAATTGTGAGAATCATAGAAACCATGAGACTCAAATTCCTGAGGTATTCCCTCACAAAGCCTGAGTGGAAAACCTTACAAATAGATCTAGATAAAGATCTATTTTTCCTCTGAAAGCAAAGCTCTTTGAACTTAGGCAAGTAGTTGACATCCCAGGAAAACAATTATGTGTGAGGGAGTCAAGAAAGACTTTTGAATGTTCTCTTGCAATTCCAGTTTGTTCAAGAGATCTCTCACCCAAGAGAGAGAATCTAATACCTTGAAAAGGATTCTAGAAAGATAACCAAATTGTCTAAATATGGAAAAAATATGGAAAATGTAGATGCCCTGTATCCTGCAGTGAGCTATAATCATAGTTAGACACTTTGTGAACACTCTTGGTGCAGTAGATAGTCCAAAAAGGAAGGCAGAGAACTGATAATGTGATCCAGAAACTCAAAACCTTAAGAAACATCTGAAGACTCTGGATGAGTAAGGGTGTGATGATAAGCATCTTTTAAGTATAGTTATACCAGAAACCTACAAAGAGGAAGAAGAGGTAACAGATTATGAAGTGATAACATTTTGAATTCGGACACCATCTCAAACAGGTTTAAAAAAGAAATATCCAGAAAGGGTCTTCAAGCATTTTCTTTCTTTGGGACTAGGAATATCCTTGAATAAAACACCTTCCCCACTTATGAAGAAGGGCCTGGTTCTATCACTCCTTGGGACAGCATGTGATGAAGAACAGGTGGAAACAAAAGAGTCTGATCTGCGGTATGAGGAATGACCCCTTTAATCGGAGGAATTTCCTCCCACTGCCATCTGTAGCCTTCATCAATGATCTTCAGAACCTATTTGTCTGAAACAATCTGTTTCCACAGAGAAAAAAATAGAGATTCAGACTTTCTGGAAGAGAAAAGAGGCCAGGGTGGGAGAAGGTCACAACGTCTCTTGAACAGTCATTCAGACTTGTTGGAGTGTCCTTAGTTTTGGGAGGTCTGAGACTTCTTTTTGGAACTCCCTTGTCATTTCTTCTTAAATGTCTGTTTACTGTAATACTGCTGTGTCTGTTTATTCTGTTTTTGCCAAAATTGGATGAGGAGAAAGAAAATCTCTTGGACAATTTGTAAAAATAGGGCTGAAAAATATTAACGATTCCCTGGATCAGCTTACCCTATCATCACACTTTTTTGATCAACTCTGCAGATGAGGAGCCAAGCTATAAATCTCTATCCAAGGGAGAATTCAAAATCTCACTGTTTACATCTTCTGGGAGGTAATGAGAATGCAGTTAAGCAAGCCTCCTTAAAATAGTACCAGAGGCCATAACCCTGGAAGAAGTATCAACTGAGTCATACACACACTGCAAGGAATAGTGATCTGTGCAACTGAAGAAATTAAAGTTATTTAAAGCAGATTTTTCTTTACAAGAAGAAACTGTAGATAAATCATTGCTCATGCGTTCAAAAAAATGTTAGAACAAAATACAACATAGCCTTTTAATTACAAATTCTGAAAATCAAAGTTGCAGAAGAATAGACTTTTTTCCATACCTATAAATAATTTTCCCATCATTATTAAAAAGAGTATGATTTGAATTAAATAAGTGAAATTGAGCTCATCTGAGTCTGAATCTGAAATCCTGGACAAAACCCCGAATCTGTTCTGCATCTTCCTGTTGATATTCAGAATCCTGACTCTCTTCAAGAAAAGAGGAATTCCTCTTTCTTTTACAAGAACTACTTTGCAAGAATGATAAATAGCCTGAATTAAACCTTGAATCAGTCCCAGTAAACTACTCCTATCAAAAGAAATTTACAGAGGGGCAGATACATGCTTGGTTTTCTGTTTCTTTTTGACAGAAAAAGTGGGACCAACAATGTTACCAATGGCAGCTGTTGCTTCCTCTGGGATGGGCACAGCATTCTGACATAACAGAGAAACTTCCCTGTTTCTTCTCCCAGGACCAACAAGAGTGGCTCTCCTTTGCCCACTGAGGGGACTCCAACAGCCACAGAGGACATGGCTAACGCCTGGTCCATAGTGACTGTAGGTGCTACACAGCTACATCAGAGGGATCTGGGGTAAAAGATGAGTGGTCTGAGGTACAACAAATGGCCACAGCAGAGTCACTCACCTGCGGCTGAGGCAAGTTGTTAGCCAGCTGTGGTGGTAAAGGCTCTTTGCTTAACTTTTTCTTTTTGTGACTGGAACAATGGCCAACAAAATGGGATTAGTAGTCTGTTCCATGGTCAAGCTGAAAATTGTGCCTGCTTCCCAGGAAAGACAAGCAGCAAATGCTGGTAAA
Organism: Protopterus annectens; assembly: GCF_019279795.1. Classification (NCBI taxonomy): domain Eukaryota; kingdom Metazoa; phylum Chordata; order Ceratodontiformes; family Protopteridae; genus Protopterus; species Protopterus annectens. Next base: position 419,303,297 of record NC_056736.1, read on the forward strand.
ACTACCAGTCCACAAAAATTACTTTTTATCAGAAAAAAACACAGTAAAAAAAACACTTTGAAAACACCATGGCATCCCCACAACAGAAAAATAAACACAGTTTCTTCAAAGAAAATATTTTCATTTAGTTTGCAGTACTTTTAAACTGACACAAGGAAACAAGTGCTCTGTTTAAAAGAACATTACAGTCCATTAAATAACAGCACTCCTAGCTTTAAAACAATTCCCTGAAGAGAAAGGTAATAAAACTTTAGCAGCATATAGGAAAATGGATTTTTTTCCAAAAATGAACCTATGTGCCCAGCAAAGAAAAGCATAAGTCGACTGTTGATCCTCAAAAAGCCTCAGAGGAGCATACTCTTCAACAGCAGTAAAGCACTGAAAGGCTTTGCACCCAAACATGTCTTTTAGTCAGCTCAGCTTGAGCTGCTTTATGGTTTGGGCATGAGGATGGTGCCCTGAAGCTTTGGAAGCTGGCCAGCCATTATATCCTAGGCAGGATACAACCCATATAGCTAAGACTACTGCAGCTATGATCAAAATGAAGATCATATATTATTTCACAGAAAAAAACTGAGTGCCTGAAATTAGCACTGATGAGAAGCTAGTATTTTAAAAGACATAACTCAAGAAGGTATGGAATAGAAAGGCAAGACAATTTTAATCAAGGATAAGGAAGATGAAAGAAACGAATGAAGTGCCGGTTACATAATAGTTACAGTTTATCTAATAGAGAAGGAACATGGCAGAATAGGGTGGCCAAGTGACCCCTTTCTTCCAACATATTGTATGGTTCTGTATGGGAAATAATATGAGACATAGTAAGATTGATATTAGAGTGGCCCAGCATCCAAAAGTAAATTAAACAACAGAACAAAACATATATAGTTGCAGTAAACAAACTACAAAAGGAAGTTAGCATGCATTCACCTAAACTATTGCAGAAGCATGTGGCAATGTAGGTATCATCAGGGAAACATCTTATAGGAACTACAAATGTGGCTGCAGACACCGTACAGAAAATGTGGCAAAAAAAAATGCTTGTGCAGTGATAATATGTGCCTTAGTTAGTTTATTACTGAACAGGAATTTTTGCAGTAATATATAAAGATGCTCAGGAAAAAAAAATAGTAGCCTGAAAGTCAGCACTCATCCACAAGTACATCCGGGAAGCCTGACCTGGACTCGTTACTACTGTGTGTTTGTCAAGGCAGTGTCAACACAGAGGACAAAATGGAACTATAAGGAAATGGAGCAGAATGTATACTCACCATCATATCTGTGTGCACAGGATCTGAATCTCAGGAAGGTTATACATGCAGCAGTAGAATTATGCTAGCATAGGACACTAGCACTAAATACAGTGATAACCGTACTGTGCATCATTGTGAGTGTAGCTTTGATATATTTGAAGTGTACCTCTCAATCCCTTAATGCAAGATATCTGGACAAAGCCTAAAACAGTGGAGGGACAAAGGCCCAAAAATAGGGGCAGATTTTAAATATTGCTCTTATAAACTTAGAGAGCTACTAGAATAACAGGATTTATGTTTGCACACATTTTCTGAAATATATGAAGTCTGAAACTCAAATATATGACATTATTTGGTCATTATTTAGTGACTTCAATCTTCTGTGTTTTGCCAGAAAATCACAGATTTTGACAAACAGATCAAATATTTGAGGCCAAAATCTGGACATTCTACAAAAATATGTACAGTTGTGAGGTATGAGAAGTAATACTGTAAAGTCAAAAATCTAGTGAGCCATTCCTGTATATGTTGTGTTCAACCATATTGACAATGCTGATAATCCAGCCAGTCCATCCTAATTATGTGTAATCATGTTCTGAATCTTCGTTTTTTAGAACAAAAATTTTATTTTACATATACTGCAAAATATTTTAACTTATTAAATGCTTGTGATGCCTCCAAACATTTGGATCATCCTAGTGACACCTCAAGGCATCTAATATTGCCTGCTCAGCCTGACTCCATGGAGCTTAGGATAGTCCTGGCAGTGATTGAAAAGAATGGGGTTTGGTTAGTAGCCCTGGCACTGGAGGATCAGAAACAGTGATTGAAGGGACCAGGGTTTGATTAGTAGCCCTGGCACTGGAGGATCAGGACAGAGAGGGGGAGGAATGAAGAAGCACAGGCTCTTCACCTCTTCCAGAGTGAAGGGATTTTTTTACAAACTCGGGGATGCAAAAGGTAATGCACTCTCTACAGTGGTGACTGGAGAAATCACATCTCATGTTTTAAGAGGAAGGACTGCTTCATAGGAAACACGCCTTGCAGAAGTAAGAGGATGTTCTTCACTGCAGTTCATTGCATAACCCCTCCTTGGCATTTTGCTAGATGTGTATGGGGGTCACAGCAACGCATGAAGAAAAATCCCATGCCACCCGTCATAGCTGCCTGATTGATGGCTCCTCTCAGCTGACATTTAGCCTAGTGATAGGAAATGAAATGGCTGATTAACTGGGAGGGGGTTGATGACTGACAGGCAGCTGAGATAACAAAAATAAAAAGTAATATAGCCTGCTCATATTTACAGTGATAATTCCAAATCTATGCTATATACAACTAATTTAAAAAGTTCATCTTAAAGCTTCCATTATGGCTAGCATAGCTACCTTGATACTTTCCCCTTGTCTAGTGCAGCTCAAGATGTATTAAATGACAGTCTATTTATATTGTCATAATTTTCATATTTCTCTAAATGTCTCATCAACCAAACAAAGCCGTTACAACTGCTTAGTCTCATATGAAAACTCAAAGCTAATTGAGTAAAATGTTGTTGAGACTTTACTGCTTAAAACATTACCAAGGTATTGAAAATGTACGATTTTTTTTTCATAAAATCCAGTTTAATACCTAGTGAGTGTGACCTCTGTAAAGATTAGTAGGCCCACCTTAGTATAAGGATGTTGCACTAGGAAATACCTTGTTTACTCTCTGCTAGCAGCTTACTTACAACACCGTAGCAATCATTATATAGTTTGCTCTACCTTTCCCTATTAGTCCCCTTAACCTAAGCATCATTTTTTTCTCCTTTTAGAGAAATAAAGTCCAGGAAATATCTTGACCTGCTTCTGACTCTTCTGCAGTTAGTAAGCCAATTGGTCTGTGATAACAACTCCCCTAAGAACCAGAATCTGTCTCTAACAGCCAAAAGAATTGTATGTATTTGCTACCCTCCATGTTTTAAACCAAACAAAACATTGGCAACTGCACTTTTGTCTGAATAAAGCACAGCCTTGGCGTGTACACCGAGAGCGGACAACAGAGTCCCATAACCCCCCCACACACACACACACACACACACACACACATTCCCCGCTGCCTAAACCTCTGTCCCGTTCAGACTTTATTTAGATTAGCCTTTAACCTGGTTTGTTCCATACAACTTACTGGCAAACAGGTCTTGTACAAAAGTAAATAGTAAAGAATAAAGAGAAAGGTAATCTGCTGAAGCCACCCTACTGGGATAGAGCTACAGACCGGCATTGGTTGCTACATTTAATTTCCCATTGTGTAGTCCTGTGGCTCTCTACAATTTAGCTGCAAGTTCTATCTGGCTAAATAATCAGTCCCTGCAAATTGGTCACAGATACTGACCTGGTCATCATGATTATTTGTACAGATGGCAGCTCATGGTAACTGGGCTCAACCCACCCCTCTTCAGTCATACACCCAATCACATTCATCTACCTAGATATAGTTTGGCACTAAAACTTTTCTATAGCACCCCTTCTGGAACATACATCTATTACCAGAATACCTTGTGCCAAAACCACTCTACAAAAATGCCCTTTGCAAAAACCCACTCTATTTCAAATGAATCTAAAAGCTTTCAACCCCCACTTAAATACCCACTTAACCAGTACATTCTAACAATCACTCTGCTACTCTTAACCACTGTAACCCACTTTACCTCCTATCATATCCACCTCAAAGAATCCACCTCCCCCACGCCACCTTCAATTATTATCTAACAACACCTACACCAGTCAACTTCCCCATATGTAGCTCCGTCTGCAATATAACAACACTTCGCCATACACAGCTTTCCCTTCTCTCACATCCCAAAATTCGAATCCCAGCACATCACAGTCCTATGACAAACAATTAGTCAAACTCCTTAAAACTATAGTTAACTTAGTTGACAAGCTATCACTTAGTGGTGACAATCACCCAAATCCTGGCCCCACCTTACAACACCCCCAAGCAACAATCATACTTCCTAGGAGCGAGTCTGATATCCTTCTTTTAAATATTAACATAAGAAGGATAAACAATGAAGTCCATGAGCTACATGCCAACCGCTCCCTCTACACTCCAGATATTGTACTTCTTGGCTAAAGCCTTTCATAGATGACAAAGAAATACTACCCCCCAGGTTAGAATATATTACGTGTAGACAGACTTACAAAAAAGGAAGAGGTGTGGCCCTACGTTTCAAAGACCACCTCTCCATAGTAACTCTAGATGAAAACCCACCAAGCCCTAATAATGTTCAACTCATACTTGCTAAATTAAAAATAAACCTCAAAAATTATATATATATATATATATATATATATATATATATATATATATATATATATAAAATAGGTATCTACATGCCCCCTGGGGATAATCTACAAGCTTTAGAAAACATACTACACTGGTGTAGTACATCACTACCTCAGGAGACTATTATTATGGGCGATTTCAATATTGACTGGTCAGACTACATCTCCCCAAACCCCAAAAATTGTATAAACCTGCACGACTTCACACAGCTTATCCACACACCCACTAGAATCAATAAACCAACCAACAAACACTCCTGTCTAGATTGGTTACTTATTAATAGGCCAGAACTATACTCTCACTCTGGCTGCCTATCAGACAGTCTCAGTGACCACTACCCAACCTATTTACTGAGGAACCAAACCAATCAACCAAAACAAACTACATTTAAAAAAGTAAGAAACAAAAAGCACCTCAACCCCAGTATGCTCATAGATATACTCAAACACTGTAACTGGATGCCTCTGAAGCATTTACCCCTGGAGGACGTAATCGACTACTTTAACTCAACCTTCCTATACTAAACTCTGAAGCCCCCAGTAGAAATATACATATCAAATCAAATCATGCTCCATGGTTAACAAAAGAAACACTGTCAATACTTAAATGCAGAGACAAGGCATGGTTAGCATGGAACAAAACAAAATCCCAACCTACCCTACTATAATACCGTAAAATTAGGAGTAAAGCAAAGCAACAAATTAAGAAAGACAAAATTAATTACTACACCAAAATACAAACTTAGCATCGCAATAATCCACAAAAAATATACTCCAATCAGGCAAAGTCAGGACTCCCTCTCCTAATATCACTAATAACTCAGACAATACTGCTTTCCTATTCAATAAATACTTCACTGAAACAATACTAGCTATATCCAACAACCAAAGCCCCACACATACCTCACCTACCACTACCTCCGTCTCCTCCAATATTAAAGCCAATTTCGCCCTTCAACCTGTATCTACAGTGACAATCAAAAAACTAATTAAGAAGCTAAAACCCACCACATTAGCTGCAGATAACCTGCCAGCAGAGTTTCTAAAGCTAACAGCTGAGGGTACAGCCTATCCTGTATCCATTCTCATCAACAGGTCTATAACTGAACATAAAGTCCCTACCATCTGGAAAATTTCTCAAATTATACCTCTTCACAAGGGAGGAACTTCCACAGAACTCACCAACTACCATCCCATCGCAATACTATTCCCCATTTCCAAAATCCTAGAGAGGGTCATTCATATGCAACTCTCTAACTAACTGCACGCCCACAAACTATTAACCAACACCCAGCATGGCCTTTGAGCACATCATAGTACACAAACCACTCTACTGGCTTTTATCAGCACTCCTAAACCTCTGAACGCCTCCACAGCAGTTTACCAACACTGTCAACTATCATAGGAATAATGACGACTACATAAGCTCTAGCTTCCTCGACCTATCAAAAGCCTTTGATATGGTTTCACATAACAAGTTACTAATTGTGCTATCTGAACTAAACTTTTGCCAAGACACTCTTGCCTGGTTCCAGGACTACCTGACTGGATGACAACAAGCAGTATCTTGGCAACAGACTCTATCACCATTAATTACTACCTGTGACACAAGGTGTCCCCCCAATGTTCGATCTTAGGTTCATTACTCTTTTCCTTAGTTACAAACAAGCTTCACAACTCAACCCCTCAAGCCTCCCTCATCCAGTATGCAGATGATTTGACAGTAATATGTGCCGCTCCCACAATACAAGACCTACAAACCTTAACGCAACAATCCTTAGCAGTTGAGCCTTGGCTTACTAACACCCAACTAATATTAAATCCCAGAAAAACAAAACTTATGATTTTCCAACCCACTAAATCAACCTTAACCTCTAATGCCTTTAACATTACATCACTAAACAATACCATTATCTCCCCAATTCCGCATATCAAACTCTAAGGTGTTGAAACTGACAGCAACTTAAAATTCGACATTCATATTTCACAAACAGTTAAAAGAGTACACAAAAAATTAGGAACTCTATATAAGAACAAACAGTACTTCACTCAAAATGCTAAAACTACCATTGCCCAGTCCCACCTAATCTCTACTCTGCTATATGCAGCCCCCATACTAACAATCCCAAAGAAATCTGAGGTTGCAAAACTTGAATCTGCTACAATAAAATTGCCAGGTTTGCTTAAGACTTACCTGTTAGAGCCCACCATTGTGTGGCTCTCAAACAACAGAACTGGCTAGAGCTCCCACACCTCCTTCATTATAACCAATTAACAATGGCCCATAAAATACTATATGAACCTGAAAAAGCACCTGCCCTACAAACTTTACTTTAGCCATATGCCACTAATAATAGAATGTTAAGATTCACCAACAAACACCATATAAAAATCAGCATAAGCAAAAAGCAAGCAGGAGACTCCCTCTTCACAAATTATATTGGTAAAATCTGGAATGCACTGCCAGACAATATTACATCCACCACTTCTCTTGTTCAGTTTAAAAAAAACCTAAAAAATCAACTATCAAACAAATGGCTGTGGCCTTGTTTTGCGCCTGATTAAGCTCAATTTCTAACATTAGCATCATTGACACTTACTGTAACCTCTAGTCCTACTTAATAATTAGGCCCCTTCAAACTAAACAGTACTAAAACTGCTGTATTTCATATACAAGGTAACTCAGAACCATCTTATCCAATGTTCCCTACCTATTTCCTAGGTAAAGCATTGTGCTATAATAAAATCTGATGTTGTAGTTCTCTCATAATGTTGTTATATCTCTTACTCCTAGGTTGACAAGGTGTTATAATGTTTTGATGCTTAAACTTAGGAATGTTGTAATTAAGCTCAAATCTCGTGGACTTTTACAACTAATTTCATTGTAACTCTATGTATAATACAATCTTACAAATGTAATAAACATAAAGACTATAAACCACCTGTATATTACCTGCGTGTAAACTGTATTTATGTAAGCTAACTATGTAGACTACCTGTTGCTAGGCTACTTATACAAGTTATCTCTGATTGTCTCTGTTTCATGTCAGAGCTTTTCTCCCCGGGCCTCCACTGAAAATGGACACGTCAAGTTGGACTTTCCTAGTAAACAAATGTAACATAAATAAATAAATAAATTTAGCTTGCATGAACAGTTTGCCATAGACACTTCATTATGGCTCCAGAGAAGTAAGAACATTTGCTTAAACTATGTCCTTCTACCAGACTGAGGATGATGTCATTCTGCAGGAGAGTAAAAAATGTTTGGATGTGTATATATATATATATATATATATATATATATATATATTAGTAGGAGATTACACACTTTGATTAAATGTGGCTATGCATTTCTCAAACCACTTGTCTTGGCAATGGTCACAATGGTAGAATCTGAACACTATAAACTAGACTTCCATATTCCAAGCAACATTCTATAGCTCCTCCTGCAGGACTGCTATGCTTTCTCAAGCAAGTTGAGAGATGCACCCCCGGATTCTGCACGCCTTGCATGGAGTGCAAGATCAGTGCAGGAGCTCTAGCAGGCAATATGTCTGCCATGTGATCCAGGAACAGCCTGCAGGGGCATTCACAAGTGCTCCTGCACTAGTCCTTTACGGACTAAGCCCCTGTATGCAAATCACCCCATTTACAGGAGAAATCCATGCAAATGAGGTGAATTTGCGATCCAGGAAGCTTGAGACTGGCCATGCAGGACTAGTGCAATCTGCAGAAATGTACTCAGTTAGTAACCGAGTACATTTCTGCAAAATCCAAAATGGAACTGTGACAGCTCCAAATAAAGGCTGCATATCGGTCAGGAAGCATGCCAATGGCCAGGTGTAAGGCCATTGGCATTGCAAACAGCCTAAAAAAAATCAACTTTTATTTTTTTTAGCCGATCTCGGCTGTTTAAGCGTAGAGCAGCAGTGCACAAATGGGATCTAGGGGAAAGTAATAAAATAAACCTAAAATAAGCATTCTAACTAAAATCACTATTCTGCCATGAAAGCCAATGGCAGGCAGAAGACAACATGGCCAGTGAGTAGTGGTTGCTAAGGGGGGCATCTGACACAGCTGTACCAGAGATTTGCCAATGGGGACTTCCCCTATGGTCACCTAGTGTAGGATGCTGATTGCACACTGGAGCCGTGGCTGATGACAACCATCAGAAATGTACACACACCTGAACAAGAACACCATAATGAGGCACACGCACAGACCAGACATAATAGAGTGTGTGTTTGGGATGCTCAAGTCACAGTTCTGGTGTCTGGGCACATCCGGTGGAGCCTTGCAGTACTCACCAGCTACATGTACTCAAATTGTTATGGTATGTGCCATGCTACACAATATGATCCTGTGAAAACAGCTGTAAAAGGAACAGCACTGGGCAGGGCCACACAGCCCCCAACCAATGCCAAGGCCTGCACAGGCACAGAGTGACTCGGAGGAGGAACACCCTGAGCCTGCCCCAGTACGCAGATGGAGGCATGCCCAATATGCCCAGGCTATGGCAAAGAGACAATGCATAGCACATACACTGACACAGTAGGGACCCAGGGAATGGCACCACTCTCTGACTCGCACATACAGTAAAAGGGATGCCAAACATGACACTACCTGTGCTCAACAATGTATAGGGAGTGTACTATGTGCATCCGACATAGGCAGCCCTCCAGCACCATCCTCAATTCTGGCACATCCACAAGGTAAGTCAATCAAACTACCAATTGCCAAATGGAGTAGAATGTGTCGTTACCTGTATTTATGGTATGGATGTGAGCATGCAAGGGAATTGGGAGGCTGAATGCTATGGCAACAGATAGTAGACACCCATAGTGGCACCATGACATCTGTAACACATACTGGAGCCACCATAGTTGCCAGTACTATACAGGGTGACAAAACCCACTGCAGGAAATGTGCTGGGTGACATGTGTGTCCATATGACTCACACATGCCAGTCAGGGAGATTCACATACCTAACAAAAGTTTCAGCCAGCAGGACAGGTGTAGACAAACCAAAACAGAGCCTGTGCTATGGCATCTGAATGATGCCTATGGGTAACCTCCCCCCAGGCCTACAGAGACAGACTACAGCAGGTCAGGCAGTGGGATATTAGTTCTGAAGAGTAGAAATTCAGACACTAATATGTAGGGCAACCAAAGCTAATACCTGTAGTACACTAATATGCCACTAGTCAGTATGATAGGTTAGAATACAGAATGAAATGGAGCACCTGACATACCAGTACAGTCATAGCAAATGTGTGCATGTGCCAGGTGTGCCCCCCCATCCTATGTAGATATGTAGAAACAGTAGGGTGTGCCCCCCCCAATCATGTGTAGAAATGTAGAAACAGTCAGGTGTGCCCTCCCCCCACAACACTAAGTCGAAATGTAATAACAGTCAGGTGTGCCCCCCCACTCCCATGTAAACATGTAGAAACAGTCAGGTGTGTCCCCCCCCAATCCTGTGTAGAAATGTAGTAACAGTCAGGTGTGCCTCCCCCCAATCCTGTGTAGACATGTAAAAACAGTCAGGTGTGTCTCCCCACAATCATATGTAGAAATGTAGTAACATGTATGAGTAGGTATAATACGAGTGAAGCACAGATGGCCAGAGGTGGCCAAGGTAGCAGCATAGGTGGTAGCATTTGCACAATATGCAGGTCTGTATGTGTTAGGATGGTGTGTGTTTCATAATGTGTGAGAGTGGTCAGTATGTATGCATGATGAGGTAAGACCTGCTGGCCATTACCCACTACTGCTGATAACAGGAACAAGCCCTCACGACTGCAGTGCCAATGACAATCCACACCAGTGTAACACATGCTAGCAGTAAGCCATTGTAAATGTATGGTGGTAATATGTGTCACCATCTGAAAGACTGACATGGCATGGCTGTTGGGCTAGATATACAAGCAGTGCACAGGGAAAAGTACCCCAGGCATACAGTATATATTGTGTCACTGTGAAATGGTGATACCCTTGGATTTGTACATATAGGTATGCATCACGATAACAGAACCTGTAGTGGGGATACCGGTGATGTCTGCCTGAACACCTGCATATCACAAAGGAGGTAGGACTGGTGTATTGGGAATAAGCTGATGCACCTGCACATGCCAGCATAACTGTAATGCCCCATGCATATCTGTGTGTCAGATGCAAGTAGTGTCCATAGCACACATGCACCCAACCACACAAACACCACCCACAGGCACCTCCCTGGCAATATCCCTGCTGTGGGGAATGGGTATAGTATGACCCCACCTGTATATGGCAATAGCAGAAGACTGCAGCATGCAGTGCAGGTGTCCCATGCAGGTGTGTCCCTAGCTGTAGGTAGCACCCTGCCAGTATCCACACCACCTGATCAAGACTGATAGAAGATATTGGCATGAACAACTATCACATCTTGGCATGAACAACTATCACATCTACCCTGTCACCCCAGGGGTATATATTGTATGGTGGTCTGGGACTGAAGGACTGATAGAATGCAATGACCTGCCACAGCTGGCCTGCATCAACACCTAATGCCCCACAGGCACCTGCCAAAGGCTCATGTCTCACATGTACTGCCAATGCATGTTATGTAATGGACACCCAAATAACAACATAACACACTCCATTTAAGCTTTATGCAAGGCCATGTGGACAAACTACAGTAACATGTCCACTATCTCCCACTGCATGAATTGTGGACCAACACTAACACACACCTGTGATGTGGTGATACCCTTAGGGAAAATATCAGAGAATGTATGCATAATGTATTGAAGATGTTAGAATAACAGAGGGGGGGGGTGTGGGAGCATGGGCATCAAGGAATGTGCAAGGTCTGACAACAAGCTGTGTGCACACTATCCCTGGTTGCAAACACATAAATGGGTGGCTACACACCTGCCCATACACCACAATAGGGTACATGTTCTGAGCCATGGCCCCGGCCTCTGGAAAACAGGTGCAAATCTGTACAGCTGTGAGGCATTGCCACAGCAAGATAAGGCCATACTGCCATGTTGATGGGTGGACAAGTATGGGATCCTCTGCCAGCACTGTACCAAGGTGCTGAACTGGATACACAAACCCAGCACTAAGTGTCTGCAGCTCCCCCTCCAGAATGACCATGAATACGTAGGTGTCTGCCCACAATACCGGACACAGCTACAGTCACCTTTGTTCCCAAGTCATCACTGTGAGCAAGAATGTCCACCTGACAGTAAATGAGGACAGAAAACATCACTATGTATATCAGTACACATGTCTGAATATCTCTGCTAACAGCAGTACCATGCAGCTGAAGCAACACAGACACAATCACCTGCAGTACACACTATCCCCTGCACAGTTTGTCCCCATATTGCCAAATGATTAACAGATACCCTGCAGAAACAGTATGCTACCTGTAGGTGTACAACACAAAGATCTGCACTGCAGTACAAACTACCTAGAATTGATCCACACATTCAATGCAGAAGGGCATACTGGGCATGCTCACACACTTAGAAAAATGGAGGCAATGTCAGCCAACAACATGCCGAAAGGTCATACTGGGCATGCTCACACACTTGAACAAATGAAGGCCATGTCTGCAAACAACAGTGAACCAGACATATCTGGCATTTGCAGATGTTAGTGCAGACACTCCTCAGTATGCAGCACTCATGTGTTGAACACACAATGGATAGGAATAGAGGCATATATCCAAGGACAACACACTATAATAAGCCAAAAGTAGACGTACACAGATGTGTGGAAGAGAGTGACTGTCACAAAGGACCATCCATTACGAGGCCTGTTCCACCCAGCACACAGCCAAATGGCTACAACCACATGAGTTTCAGATGTCACTCACTGTAGACCTTAGCCATTGGTATCTGTCAACATGACGGCCTAAATGGTGCAAGTGCTAGCTGTGCAACATGACTGTACAATGAAGTAGTTATCTAGCAGCTGTATACATGCACCTGTGGAATATAACCCTGCATGTGCCCACATGTGGTGTGTCAACCTGTAGATGAATGGGTTATGGGCCATACACACACACACACACACTGCCCTCCCCATAACCATACTATGACAAGCCTGCTGAGGTCATTCACTTTGAAATACATCCCTGTGAAAGGTGTAGGCCAGTAATCTCTGTGGCATGTCCTATAACTGCATACTGCTGTATTGTGATAAACTAGTTAGGTAGGAGTTCTAATCCCTGACATGGCAACTGTGTGATTGTGTGTGTCTCTGTCTGTGTAGAGAGCAATGCTTTTTAGGCTAGTCACACACACTACAATTCAAATGCCCTACTTTGTCAAGGCTGCTGATGTCATACACTGTAAAATACATCTTTTGGAAAGCTGTAGCCCAATAATTTATTTATTTATTTTATTTATTTATTTTATTTTTATTTTACATTTGTTAACCGGGAAAGTCCGACTGGACGGAGGTCCATTTACAGCGGAGTCCCGGGGAGAAAAGCTCCACTAATACAGCTACATGTTTGGAGGTAAATATACACAATACTAGATATTATTTATAATACAAGATATAAAAAAAAACAATATGAAGAAGTGAATTGTATAAAAACTAATGAAAGGACTACATTGTATCAATACAATCATCAGATATATCACATATGATAGCATGATCAGACAAACTTTGCTGATGCAGGACTGAGCATGAGCCCAGGAAGGCACTGTATATCAGTTTTGAGGAGAAATTAGTACTGTAGTATAGAGATAGAAAGCAGGATATAGAGTGGGTCGGAAGTATTTGGGTAGAACAGGAAAGCATTTATGTGATGCAAGGACAGAGCCAGGAATGCAGGAGGTGTGATTTAAGTGATCTTTTGAACAGTGAGATAGATGGAGCTGAGGAGATATTCTGGGGGAGATTATTCCATGTCTTTGCTATGGTATGAGCAAATAGAGCTTTTCCTGCAGTATTGTTGGCTTGAGTTATGTGCAGCAGGGTTTTGTTGGATGAGCGGAGTGGACGGTTTGCTGAGTATTGTTTAACTAGTTGGTTCAAGGCTGGAGTCTTGTGGGGATTTTTTAGGATGTTGTAGGTGAGGACAAGTTGGTGGAAACTAATTAAATGAGGAAGTTCTAACCACTGTAATTCTTTTAGGGCAAGACAATGATGGCTACGAAAAGCAGAGTTATTGGCGAATTTTGCAATCTTATTGTAACATGATTCTAGTTTGTTCATGTCTGTTTTCTTAATGCAGGTTAGGATAGGAGATGCATACAGTAGTGTAGACAGAAGATGGGTTTGGGCTAGGGTGATTAGGTGCTTGGTCTGTTAGGAAGTGTTTGTGTTTATACAGTGTTCCTAATTTTTATGTACTTTCTTAATAGTTTGGGAGATGTGGACATCAAGTGGAGGTCATTATCTATTTCAATGCCAAGGAGTTTTGTGTGATGGGAGGGGAGATTGTGGTGCCATTTTGGAAGTGATAGTGAAAAAGAGGTGTGGGTTTGTATTTGGTTGGGGAGAAAAGTAGTAGTTTTGTCTTGTTGGGGTTAAGGATCAGTTGGATATCACTAATCCATTTTTCCGTGCTGAAGGATTCCTGGGTAAGATTTTGAAGAGTGGTAAGGGATGGGGCTGAGCAGATTAATGTGGAGTCATCCGCATATTGCATGAGTGATGCATGCAGTGTGGAGGTGTGTAGTTTATTAGTGAAAATAGTGAATAGTAATGGACCTAGTATTGAGCCTTGTGGAACGCCTATGGTGGATGATAGTAAGGGTGATAGGGTTCCTTGCCATTTGACTGATTGTTTCCTATCAGAGAGATAGTTTCTAAACCAAGCAGTTGTAGAGGGGGCAAAGGATAATGATGTTAGTGTGTGAAGTAGTAGGTTATGTGAGACCATGTCAAATGCCTTGAGAGATCTAAGAATATGGCAGATACAAAGTTGTTGTTATTTCTAAGTTGGTTAACCTGGTTGGTGAAAGACAGAAGAGCAGTGGTTGTACTGTGGTTTGGGCGGAAGCCGTGCTGGGTTGAGGAGAGGATGTTATGTGAGGTTAAGAAATGCATCACTTGGGTATGAATACATTTTTCCAGAATTTTGGACAGGGGGGATAGGATAGCAATGGGGCGGTAGTTTGATATCTCATAGGAGTTACCTCCTTTGTGTAGGGGATAATATGTGATTCCTTCCATAGATGAGGGATATAAGCCTCTTTATGGAGCGGTTAATCAGAATTGAGACAGGGTAGGCTAGAGATTCAGCTGCTAGTTTTAGGAAATTAGTGGGTAGGCCATCAGCTGCAAGAGTGGTAGGTTTTAATTTTGAGAGTAGCTTTTTAACTATGGAGGTTGGTATGGGAGAGAGGGTGAAAGGTGGTATATTACTATGGTCCTTAGTGGCGGTGGATATAGGGTTATTGCTAGATAGCTGAGTAGATAGTGATAGAATAGAGTCTATGAAATGATGGTTAAATTGAGAGGCTAAGCTGTCAGTAGTGGAATTTGTGTTGGGAGCTGGGGTAGTAGTTTTACCAGGTTTTAGAAGGAAGTTAATAGCATGCCAGAATTTTGGGGGTTTTTTTAGAGTGTTTGTTTTGGAGATGAAGGAAGTAGCTTTGTTTGTCTAGCTTTGTTTGCCTTTTGGCTTGATTGCGAAGTTGTTGATAGTTCTGTCTATTTAAGCTAGTATTGTTCTTTTTCCAGATCTTCCAGGCATTATCTCTGGCTTGTAGTAAGCCTTTTGTGGTCCTAGTCAGCCAAGGAGCATAGTTTACCTTGGATCTAAGTTTTCTAATGGGGGCTATTGTATTCAAAACATTCATAAAAGTAGTATTGAATAGTTTAACTGCCTGGTCTAGTTCCAGAGTATGTAATGGCTGCCAATTACATTGTCGTAATAATGTATTGAGAGTTTGTGGATTTACCTTGTGCTCGTTTCTAGTTTCCTTATATAGTATGGGTTTGGTTATGTTTAATTTTACTAAGAAGGAAAGTGGGGTAGTGATCACTGAGTGAGTCTGGAAGACAACCCGTGAGATAATTTTGACTAGGAAATTAACTAAAGTCCAATCAAGAGTTGATTGTTTCTTGGATTTTTATCTACTCTGGTAGGTTCTTGAATTAGTTGAGAGAAACCAATAAGTTAATATGGTTAGTGGGATTGCTAGAGTTGCAGGATTGCCAATCAAGATTTAGGTCTCCTAACAGTATGGTTTCTTGTGGTAGGTTAGTTGTAGCCCATTGTAACATTTCTTCTATTGTTGCTGAGTTATTTCCTGGAGGGATATAACTACAAAGGATGTTAATTCTCTTTTGTTGTTTAGTGATAGAACTGAGCCTAATGTTTCAGCATTTTGGAATTTGGGAAGTGGGGTTTGCAGAGGTTGGAGGTTGAGTGTGTTTTAAATAGAATAGCAACTCCACCTCCCTTTTAGTATTTCTGTCTAGTCTTAGGATGTTATAGCCTGATGGAAGAATTTCTTCATTCTGGATGGAGGGTTTTAGCCAGGTTTCAGTAATAGTTAGTAAATCTGGGGAGTGTTGGGCTATGAATGTATGTAGGTCATGCAGTTTGTTTGTTATGCTTCTTGAGTTTAGGTTTATAATAAGTAGGTCTGATGTTTGTTTGTGTGAGATGATGTTGTTGTATGGACCTGGGTTGGGGTGTATGTCCCCTGAGATTAGTAAACATTTCTTGTAGATTAGTTTGAGTTTTAAAGCATGTGCTAGGTCTATATGTGTTTTAGGTTGTGCTTGTTTTTGATATTGTGAGTGGTAGGGGATTTATATATATATAATAATGGGCTGTCTCTAAATAGTGTGGAGCAGACTGTGAAATATTTGTGTTTGTGTGTGAGTGGGTAAGAATGTGTTGTGTGGAATGCATTGTTTAGTGGTATGCTAGTGGGTGTGGATGTGGTGAATGTTAGTGTGGTGAGGGTAAGAATTAGAGCTAGTGGTATCAATTCCATTGTTAGTGTTGCTACTAAAGATATATAGATAGAAAGCAAAATGGGTAAGTTAATGGCTGGGTGTTGTTCTTTAGTTTGGCTACTGGGTGGGGTGATTGTTTTGGATGTGTCTGTGTTTAATTGGAGGGAGGTGGTGATTGGTGTGAAGAGTGGATTGGTTGTTAGTGTTAGCTATAAATGTAGATGCACTGGGGTGGGTGGGATTTGGGGGTAGGGTAGGGGAGCGGAGTGAGCCGCAGGGCTTAACGGAGGGGGAAGAGCCGAGAGGTGAGGTGGCTCAGGAGAAACAATCAGGGAGCAGGACTGCAACTGCAGGTACAGCTACGGGAAGGGATTGTAACTGTTGTGGCTCCTGAACTAGTAGTGTGGTCAGGAACTATTGTAGTCCTAACAGATAAGGAAAAACAAAAGCTAGGGGAAAGAGAAGTTGTTAAGTAGGAAAACATCTGTTAGGGGCAGAGATGAATCCTAATTTGTAAGCCTTCAGGTGTAATATGAGTGGGTTTTAGCAGGACTTTGTCTGGTAAGAAACTGCCACCTGGTGACGAAGAGGGGGTGATTTCCTGCACTAGTATACTGTGCCACACCTGTTGTGCTTTATGGGGTTACTAGGAGCAAACAGGGGATAACTATGGATTCAGGGGCTTATGCAGGCTGCTATCACATACACTGGTAGGATGCTGGATAATAGTATAATACTGTTATAATATTGCCCTTATAACTACATACACTGAGTTGTCCCAGTATGATTTCAGTTGTGCCTTTTTCACTTTGGAGGTCTTTGGTATGCCTGGGAGCAGGGTATCTTCAGACGCCTCTCTATGACCGGAGGTATTACTGACCAAAAGTACTACCTTATATGTAGGAATAGTACAGGGGGACACCCGTGGTTACAGCTGTAAGGAGAGGAGAAACAAAAAAGCCTTAGTACAGCAGGGAGTCTAGGAGGAGGTACGTGTGTAGGATAGGAATAGTGAGGAAGAATGTGAGTGGGTTAGGAATAGGGAGAGGAGTTTAGTGTGAAAGGGAATAGTCCCAGCGTGAGTCAAGAAATAAAGAAATTACCAAGAGCAGAATTTGGAAGATAGGCAGGAAGAGGGTGCAACCTCTATTGTGTTAGACAAAAGGGTAGAGTAAGCGGTAGAGGAAGAAACAGTTGTGAAATAAGGATAAATGAGGGAAGATGTGAGGGAGAATTAGTAATACAGAGTAGGAGAACCACAGTTACATTCAGTGCCCCTGTTAACTCGGGCATTGCACTTGTAACAAACAGACACTCTATAGAAAATGGAAATACAGTCCCCTTGTAAGCACAGAATTATTAAATTCAGTGCCCCTGTTGACTGCAATGAATGCACTTGAAACAAACACTGAATAAAAAATGAAAATACAATGCACTTGTAGGCTCAGAATTGTTAAATCCAGTGCCCCTAATAACTCATTGAATGCACGTGAAACAAACACTCGATAAAAAATGAAAATACAATGCACTTGTAGGCACAGAATTGCTAAATTCAGTGCCCTAATAACTCAAAGAATGCACTTGTAATAAACAGACATTACAATTAATATCGAAATACATTGCCCTTGTCTAGTCAAGTTAAACAAGTCAGAGCTTCTATTTGATTAATAAAAAAAAAGTCCGCTTGCATAAAACACCCTCAATATCAGCGCTTAACACGGACTTGTTAGCTAGTCAAACTAAAACATCAGAGCTTCTATTTGATTAATAAAAAAAGTCCGCTTGCATAAAAACACCCTCAATATCAGCGTTAACACGGGCAACGTAATTGCAACAGATTGCTAATTAAAGTCCAACAGAAAATAAACGAAGCCAGAGTTCCATTATTATAGAATCTGTAACTTTATAGATTACAGACGCTAAGAGTTTAACAGTAACAGGCTGTTGGGGATATCTTAGGGTCGTTGTATGTATGTGTCGCCAGTACAGCTTGCATGGCAAGCAGAGCCAGAAATAAATGGAGCCTATTAGTTCTTAAATTGGGTGTCTGTAACCTTATATGCTGCAGTCGCTAGAGACCCAACAGTACTAAGAACAGATAAATGCCGTGGATATCTAAAGGGTCAAGTCTATGCACGTGTTACCAGCACAGCGTTTGTAGCATGGTGGGGTTAACATCACAAGCTACGGTTAAATTGCATTGTGTTCCAACAAATTAAATACATATAGAACCATAGAGTTATACATTTAAAACACACATTAAGGCAGAATGATTCACATTAAACAGTGTACATTTGCAACGCAGTTTAAACCTACCGGGTAGCGAGACTGCAGCCTGCCTTTTGCTTCCTGATTCAAAATGGCGCCACAGGAACACCACTGCTATGAAAACTTTGGGAAATGGGTCTTTGAGGGAGGGAAAGAGGTAGGGACTACAGGGGAGGGGGAGGGGTATAGAGCCGAGAGGTGAGGTGGCTCAGGAGAAACAATCAGGGAGCAGGACTGCAACTGCAGGTACAGCTACGGGAAGGGATTGTAACTGTTGTGGCTCCTGAACTAGTAGTGTGGTCAGGAACTATTGTAGTCCTAACAGATAAGGAAAAACAAAAGCTAGGGGGAAAGAGAAGTTGTTAAGTAGGAAAACATCTGTTAGGGGCAGAGATGAATCCTAGTTTGTAAGCCTTCAGGTGTAATATGAGTGGGTTTTAGCAGGACTTTGTCTGGTAAGAAACTGCCACCTGGTGACGAAGAGGGGGTGATTTCCTGCACTAGTATACTGTGCCACACCTGTTGTGCTTTATGGGGTTACTAGGAGCAAACAGGGGATAACTATGGATTCAGGGGCT